>NC_045713.1:1181059-1521059 GCF_009834535.1 Camelus ferus | reverse complement strand
CACTGTGGAACTTGAACAGTTGATTTGCACATCAGGGCTGTCAGGGCACACACTTCCAGTCCTCACTGGTGACTGTGAGCTGCGCCTTCCAGGGCGCTCCCACGAAGTGCCTTTCAGCCACACTGCCACGCAGCAGCTCTCCACACTTCATGGAGAGAAACGACGTTTTAGAAGGATGACAAAAAAAAACACACAGTCCTTTTCCTTTAGGTTGTCCCTTTCTGAACTGCCTCCTGGAATACTCGTCCCATGAGGTATTAACAGGTGTCCCTGGGGTAAAGGATTTTGCTTCGAATTACTGGGTGAGATCAAATTAAGCAAATTTATATACATGGGTCAGAGTGGACGTGGGAAGAGTGTGCTGTGTTTACCAGACAGGTCTGACCACAGAGCAACTACTGGCATTTCATAGGTCCCTCAGACTGCAGCTGGGGAAGTACTTCTCCAAAGCATCCAGGGTAAGACCCAGCCAGAGAAGCCCAGTGTCATCCTTCCCCGAGTTCTGCCTCTGAACAGCTCAAGGAGCCCTGCACAGGGGCTCTGACAGCGTGTGACTCTCATGGCTGGGACTCCTCAGTGAAAGAGGGGCAAATATTATTTAGTACATTGCTTGTTGTTTTCTTCTGGTAGACCTCGGGAGACGTAACACTCTGCTTGTAGAGTCAGGAAGAGGTGAACTTCTTCTGAACAGTTGCTTTCCCTTTACGTGGTGGCCCGTGAACTGATCAGGTTTCCCTCATCACAGTGGCTGCTAGAAGTTGACAGCCAGCTTTGTGGCCCACCTGTTGTAAATAAGTGGCAAGTAAGTGGCAGGCAAACCTCATTCTTACCTCCACTAGACCTCCAACAAGGCATACCTACCTCATTTCTTTTTCCTTCTCATCCACCGATAATTATTAAACTGTTTTTCTTTTCATTAACTTTCAAAGCCTTAAAGCTTTTTTGGTCCGGGGCAGGGTAAGTGATAACGCCATGTTACCTATTACTGGCCTAGCTGCCTAACTGATGAATTGATACTGACTTGTCAGAGACAATCGGCACCTCGGGCTTAACAACAAGGTTGCCACGCGGGTGATACACAGCCCCAGCTGTGGGGAGACTGACGTAATCTGAGGCCTGCGTTTTTGGCTCTGGAGACTCTCAGGTATGGCAGTCCTTGTTTTTCTGTTTGTCCAGTCGTTGGAGCCATGAAAACAATTTATGAAGCCACGTGTTTCATTTTCTCCCCCGTGTGGAAAGCTCATAAAACATCATTGTCCATATATGTTTTGTCCTCAGTAGACTCCTAGTAGGATATGAAAATAATTTACAGACAACGTCCTAGAAATCTGAAGCTAAATAGGGCCTTAAAGCTCATCGAGGCTAGGCTGGCAGATAAGTTTCACTTGTGCTATCTCTAGTCTGTTAGATGGCTGCCTGGAGAATCGGGTTGAGGATTCTGGGCCACGGAGGAGTAAAAGGCTGGATTCATTAGTGATGTCTGCCATGAGTATGGCACGAAGGAGAGGAAATAGGGGCACTGCACGTTTTCTCTCCCTGATCTCTCCCTTTTGACAGATGAAGTTACCGGAGATGGAGGTGGCACTAGAAATCAAGTGTCCTTACTCTGAGTCCAGGACTCTTTTTACCTCATCTTGCTAAAGTAATTCTTTTTCTTCCAAATATAAAGTTAGTAAACTAGAACACTGAAAGATTAAGCTACTTCTACATTTGCCATTGACTTAATTATAAATTTTAAGAAAACAGAACCCTCTTCTTTATTCCCTTTCCCAATTTCTGATAAAGTTAAGAAATAAGGCTGTTCCATAGTCAGACTTAACCAAATTGTTCTTATCTGTAATTAACCTGATTCTATTTTTTTTTAAATAAAGCCTGTCTGTTTTATTGAGACATACCTCCAGTAAGTTATGTTCCCCCAGGTACTGATTTGGTCAAGGATGTTGCTAGCCAGTGCCAAACCAACAAATTTAAGACTCCTATGGTATATTCTCTTTTCCAAAACAAGAGAGAGGAGGAACGTTTTTGAAAAATCAGACTTGGTAACTTTGCTATCTCAATATGAAATGCTGATAAAGATTGCATTAGCAAATATTAATTTTTCAAATAATAATCCACATGCAATTGAGATGAACAGTTTGGCTCTGAAGGACTTTTTTTTTCCCTTGGGAAAATGGAATTCTTTTCCCTAGGCAATTTCCTAATGAAAAGTCAGTGCTGTCTTGTTTCTTCTTTGCCTTAGTTCATCAGAAATCGAGTTAGTGGTCTTATTCACATATTTACTGATGGAACCTTCCACCACATCTTCATAAGTGCTGGAGACATGAGTTTCAGGTGTCGGGATAGGAGAGAACAGGTGCAATTAATGCACCACTTTTTTCAAGCTCTTCTTCCAGGGGTCTGAAGACTGCTTTCTCCTGACGTCAGTCAAGCCCTGTAATGTCATGGAATCCATCTTGTAGGGCTCTCTGTTCAGGCTAAGTGATTAGAGCCACAGTTCCACTGATTTAGTTTCTCACTTGTCACTTGGTCGAGGAGAGGTGTTTGGACCCGTTTAGTTGAGAGATTGGCTGGATTGGGAACTGGGCAAACCTGCTCCAAAGCCACCCTTTCTTTCCTCTTCAATCATGATTCGTAATCAGCCTAGAAGCAGCAGGAAGGTAATAGGGGATGACCAGCTGCTCTGAAAAGCGGGCTGCCCTGAAGTCAATTGCTAGCAGGACAGACTCTGAGATGCCTTCCACACCAGGACTAAGGGTTTTACTGATTCGGGTGTTCACAACATAGGACCTTTGGAAATAACCAGCGGTGGCTCAGTGGAACCATGCTTCCCTAAAATGTACCGGGCCTCAAAGCCAATTTCCATCTTTCAGCCGCCAGCAGCCCAGTGCCAGAGTGGACGCTTGTAACAGTTTCACTCTCGCAACCCCTGGAACAGTGGAGTTTCAGAGCTGGAGAGCTGGAAGCCGGGCTGGTTTCACGTTGACCTTCAGCTATGCAGATCCGCTGGCTGTTGCTGAGTGGGGGTGGGGTGGGCGGGCTGCCCCCCTCCCCCCTCATTGACATTCCAGGAGGCTGCTTCCTGCCTGTCCCCTCACCAGGTGCCACATGGCCTATTAGTTCTCCAGGAAGGAAAGCAGGTCAGAAAGGTGGATGAGGTAGGTCAGAAAGAGGGCAGTCTCTAATGCGGTGGGGGATGCCTGCTTATTCACTGGGAGGAATTGTCTCCTATGGAGAAAGGTTCTAAATTAAGCCTGGGACACAAGCCCTCCCCCGAAGGTACTTAGGCTACCAGGGCCACAACTGCAGGGCTTCTGTCTGTCGACCTCTTGCTCTCCTCCGGCCAAACACTCCAGACACCCTGTAGAATTCCATGGGTGTGCAGGGAGAATCGGGTTATTTTTTTAATTGAAAAATTTCTTCTTGAGAAAATGGGAGCACCAAGACCTTCAAGGCAAGTGCGAGCATTAATAGGTGTTCCAGAATCAAGGCCTAAAACAGGGGGTTTTATCTGTGATTAATCCATCACTACAGGATCTGTGAAAAAGCTTCAAGGAGCCTAGGAACCCCCTGAAAATGTATTTAAAGTTGTGTTCGTTTGTGTACTTGTACATTTGCCTCAGAAAAAGTCCAGATGCTCTGGGCAGGCAAAGACTAAACATCACAAGTCGTCTTTTAAGATGCCCCCTGTTTGTTACCCACCACAGATACGTGCACCACCCTGAACCCCTCCCCACCGAACCAGAGCCTCAGCAAAAGTAGACCCTGCGTCCCAAGGAGCCATATTTTCACTCAGCAAAGGTTTGGGGAGACATCCACGTCTATAAAAGGCACTTTACAATCGCTTTTCTTCCATCTTTTCTTCTGGCAACTTTCTGCGATGGTGTGGTTGATTTTTTTTAAGCCCTTATGTTTTATAGTGTTCATATGGTGTGTGTCTGTTTTAAAGTTCTCCATTCTAATTTTTCATCACTTGGTCAAAGGCGCCGCCAAAATCGAGCTTGGGCCTGTGTATAGCAGCGCTGGCTTTCACCCAGCATAAAGGAATCGGAATTTCAGAGCTTCTCCTACCCAGCTCGCTCCTTGTGCCACGGAAGCCCACAGACGTTAGGCGGTTTTCCCAAGGTCACACATCTCGTTGGTAGTAGAAGTAATGAGTTATTTATTCTTTGTTCTTACTGAAAAAAGGAAGTTACAGAATTTTACAAATTTGGGTGGGGGCTTTCTTTATAATTACCATTAAAGGAAGGCATAGAGTGGCTATATGATAACCTTACAAAAGCCCACCTTCTGGGCCTTTTTCAGATCAGTATCCTTTCCTCATCCCCTTCCTCCCCTTCTCCCTGCCCCACCCCCTTCCTAATCACACGGGGCTACAAGGGAGCGTGGGCTCGCGGATGCCCGTGGCTGCACGGAGTAGGGGCGTGATTTGTCCACGTGCTCTTGCTTTAAATGATCCAGTCTCCCCACCGGGCCGCCAGAGGGAATAGGAAGGTCGGGAGAAGGGGAAAGGAAAACTCCCTGGGGCGTCTCCCCCGAGGAAACCCAGGACTTGCCACTTCCCAGGATTCCAGGTACACATGCGTCTTTTGATCTGGCAGTGTGTACACAGAATGGCAGGTTTTGTTCGTGAATTCCTGTTCGGTTTTCTTCTTTATCGTCCTTAGTGGCTTTTAGAAACTGTCTGCTCTTGACTTGAGTCTTCTATGGGGCCAGAGGTGTTTCCACAGAGAGCCCCTTTCTTCCATGTAAGAACAACTTTCACCTTTGTTCAGATTGTCCTGCCATGTTGCTGCCTTAAAAAAAATAAGTGTTGCATATATAACCTAGATTATGTCCCTATAAAGCCAATTCGTAACGACTCCCTTGTGAGCTCGGCACAAGTATGTCTAGACAATTTTTTCTAGCCTTCCCTCCCAAAACTCTTTGGGTTAAAAATAGGGAAGGATTTGTTTTAATACAGTATAGTATTGTATCTTTAACCTTTTGTCCAAATGCACATTGCCTGTTGAAGTTTCATTTAGAGAAAATGGGCAGCCCATGAACTCGCTCCCGCGGCCCTGGAGGCCGCCCCGGCTGGCCTTCCTGCTGCCCGCGGATTAGCCGCGTCTGCAGAAGTGTTTTACAGGAAGCTTAGACGGAGGGAAGCACTTAATAATTATCCAAATTTTTCCCTTTAGTTAAGTCTTACGGTAAGATATCCCAGAGATTATATTTTTAGCAACCACTTTAAAGAGACTGGGGAGATTAATTTAAAATTGATAATCTCATGGCAGCACCACAGCCTAACAAGCTCAAGGTCTGCCTCGTGGAGCTGGCTGCTCTCGGGGGACTCGGGTTCAATTCTCTTTGCTGCCAGTTGAAATCAGAAATCACAACTGCAGTGATTAGCAGTGAATTCCCTGATCTCCCTGCCCCAGGCACAGGGAGAGGGGGCCTGTTTTCTTGGTAGCCAGTGGTTAACCCTTTCGGGGGAGGGCTGAGAGGCAAAGGAAATGATTCATGGGTATGAGGTGGGGCCTGGTGATCTGTCGCTTTACAAGAACTGCCCAGGTTACTCTGAGCATCGTCAGAAAGGGAAGCCACTGCTTTGGGGGGAGTGATGGGGAGCAGTGGAAGAAAGCGCCTCTCTGGCCCAGCCACAGCCGCCCTGTGGCCACCTTGAGCACTGGCACCTGTACCTGCCTCGCTCAGAGGCTCCCACAGGCCCCTCTTCCGTGGCTGCCGAGAGCTCTGTCGAGCTGGGAGAGCCTTTCTTTGTAGAAGGAAGCAGAAAAGCCTGCTTTCTGCCCCTCTTCCAGCTTGCTTTTTTAAAAAATGGCCTCTGGCTACCAAGTGGACAATTATGGATAGATTTGTGGAGCAGCAGTAAGCAGTGTTAATGAGCTGCAGGATATCAGACACAAAAAAGAAAATATTTTCCCTGCGGGCCAAACAAAATTAATTTTAAAAATTAATGTAAACCACTAATGCTGCAAGTGTCTCCATTAAATTATGGGACTGTGACACATACAATGCTATATTTTTGCCATTGAATTTGTTATCTAAGAGGTGTTCATTGTTTGTTACGGTGTGAAAAGCTGTTTTCCTCCAGATAAGCTTGTTCATTAGTAAACTGGATCCCTGCCACCACCCCAGTTCTTCGCACTGAAGTAATGCCTTGTAGCATAAATGCAGACAGCCGCTCTGCATTTAATATCAGAAATGTAAATCAAAAGCGTCCAGTCTGGTTTTAAATGGCTTCAGTCTTTCCCAGGATGAAATCTGGGGGGAAAAAAATTCTTTCTGCTGCTTCTGACACCACTGCTTCGGCAGACAGGCCCTAAAAGAGGCTGATAATTATTAAACATAGTATCTTGTTTCCCACTGAGGTCTCCAGATCGCTCTGTCATTAGACTGGGTTTATTTCTAGGGTTTCATTCATGCTGTGACAGCCTGGAATTGATAAGTTCTGTGTTTTAATTTCAGGCAGAAATGAAACTGGTCAAATGCAATTTGGGAGGGGAACGGAGCTTGCTAAGATGGCTGTGCATCCTCAATGCTTCTGCACAGGGTCAGGATGAGGAAGGAATCTGGGGCGGCAGGCTGAGCCTTCGGCCGAAGCAGACAGTCCACCAAAGCCAGACTTGCAGGCAGTACAGAGGCGGCTGGGAAAACCGTGTTCCATGTAGGCACCCCTCAGTGACACGCTCCCGGATCTGGGTTCGGGAGCACGAGGGGCAAGGCGTGCGCCGTGGTGGTGACAGTGGGGGGCTTTGCTCCTCCCTGGGCTCTGCTGATCTCGTTCCACAAGGTGTAACACTGGCCTGGCCCGCCCTGTAGCATGTGTCAGTACTCACTGTGCCTCCACACTCAGCCTCTCAAGGTGTTGAATCAGCTCAGGGTCTGAGTTTTTCTTTTTCAAAGGGAAGCCAGAATTACTGACTCCTCAGATGCTCTTTTTTGGCTCCTGTTTACTTAGCAAATACCAGATTCAGCACTATTGCCCACCTGAGGGGCGCATCAGTAACCAGGGGAGAGCAGAGAGAAAACCTGGTTAGCAATAAGCTCATTTCCACAGAAACAGGATAATTAAGATGCTGTGCGGGAAAGTGCTGGAGAGAGCCCTGACTGGTCAGCTTCTGGGGTTCCTGCAGGGCACCTGTCCCTGCCCTGATGTGGAAACAGCTGGACTGCCTGACACACGGGACGGGTGCTTGCGTCGTCTGCGGGGATCCATGGCCTCCCATGGGGCTGCTGGGACCGCACTGTGCTCGGAGCACCGCACAACCCAGGCCCTTAACAGAGCAGCAGCTGGGAGGGTGGTTAGAACGAAACCCTGCCTCCTCTTCTAAACTCTCCCTTTCACTGAGGGAACTGGGGTCCTTGTTAATGTCTTGCTGCTAAAAAAGGCACAAACTGACTTACTCAAAGAGGTCCATCAGGTATGTGCGCCAAAAGGCTTCTAACCGGTCACGCTAATCACATGTATTACAGCAGCAACTGATCTGCCGTTGCTAAGACAACCGTATGTCCTGCTTTGCCTAGGACAGTCCCAATTTCTGCATGGTGTTGTTTTAACAGCACCCCCTCTCCCTCTTAAAAGCATCCTACTTTGAGTGTTACGCAGTAAGCTCACCCTAGCTATCACCCAAACATAGCCAGATTCCTCAAGGCTAGTCACAAACCCAGTGGGCCCCGCGAATCAGAACCTCTTGCTTACAAGTTGTACAAGGATACATACGGAACAAAATCGATGAAAGAAAGTTTAAGAATACTGCACAATGTTTGTATTTGTTTATATATATAGCTAAAGTATAAATACCGTACTATGCATAATAAATATCAAATGCGTGATAGTATCTCCCTGTGAGGAGCTATTTGAAATATATATTTCTTAAGCGGATGGTGGCTATATAGGTTTTCCTTACATAAGTATTCTTATATTATCCTCTACTTTTTTATAGGCAAAAATAGTTCATAATTTGAAAATAAGTTTAAAAAGCTTTCGAGATAAGTATGATTAGATCAGTGGAGAATGATTGCGTTAGCGTATGAGAGTGTGTGTGTAGTGAAGGGGGATTATATTTAGGGTCAAGCATCTCAAGAATAGCTCTTGGCCATGAGCGATGATGTTACTGGGAGCAGGACTACAGCTGGGCATTTTATCTCAAGGAGGGCACTGTGGACAGGGTCTCCAGGAAGAGGCAAGGTGTGACCGGCACAGGATGCCTGCCCGGTACCCAGTGTTGACGTTCCTAGTGCTCAGACTAAGGGCTGAATCCCGGAATCTGGCATGAGAAAGCTGGCTGTTTGCATTCCAGGCGGATTCGCCTCCATCAGCTGTGCTGTTCATTCACATCCAGTTCGCAGGGTGACATTTACTGTTGTGTCCTTGAGGCTAGAACTTGCCTATAGATTTTTCATACTTCTTCTGTTTCCTTCTCACTCCAACTGTCACAGTAACTCGGTTCCTTTCTCCCCACCACTTAGCAAGAGGAAGGAGCACAGAGAGAAACGTGCAGTCTTATGGGAAGGCTTCAGGTGATGGGCCAGGGGCCACGGGCAACTCCGTACCGGCCCTTGGAGAACTCGGTGCTGAACCAAAGAGTCGTGCTGAAATCTGAAGGAATCCTTCTGGAATAAGTGAATCTTGAGCAAATTTTACTTCTGCCCAGGAGACTGTATTTTTAGGCTTGTAGCTTCCTGGCAAATACCATAACTGCGTCTGATTCCGAGCTCGGAACTGCCTGGCTTCCAGAGACTGGGTCTCAGCAAAGAAAGGACCCACACAGCATCCCCCCCTTATTTTCACATCTTTCCAGTTTCTGTGTGTTTTCAAGCATATTTCTGGCATCTCTGACTGAGTTGATGTAGGTATCAATCCAGTCACATGGACTAGCTTATGAGAGCAGCCAGGAGTAGACAGGATGGCCCCAGAGGGAGACGGGAACATTCCACGTGGGAATGGGTTTTTGAGAATTGAGACACAACATGGAGTCATGAGAACTTGAGTCTGGATGAGCCCACATCTTTCTCTGTCTGTTATGATGTTGGTTAGCACCCTTTCACCCACGCAGGTGGTCTTTGGCTAGCCAGCGACTATTTGAGTTGGGTATTTTACTTTTGGGTGCTTGGTACAGTGACCTGCAGTACAGTGACCACGGTACGACAGGCGATTGGCATGAGCTTCTTGACGAGAACAGCAATAGCTTAACCTTTACTGACCACACACTGTACCAGGAACTTTGATAAAGCACTTTATCCTGGCTTTTTGCTCTTATTCCTCACAGTCACCCTTTGAAGTAGGTACTTGGATGAGCCATATGGAATTGCCATTTTTGTAGGTCAGAAACAATCAAATATCGGCAATTTTATGTGGTACAATCTCGTAATCTTATTGTATTAAAAAAAAAGCAGTCGGGGGAAGGTATAGCTCAGTGGTAGAGTGTGTACTTGCATACACAAGGTCTTGGGTTCAATCCCCAGTACCTCCAGTAAGATAAATAACTAAATAAACCCAATTACCCCCCCAAAAAAAACAAACAAAAAACCTCAAACAATAAAAAAAAATCAAATATCAGCAACTTGATATTTCAATCTAATAATCTTCTCTATTTGTTTTCCAAGTTCAGACACTGAAACCCACTCTAAGTCAGTCCAGTTAGCAGGCAGTGGAGCTGGAATCGGAACCAGGCGGCCCAGCTCCAGACCTTCGCCTGCACAGCTGCGTCAGGCTTCCTCTGTCTCTTCCTTGGGTGAGAGACAAAGGCGTGTTTTTGTGGCCTGCGTGCTCACATAGTTCTTCCACACCTTGGCCAACCTTGCGATCAAAGATGGCTGGTCAAATGAATCAAATGTTTCCTGGGGCCTTGGGTTACACCCGTGAGGCTCCGTTTAAAGAGAACAATATGATGTAGTGAGCACACCAGAAATGCAGAAGATGGAAAATCTCTCTTTCAGGTCTCTGCTCCTCTCTCCAGCAAAGAAAGAAATCGGTGTGGTGCCAGCAGAGGTGTTCTCAGCAGGCCCTGGCCCATTAAATGAAAGACTTCCATGCTGAGCCAATCAAGAGAGACCTGGACAGAAATCAGACTCTTTCCTGCCCTGGAAGCCCATGCCTTGAATCCGTAATTCATCTGTTAAATCAAGTGTGCAGCCGGTGGTTTAGCACAGAGGGGGACTACAGGGAAGGGAAGCGAGAGGGGCAGGAGCTGCAGCACTTGGATTTCCAGCATCAGAGTCAAGTTAGGAAAAAGAAACAGGGCTGTGATAGCTTCTTGGACCTTATGTTTCCAGCAAAGAGAAACCAGCAGGAAAGATTTTTGAAAACTGATGAGCTGGTGGAAGGCGTTAGAACAATGGCGGATGAGGCAGGGACCCCAGGGGCGGAATAAAACACAGTTTCGCTGTTGCCTTTCAACAAGACTGAATAAAGTTGAGGATTTTTTTTGTATGGGACTTGTAGCCATTTTTAAACTTTCATTTTTCATAATGTCACGGATAATCTTTTTATCTATTATCCACTGGCTCTTTTCTGAGAGGCATTTGCATCAAATAGTGCCGTGCAGATCAGGACTGTCTCTAGTGGGGAGACCGGCTGGAAATGAAAGGTTATTCACTCCCTCTGCTTTCGCTGGCTTTGTTCTTGATTCTCTCCCTTTTTTTTTTAACATCTGAATTCAGGTATTTCTGGAGTTTTTCTTTAGAAACCCTTCCATTCTGAGATCTAAGCATATTCAGACTCCAATCTGTATATCAGGGGTTACAAAAGCTTATGTTCACTGAAAGTGAGGCATCTACTTTGAAACGTTTGTCAGGCACCCCGTGTCCTCCAAAACCCCTTTAGAGCCCCTCATGCAGAGGCAGCAACCAGAACAAGGTGGGCACTCGCGCGGTGGGGGGCCCTCTCCCGGATGCTGGCCCCCGGTGGTGGTGGAGCCATGGCCTTTTTAAGCATGCACTGCTGGACATGAGCTGGGCCACCCACCCCTTCCAGCAGCGAGGGTGGTGGGTCTGGGGCTGGCTTTCCCTCCACCCCTTCTCCCATGTGGGGACTAATAGACCTGGGCTTGCCCAGCGAGGAGAAGTGGGGCTGCGTGGACGACGTGGTTGGGAACCAAGGAGTCACCTGGGCTCCCAGGGAGAGGAAGCAAAAGCCAGCCCGGTGTATGCAAAACCCCACTGAAAAAAAGTGACCTAAAAGCCATGGGGCTATGACTGATGGTTTCTGCTCAGCGTCTGTGACTTAGCTCATCTCCCCAGGCTGTCAGAGGACTGGTTGGGTGAGGGGTGGCCAGAATTGTTCTCAGGCCTACATGACAAAGTCTGTCATAAAAGCATCCTCTTCCCTTCCAGCCGCCTCCTCCACCGCTCCCCACCAGAACGCTGCCACCATAACCTCGCACAGAGCCAAAAAGCATCTCTCCCTCCCAGCAAGGACTGAGAGCAGCCTGCAGAGGCAAGGCCCGGGGGGCCAGTATGATTTACGTGTTCAAACTGTGCGCTGAACTTGGTCCCCGACAGCTGCTCTCAGGTCAACAGTGACCTCACAGAACAGAGGCCAGGGACCTGTTTTTACATTTGTGTATCTAAAGAGTTCCTAAAACAAGGGAATATTGGCCCAAAGAATTACTGACAACCCCCTCTGGCTGGAGGGCCCTGCTTTGGGGCGCTGGCCGCACTGCCCCTCCAAGGCCTGCGGGAGGCGATGCCGCTCTCATTCATCACACTGGAGGGAAGGCCAGGGAGGCTGAAGTGATCGCCAGGTTCGCGGGGCTGGTGGCTGAGTGGGCCTCAGAGCTCAGATCTTTCTGAGTCTAAATTCCTTGTTCCTACCATCTCCCGCCTCCCTAAGTTGTCAGAACTTCTTCCGGGCACACCAGTCCTTTATTTTAGGGACTCTTTAGATCCACCACAGTGATGGCAGCTGCTGTGAGGATTTGCTCTGAAGAGAGAGGCAGCATTGTTGGAGGAAAGTAGTAAGGTAATTTCCTTGTCCCTAAGCTCGTCTCCTCAGACCTTTGAGCCAGTCATCATACTTTTATACTTTTATGACTGAAAAGAAATTTCTGTGAAGTCATAAATACACTAGAAGCCCTTGTAACTAAACACATGAAAGGACTCTCTCCTTGGGTGTGGGAATCTCCCAGCAACGTGGCCGGGATGTAGACACCGGTTTCTGAGCTGTCAACCAAACAGAACAGATTTCCCAGTTGGAACAAACATCCACTGTGGATGTGTAGCTGTGGCTGTACAACTCTCCTGTTAAACAGAGTGTAATTTTGTACCTTGTGGTTTTCCTCCTTTACGTAGCTTCTCTGTGAGAGCTGGGTGAGCTTGGTTTCATTGTATAGATAATTTATAACACTTGGAGTAGGTAGAGTGCTTGCTAAATCATTTCTGTTTAACTTGCCTCAGAGTTAAAGGGAATTGTAGTTAATGTTTCATCATTCAGATTTACAAATTTACCTGGATTGGCAATATGAAGTGGCAAAAAAAAAAAGAAAAACACTGAACTAAGACTCAGGAGCTGTTGATTCCAGTTCTGGCCTGCCCGTAACCCTGGACTGGTAAGAGTTCCAAAGCAAATGAGAAAGATTGGGTGCTGCCCGATGTGACCTTGGGCCAGGGTTCACCTGATGCGTATGATGAACTCAGTTTGCTGGTATCCACTTAGAAGTTTTGGGTTCGTAGAACATGCTGTCCCCCTTTGCTGGAGGGAAAAAAAGTAGCTGAGATCCACACCAGCCTACTCTGACGGGAATTGGTACCAGGATTACATCCTGTCTCGTAAGATGCCCCATGCCTCATTCATGCTTCCCCACCTGCCACCCGCTTTGTGGTCCACACACTTCTCTCACCTGATCTGGCCGCCAAGTAGATAATCCACTACCCCTCAGCTTGGCTGGTACTGTAGTTGGCACAGCTCTCAAAACTGTGCAGCCACCTGACATGCAGAAAGAAACCTCTAGCCTCTGGAGAGGTTCAGGGATCACCTCGTGGCTGAGCCCCCAACAGAGATTACAGTCTGTAAAAAATAATAACAATTAAAAACTATGGGGGTTTCACATGTAATATATGCTCCCTGATAACATTTAGAAAATCCAACACACATTAAGAAAAAACGTTCACATAGGTCATCAATACATTTTACATGTTTGTGTCGATGGTTCGGTCCAAAAGTCCAAAATAAGGGCAGAATCTTCTTTTTCTTCTGTTAACGTTTTGTCGGGGGGAGTAGTGTTAAATTTATTAGGGCCTTGGGCTCCAGAGCCAAAGCACCTGGGTCTGAATCCAGCTCTGCCACTCGCTAGCTCTTTGACCTTGGCTAGGATTTTTGACATGTTTATAATTCCATTTTCTCATCGTACATTAGGGATAACAGTACCTACTTCAGAGGGTTGTTTTGAGAGATTAACCTAAGTAAAGCACTAAGAATAATGCCTCCCGGCATGTGGTGAGCACTCAGTAATCTAAGTTGGTAATATTCCTTTAAAAAAAAAAAAAAGTGATGTATTAAATGAGAACATAGTATTTTAAAAATCAAGCACCTGTGATTCTATGCTCTGCTCCCTGCCTCAGTCACTTAGAGACTGAAGACTGAGACCAGAGCAACATCCCCCTCCATGACCCCTCCCCTCCATCCTCGTCCACCTCAGGAGAGCAGACACCACCCAGGGGATCTGCATTTCCACCCTGTTCAAGGCCAGGTGACCTGCCTTACCATTTGCATCAAGGCCAGATCTTAGTGTGGTGAATATGGAATCAGAGATGGGTGTTACTACCATTTGTGGCACATCCCTTAGTTAATGGAGATTATTTGGGAGCAGGTCAACAAGCCCTATATATTTTCAGTAGTGCTTTGTTTTTTTTCCCCAGAACACAAAGTGCTGTTTAGTCCCCATAACACCTAGGAAAGCGAAGGAGGGACTGTTCTTCCCATTGGGCAGATGGGGAAGCTGAGTCCCCTGGGTGGGATTAGAGTGCAGGCCCATTGCCACCAAGGTAAGAACCCCATTGCATGTATTTGCTCCCCTCAGGCTGTCCTGATCGCTCCATGGTAAAAAGTGGCTGCTTTAAAAGCTCCCCACACAATTCTATGGCAAAGTAGCAGAGCCCCGGCTCCTGAGAGAAGGCCTGAGTCTGAAGGCCAGCAGCCCAGGTGCCATGTCAGCACCACGGCCGGCCCAGGCAGCCTTCCATGCTGTGACCTCTAGTGTGGAGACAAAAGGAGGATGGGGTCAGGCCCATGATCCTTATAGTTAAAAGAGAAAAGGAATCCCATGCCCCCGTTCTACTTCTCTCCTTTCTGAACCCTCCCTGGCTGGGCTCTGACTGTGGCTGGAGGGAGGCAGAGAGGCGCTTCTTTACGCACAGTGCCAACATCTCTATTTTGACCCTGGCCTCTGTTCCATCCTCACTCACATGACCATGGGAAGAAGCTCTTTGGAGCAGTAGTTCTCAAACTTGAATGTGTGCCAGAATCACCTGGAGGGCCTGAAAACACACAGCTTGCTGGGCCCCATCCCTGGAGTGTCTGACTCAGTAGACCTGGGACTGGGCCCAAGAATGTACCTGTCCAACAAGTTCCTGGATGGAGCTGGTCCAGGGACCACACTCTGAGAACCTGTCCTTAGACAGTCCTGGTGAGCAGGCCTTGATCCCTGCTCTGGAACCGATATGCTGAGCTCTGCAAACTCAAAGTCCAAACACAAGACCACCAGGCAAGAGCCCTTCTTGACCCTGTGCATTCAGGGACCACAGAGACAAGCTTAGTAGCTCTCCAGTCCTGGTCCAGGAAAGCTCTCTGCAGCTCACTGCTTCTGTGGATGGAGGTTGCAAAGGCTGAGACAGTGAGTGAGAAGGGTGGGTGATGTCCAGAACCACCAAAATGGGGCAGGCAATAAGAATTATTTCTTGCTGCTTTGTGGGCAGAGGTGCAAAGCCAGCATTGAGGCAGCCCCTCTTAGGGGCCAAGGGCCATTTGCAAGAATGCCATCTTGGTCACTTTTTTCTAGCTGGCCCTCCAGGAATCCTCCCTCTTCAACATATTGCCTTGGTTAAGGAGCATTGAAGTGTTGTGGCTGAAACTTGGGAATCAAAAGCTTGGGTTTACATGCCCACTCTGTCACTTACTAGCTCAGGGTCAAGGCTTCTGAATCATTCCAAGCCTCAATTTCTTAATATATAAGATGGAGATAATATTCTCTAATTTGTCAACCTCTTAGGTTTTGGGGTGGACCTGTTGGCATCATTCAGTGTTGTGCTGTGCGTTCCTGGGAATGTCCCTGAGGTTGGTGCTCTCTGCAAGAAAGGCAGCCACAGGGCAGCCCTGGTGCTCTTTGGAAATACTAGGAGGGGAGGAGACCTGAGGCTGGGCCTGGCTTCTCCACGCACTCACCTTCACAAGACACTCCATCCTTTCATCTTCAGTTTCCTCCTCTGTACCATGAAATTGGAGTAAATTCAGAACCTCTTCTGGCTTTAAAGGCTTTGAGCCTGTTGTCAACTGTTAGACTCAAGTAGAAGCTGTAAAGGCTAAACCCCAAACGGCAAGGAGCGTTTCTTACAAACCACCGGTCTGGATGGGTGGGGCAGTTTTGTGGTTCCAGGCACCGACAGCCAACCTGTCAGGCCGCCCCAGCGTCAGGTTGCTTCAGGGCGGCCCTGACACCCGGGCCCTGCCCCGCTCGTCTCTCCCTCCCGGCCGGCAAGGATGCAGAGTCGGCAGAAAGTGCACGCGCTCTGCCTGGGGGCCGCCAGACCCGCGCCGCGCGCCCGGCCCGCCGCAGCCAATCGGCGCGCGCACCGCGGGTGACCTCCCCCGGGCCCGGAATAAATCGGCAAGTTGCCCCGCCGCGGGTCTCAGTCTTCTGGGCTAATTAGCGGAGACGGTCATGAGCAGCGCGGAGGGCCAGGGCGTTCCGCGGGCCGGGGAGGGGCGCGAGCGGGCGGCGCGCTTCTCCGGGGCCGAGGCCTCCGCGCGCTGCGGGTAGACGGCTGGCGCCGCCGCCGCCGCCCGGAGCGCTCCCGGAACCGCTGCCCGGGCCGCGGCGACCTCGGCGCGTCGGCACCCACGTCCCGGAGAAGAGGGTTAGGCTGGCCCGGACCGGGTCGCCGCGCGGCTGCCACCGTCTCCGCTCGGGCCCTCGGCGCTGCTCTCCCGTGGCCGAGATGCAGCAGATGCCCAGCCTGCCTTCTGCCCGCGGGCCGCAGGTGCGCCTTTCCTGGAGACTCTGAACTTCTGGAAACCCCGAGACCGCGTTGGAGGTTTTGTGTTTGCGTCGTCGTCAGCTCGGCTTTGGCTTTGGGATTCTCTGGCTACCTGGATACGCCTTTCCGTTGAGGGTAAGTCTCCTGTGGATCGCAGCACCTGCAACCAACCCCGGGGAACATCCGCCTTTAAAATCCCCAGCCTGGAGGCACCTGGGGCTGGAGAAGAGGACTCCACTCCTGACCACGTAAGGGCTCTCAGATTCCACCTTTCCTCTGGTGGGGAGAAACAGCATTTCATGGCAGAATTTTCTTTAAGCACATTTTCTGATAGGATTGGCAATTACTAACCAGGAAAATGAGTAGCAATTAGGAGTTCAGTAATAAATGAAAGTCTATTGTCCTAATTGAGTGGAATTACTGACGGGTAATGGCAACACTGAATTCTTCAGTTTAATTAAGAGTTGATATAATTATAGTGCACTTTTTATTTCTTGGGGGAGCCATGAGGTAGGAATTAAATAACCAGTGTGATGGGTAAGAAACCCACTTAATGCATAAGTAACTGGTGGGGTGAAGTAAATGTGGGTGCCTTTACTCAAATGATGGGAACTTAGATGAAGTCCTAGTAAAGGGATGTGCCGGCTTGGGCCAAGTAGGACTTTCGGCTGATCTTGTCTGATCCAAATCTGCGTGGCTTAGAAATCATTAGGTAATCTCTGACACTGGCACACTGATGTCGGCTGTTGCAAAGACAGTGAAACCCAGCGTTCCCCCTGTCTGTGCTCCCTGCAACTGTGTTTTCCACATTCCCCAAGAATGAAATGAGAAGGTCATTTGAGAATATTCTGCCGTCTCGGGTGCCTGTATCAAAAATCTTGTAATTGTGCTGTTCAGCTGTAAATGTTGATAGCTGAAGGGGCTGGCGAGCGTCACTGGAGCCCCACAGTCTCAAAGCGGAGTGAGTGTGTAGGTGTGGAATTTGTGGGAGAACTAATCTGTAATTATGAAGATGTGATTTTCCTCTTTGGTGGTGTATTGTTTCCTTTACTATTATGCTCTCATGAAATTGTTCCCCTCGTGGGAAGCAGTGAAACTGGAGAGCAATCCTTTCTCAGAGGATAATTTTCTTGTATTTTTTGGTGTAGGTTCTGGGACTCCTTTTAACCCTGCATTGGGATGCATGTGTTTATTTCTGCTAGAAGCTCCAGCAGATTTGGAAACCACTAGGTTTCGAGTATACCAGGAAGTAATCAATACTTCAGATTATAATATTTATTTGTACCTTGGCTGCTGCTTCTCGTGTACACAAGGCCTAGATTCTTCAACAGGATGAGCAGGGGCTGCCTTCTCCAGAGAGCTCCCCTATCACAGAGTGGGCTCGGGGAGCACCTGTAAACTTGGATTTCACACCAGGAGAGACAGCAGGTGGCAGGGATGGAGCAGTGCGTCTTTAAGGCTGCGTGGGTTTTAAGGTTTGCATGATTCTTCATGGTTAACGAGAGAAAGCAGGTATAGAGGGTGTTTGCTGGAGGCCCGCCTCCCAGCCTCAGCTCTTCCAGCTGCGTTGCAGGTGCCTGGGGACGGAGCAGGGAAGGAACCTGAGGCTGTGCCAGGGTTACTGTCTAGAATTTTAAGGACTTACCTACTCTGGTTTTTCCTCTGTCCCCCAGCCCTGTTTTGTCATTACTGCCCTGAAAGTAGTTGTTGAAAACAGCCACACTTGTCCTTTCAGAGCCATGGCTTCTTTGCACAGAGTTACTTTTTTGGTTTGCTGCTGATTTTTTGTGTTCTGCCCACGGTACAGCAGACTCCTGTATGGCAGGTGGATTCTTGTACACACAACACAGATGGAAATTTGAGACTTATAGTATTCAGGAGTGACATATGCCATGTTTCATAACTTTTCATAAGAGGTGATTATTAAAGATCACAACTTCCCATTGTCCCTTTTCTTCCTAAGCACTCACAGTTCTTCCCACACTTGCCTGTTGACTGTTTAAAAAGCTCCATGGTGTAAGAAGACAGTCAAGGATGTCCATTCTCGCTGAGACGCTGCCCTGGCTGGCCTACCCCGGGATTCACGTTCTGACTGGTGAGGGTTTGGTGCGATGGTGTGAAAGTTTCCTTCCGCGGTAACATCTTTAAGATTTGGTTCCAAATTCCCTTTCTTCTTTTTATAATCTGTGAGGAGCCTGTCATCCCTGCATTTATCAAAAATCCAGCCTGAACTAATAGAAAAACTGAGAGATAGATTATGGAGCTCCCGGCAAGTCGGAAGCAGATTCAGGTCAAAGGCAGATTCCAGACTCTTAATGAAATGATCCAACTTGGAAACCAGACACAAACCGGCCCGTAGGCTCTTCGGATACCCCGTTAGGTTGACGGTGAAAGCACTGGAAAGCTGGCAGTCACAACCCCTGCTTCTGCATTTTTCCCACTCAGTCTTGGGTTCCCTGGATAGGCCACGTCGTGGGTGTCAGTCACCCTGGTGTGCTGGCTACACGTGCAGATGCCTGCGGTCTGCCCAGGCAGTGCCCCGCCGCCCTGCTGTGACAATAGAGCACAGATGACAGTAACACTTGTGTTGGTCTTGGGCCCCGTCCGAGGGGATTATCTACTGGAAGCACCTGAAAGGCCTTGTTGAAACATGCTCACCTGTAAGCCAGTTCCTTGGCCTAGATCTCAAGGGCAGGCTAACGTCAGTGCCATTTTGTCACCTCTAAAGTGCCGTCCTTCTCTGTGTGCACCCGACCTGCTGGCTCAGAGAGTCTTCCTGCCCTGAAATTAGAAAGGTGCTTCGAGGTCACATGGGCCCTTGCATGGCATCACTTAGGAGTTTGTTAGAAGCGCTGAGCCTCAGATTGGACCCCTGGTTTTTTGAATCAGAATCTGCATTTTAACAAGATCCCCGGATGATGTGTGTGCGCTGTGACACGTTGACTTGTCCCGTGACGCAGTCCCTGAGAGGGTTTGGCAGGCAGAGTGTTTACTCAGGAGTGCCCTGAGGATCCACACCTGTGGGATGGAGGTAGAGGGAGAGGTGCAGCTGTCGTAAGGCCTGGGGACAGGCTTCCCCGACCACATGGGCCTGTATCCGCCCTGCTGATGGCCTTCCTCACAGCTGGGCTGCAAGTCCTGCGCTGGACTGTGCCCACACACATAGGAGTTTGGATGTACTGCTCTAGGCCAGGTGTGCTCAAAACACCCCCAGAGCAGCCAGATCTTCAGCCCAGGCCTCATTAGAGACCCAGATTCCTGAGCCCTGCTCCAGACCCTCACAGTCAGCCTGAGGGGTGGTGCTGGCATCCTGGGATGAAACAGGTCCTCCAGGGGACAGCTGTGTGCTCACGGTGAGAGCCACCGCTCTCAGGCAGCCTTTTTTGGTCTGTTTTGGTTTTTGATGACAGCTTTATTGAGATGAAATTCACGTTCTATCTCAATAATAAAATTCACCATTTCAAAGTGTACAAGTCAATAATTTTTAGTGTTTTCACAAGATCGTGCAGCCGTCACCACTCATTCCAGCACAGTGTCATCACCCCTCAAAGAAACCCCATAACCATTTGCCGTCACTCTCCACACCCTTCTCCCAGGTCTGGCCACCACTCATCTACTTCCTGTCACTGTGCGTTTGCCTGTTCGGGACAGTTCATGGAAATGGAACCCCACAATGTGTGACCTGTTGTGTGTTTTCTTTCACTTGGCATCATGTTTCTGAGATTCATTCGTGTTGTGGCGGGTATCGGCACTCCTGCTTAACTAGGTAAACACCGTCGCACTGTATGGGTATACCACATTTCACTGGTCAGTTGATGAACGTCCACACTGTTTCCACTTCAGGGCTCTTGTGAATAAGGCTACTGTGAACATTCATGTACAAGTTTTTGTGTGGACATATTTTTTTCATTTCCGTTTGGTGAATCCCCAGGAGGTGAATTGCTGGGTTGTTATTGGTAATTCTGTGTTTAGCTTTTTGAGGAGCTTCCAGACTGTTTTCCAGAGTGGCTCCACCATTTTACATTACCATCAGCAATGTGTCAGAATTCTAGTTTATCCACAACCTCTCCAGTGCTTGTTATTGTCTGTCTTTTTATTAAAGCCTTCGCAGTGGGTGTGCAGTGGGATCTCACTGTGGGTTGGGTTTACATTTCCTGGTGACAGATGGTGTTCAGCACCTTTTCACGTGCTCATTGGCCAACTTTATATCTGCTTTGGAGATGTCTCTATTCACATCCTCTGTAGGACAGACTTCTACTCCTTGAGGAATCTCTTAGGATGTCTGATTTGTGTCTAGACCTATGAAGTTGCTTTAGGATTTATTAAGAGAGCCTAGGACATGGCCTTTAACCACTTGAAAGGTCTAATTAGATGTGGGACATGGAAAGAAGAGGTCAAAGGCCAACCTGGAGAGATTCACATTGTTTTTTCAAATTTTTAAAAAATTTTATAACACCTTTATTGTGGTATGATTCCTTTACAGTAAACTACACATATTTTGGATGTACAATTTGATGAATTCTGACAGATATATACACCAGTGAAACCGCCACCACAATCAGTATAGCTAACAGTTCCATCACTCCCCTAGAGGTAAATTTAGAGTTCCCAATTTATCCCTTCCCACCCCCTTCACCCTGCTGATAACCATAAGTTTGTTCTCTTTGTCTGCGAGTCTATTTCTGTTTTGTAGGTAAGTTCATTTGTGTCCTTTTTTTTTTTTTTTTTTTGATTCCACATACAAATGTTATCATATGGTATTTTTCTTGCTCTTCTGGCTTACTTCACTTAGAATGACAACCTCCAGGTCCATCCACATTGCTGCAAATGGCATTGTTTTATTCCTTTTTTACAGCTGAGTAGTATTCCATTGCATAAATATACCACATTTTCTTTATCCAGTTATCTGTTGATGGATGTTTGGGTTGTTTCCATGTCTTAGCTATTGTAAATAGTGCCGCTATGAACATTGGGGTGCATGTATCTTTCTGAGTTACATTTTTCTCCAGATAAATGCCCAGAAGTGGAATTGCTGGATCATGTAGTAACTCTGTTTTTAGTTTTTTTGAGGAATCTCCATACTATTTTCCATAATGGCTACACAAATTTACATTCCCACCAACAGTGTAGGAGGGTTCCCTTTTCTCCACACCCTCTCTAGTATTTATCATTTGTGGACCTTTGAATGATGGCCATTCTGACTGATGTGTGGTGATATCTCATTGTAGTTTTGATCTGCACACATTGTTTTGCAATTCGTGTTACAGAAAGACACTGTGTGGGTTGCTGGGACCAAGTGTGCGTTAGGGTTGTGGAAAGGTTCTGTGGAGGCTCGAGGCTGCTGGGAAGACAGAAAGTGTGGAGAGGACAAAGAACACGTAGAGGAGGATGGAAGTCCTCAGTGGGCATCCCCAGCACTCTTATTTTATGGGTTACCCCCCCCCCCCGAGTAAGAGGGGAACTCAGAAGCCCAGGATTCCTTTTAAGAGTGTGCTCCCCCCCTGGCCTCAGAAACGCAAAGTGATTCCTCTGCTCCCTTGTTGTCTGGGAGAGGAGCACTGGCCGCTGCTACTTGTCTGTGTTGTGAAGATGGTTCTCATCCTCTGGGAGTGCTTGGAGAGTGTGAGTCACTCTGTGCCACAGGTGAGGAAGAAGGTTGCAGGTGTCCCTAAAAAGTCTCTGATTCCCCAGGAGCAGGTCCTGTGGTGGCGGTGCCAGGCCTCTCCTGGGCACCTGAGACTGAGGCGAGCCCTGAGGGCTTCCAGGCAGCTTCTCTTCATGGTTACAGCACAGCTTGAAGGTGGAATATTGGAGCAAGAGAATTTCAGAGCAGAGGTGTTTAAAGCCAAACCTTTGTCATGCTCTCACCCAGCAAGGGCCTCTGCCCCTGTCATGACAAGCCCTGCGACCTGACACTTGTGCCAGGCCATCTGACTTACAGAGTGCCCTCCCACACTTGCAGGGGAGGAAACCCAAGCTCCAAGATGTGACTTGGTCAGTGTCACAGATTAGATGGTGGCATGACCTGGACTTGACCCCTGGTCCATCAGCACCTGGCCCAGTGTCCTTCTCGGGGAGTTTTACTTTACAGGTTGCTAAGGATTAACAATGGGATGTTTTGGTTCTTGGCCTATAAGTGGATCCTCTCCCAGGTGGTTCAGAGTCTCATGACACTGCGCATTCGTGTTTGTTTGGTGCTGGCACTGTGTGTGTTCCACTGGGGTGATATGTTCCAAACGCTCTGAGATCACCTTTGGTCTCATGGAAGAAAAGTGTTTCAAAAGTATGCCGAGAGGTTGGAGCATTAAGATAGTTCCTGAATGCACTTCAGTTCTCAGTTTTTTTCCAGGAGCCCTTCAGTTGGCTGGGTAGTTATGAGATTATTAGAGCCACTATTTCTTGAACACAGTCAACGCAAAACCCTGGCACCAGAGAGTTCAGAGTGGGTCAGAAGGTTTGTGTCCTGGACAGCCCACACAATTTTCTTTCGTCTGTCCCCAGCTGAGCACTCTCAGATGTGCCTTCTTTTAGATAAGGGTGTGTCCTAAAAAGTCATGTGTCACTCAGGTCTGAGTCGTTTGAGCCCAAGTTTAAATTCACAAGGGGGTGCGTGCTCAGAAAAAGCAAATCCTCCGAGTAAGCCAGGAATTGTGCTGTGAAGCTGGTTATTCTGCCTCTAAGTGGTCGTCTGTCAGTCAGGACGTTTACACACTTACTTCTTTAAAGCTAGCTGTATCTGTATGGACTATTTCTATACACATCTCTGTTTTGTTTTGGAAATGTGTAGAAGCTCTTTGGAATCACAGACAACAGACTGAAGTGAGAAGATGGGCAAAAGTAGCATTTTACCCCCCATTTTCTTTCTTTTTACAAATTCCTTTTTTTAATGTCAAGCAGGTGGGAGAGATGAGATCTGCAGGTTTCTCAGTCTTCTTGGGGGTAAGAGTTCTGCAGTGAAAATCTCTTCCCTGTACTCCTTCCCGTGTCTGTGTGCCAGGTACCCAGTCACCTTTGGTCAATAAACCTGATGGATTCAACTCTGGGCAGAGCCACACATTTGAAGAGGCTGGTTAGCCAATGAACACATCAGGGGAAGCACCTCACTTTAGGAAACGGCCCCAGCGAAGGCCCCTGCAGCTCCCCTGGGGTTGGGTGCTTGGCCTCCGTGACGTGCCCTCCCGCGGCCCGCTCCCTCCCCGGGCTTAGAAAGGCCAAGTCATTGGTTGGGGGGCAGGCACTTCCGAGAGGGGAGCCGCTATCCCTGTGAAAAATTACCCAGCAATCTCAGCCAGTGCCTTCCAGGTAGCACACATACGAGGCCCCGGTCCTGTAGGAGGGGCCTGCCAATGTCAGTCCTCCTGCCAATAAAAGAGGAAGAGCAAGAGAGGAACAGTTTCCCGTTAGGGAAGTGATCTTGCCAGTAGTTAACCCACTGCTTTCTTCTCTTAATGAAGATACATGCACTTAATGATACCCAGCCCTCCCCCGGCGCCGCTGAAGCCAAGACGATGATACTGAATACGTACTGAGGACTGGTAGACGGGGGCTGTAGCATTTCTGTATATTCTTTCACGACAACGCCGTGGGGCAGGCCTGCATGATGACACTAAAGCTTGGCGAGGTTGTTTTGTCCAGGTTTGAACCGGGGCCCTGTGGCACAGTGGGTCAAATGTCCCTGCCACATGATGGGAACTCCCTGCGGGAAGGTGGACGTATGTTTCCTAGAACTCACCGAAGCCCTAACCAGTAAGTATGTAAGTATTGGTTTAACCTCTTGGGGCAGTTTTGTTCCTTTGGATGGTCGTTTTAGATGGTGTGTACTCCTCCCACCCCCCCCACCCCCCAATGGCATGTATCGCTTACCTTCTTACACTTGCACAGAGTAAAGTATATTGTGACTATCGCTCAGTCCAGGTTCATGCTCCGCCCCAGGCTGGTGATGGGGGGCGGGAGGGGCCAGAGCAAAGTGTCAGCACCACCAGGTGCGTCCTCATGACTAGGAAGCTGATGGATCTCCCACGCTGTGTACTTGTAATCTTTTTGGGGTGATGTTTTAGGGCAGTCCCCTCGAGCAGGGCATTGGTCCAGGTGACGTTTTGTAAGGGCTCCTCCTGCTCTAAGTCTTCATCTTCAAATCACGTGAAGAAATTGGCAGAACATTTTCCATTTTTCTCTAAGGCTAAACTTACTGACGGTGACATACACACTTTGAAACGGCATAAAACAGCATTTTCCGTTGCACTATGTTCAGTCTTACGTCCCTTGGAAACACTGGAAAAGCATTGCCTCTGCTTGGTTTTTGACATTGGCTGAGCACCTATTGCTGAATGAGATGAGTTGAAACCACGACCTGAGAACTGGGATGATATGGATCTGATGTTCACAGGCTGAGGACGCCCGCAGATCCTAGAAAAGGCGCCTCACACACGGGATAGATCTTCCGCAGCACCAGCACCGTAATCAGGTCCCGTGTGCATCCCGGTGCTCCTGGCGTTGGGCACCGCGAGGAGCAGCTCATCCTTGTTTCCTTCTCCTTTCTCTCTTTCCTTCCTTCCTCTCTCTCTCCCTTCTTCATTCCTTCTTTCATTTTTCTTTCACGTAAACATAAAAACCCTCACTGAAATTTACTTCCTGTACCATATCTGGAACATTTCTAGTAAATAGCGGAAAATTAGAGTTTGTTTGAAGTCAGTTTTCTCATAAAAGCTTGTTGGGCACTGGATAAGATCAGGTCTGCAGAGGTGCGTCTCACCTAGATCTGATCGCTGTCAAGAGAAGGTTCTACCTGCAGCCTATGGGATTAGCTTGATTTAGGATTTAGGAGAGTCCCTGCCACTCCAGTCATCTCTGATTCTTAAAATTGTTTCTGTAGCCTATGAATAATTATGTTTGTGACATCATCCTTAGTTCTTGCTTTTGAAGCTTCATTCATGCATTCAGTCAACAGACATTTACTGGGCACCTTCTACGTGCAGGTAATATGTGGGGAACTGAGGCCATAGTGAGGAGGATCATTGACACAGCCTCCACCCTCACGGAGTTTATCTTACGTAGTGCAGCATGCATAAGCTTTTTAAAATCGTTTACTTCTATAGGCTTTGCTGGGCAACTTGGCATTGCTGTATCCTTGTACGTGGATACTTGCTGTTCTCGGCGAGGTCCAGGGACCCATCTGCAGGTGGCCTACTTCTTCACCCAGGCAAGCGCTGCTCTCAGCAATGCTCTGCAGGGAGGCAGAGGGAGGTTGCTGGGCTTAGAGTTCCCTTAGTAGCCGCATGGAGTTTGCCACACATCAGAAGACCGTGCGGTGTCATCATCGAATCTGCAATGCTGATGGGAGCTCTGTCTTTTTAAAATATGTGTTTCTCTGTGTTGGGATGTATGATCAGTTGAATCCTTTGGGCAGAATCCATTGGAGAAAACAAACCAGCGGAGGGGCCTGATGTGGCCGACATGCAGCAGTGAGGTGCCAGGGGTTGGAAGAGCCAAGTCTGCACAAGACGCAAGACAACTCAAAGTAGAGATGATGTGAAGGGAGAGTCTGGGGAACTGTGGGAGACGAAGCCTTAGAAATGGTGAATGTTGGGTGATTTTTGCCTGTGAGCCCAATCATCAGAGGCCCCTGGTATCATGCAGGCCCCACGCCGTCTCCTCTGGCCTTGGCTGTGATCAGCCGACACGGCAGTATTATACGCCCTGCTGTGAGTGACCTGGAGGTGAACTTGACACGTGGTGTTGAGCTCGCGTGAAGACGTATACAGT
Source organism: Camelus ferus (assembly GCF_009834535.1). Taxonomy (NCBI): domain Eukaryota; kingdom Metazoa; phylum Chordata; class Mammalia; order Artiodactyla; family Camelidae; genus Camelus; species Camelus ferus. The sequence continues at coordinate 1,495,106 of NC_045713.1, read as the reverse complement.
TGTTCTTTTAACAGATGCGTTGATTCCCGCACCAGATATTTATATTGAGAGGGAGAAAGGAACTATCTCAAGGAAAGTTGCTTGTGAATTGAAGAAATAAGTTTGTAGGAGGTCCTCTGCTAGCTGCATTCACTTAGTGAGTTAATCACTAGCAGGGAAGAATTCCACATGTGAAATGTTGGTGGTGACTGTGTTATGCTAAGAAATGAAAACTCTTTGTTTTTACAAGTAGTTACATAACAGGACTTTCCAGGAAGAGTGAGTAAGAACGCTCCCCTGCTGCCAGCACGGCAGACAAGGATGCCCAGCTCACCGACCCTTGCCCACTCCTGGCTCTCCTTCTGTTAATTATTCTTTGACAATTTGACAGACAAAAACCAGTGTCCCATTGCTTTGTCTGGGAAGTTTTAAAATGCTGTTTCCCATAGTATGGAAATGCCTCTCTGAGTCTGTACGGGCTTTTCTAGAAGAACAGACGCTAGAAGAACTTTCCGGTTCCTTGCTGGGATCGCTTTTTCAGAGGGACCTCCTTGGGAAAATGAGAAGTCACCACGAAGCATCCCCAGGGGGGATACTCTGATGAAAGCAGGAGATCTTAGAGCTTCCCAGCCCTGCCCCCACACGCTGTATGTAGGACAGGGACCTCTGGTTCTGGTCCCCACAGTAACGAGACAGCTCCCTGAGTGTTGCTTAGTGGGAAAGTGGATGTGGCAAAATACTGGTTGTCTTCTAATATGCATTCTCCCTTCTTTATTAATAAAACTACTGATTTTTAATTGGACAAATGGGCCAACTAAATAGAGTAAAGATGACACTTCATGGCCTCCCCTGCAGCAAGGTGCTGTCCTAGAACTCAGTTCTGGCTGATGGGTATTAATGAATTAATGAAATGCTGCTTAAAGGGCCAGGGCCTGGCCCGGCTAGAATGTGTACATGATGGCTGGGGCTGCAGGCACTGTCCTGGGCCATGATGTGGCTTGGCACGTGGAAGGCGGTAAAGGCAGGACCCTCAGTGTACGTGGAGAGACCCGATGTCCCGGACATCGTGGAGGGCCACACCAGCCCCAGACTGCCTAGAAGTCCAGACTTGGACTTTGAGGGAGAGAACTCTTGCTTAAACCACTGTTATTTTAGGGTAACTGTCACTTGCAGCCAAAGTTAATCCTAACTGACCCAGTGGGGAAATGGCTTTAAAAGGAGCTATCATTCACCGTCCTAAGGTTCTCACGTTTGGAAGTCATTTCTTAACATCCAGTCTTTTTGTTACAAATGTACAGTCACAATAGATAACTACCTGTGTTTCCGTGGAGTGTGCAAAGATGCTGGAAGGACAGAGGAATAAAAATCTCGCACTCTGGGAGGGTACAGCTCAGTGGTAGAGCCTGATATGTACAAGATCCTGGGTTCAACCTCCAGTACCTCCATGAAAAAAAAAACAAAAAAAATAAATAAACCTAATTACCTCCCTCCCACACACAGACAAAAAAAAAAACCTCACACTCACTCACTAGAATGTGCTCTAACCAGCATTCACCAAAATGCCCCTCACAGCCTTGTGCATAATAAAATAAGTAGTTATGAATTAGTCTGTCATGTGGGCAGCCCAGCCCTGCTTGTATGGTGACTTAGTGATGTACTGAGAGTCACACTCATTACAGCAGTAGTATTTTGTACAAAGGGACTCTTATAAGTGGACTTCCAGCATTGCCCCAAATATACAGAGAATAAATTGGAAACCCTCTGGAGAATATGTGTGTGTGTTTGTGTATATACGTATGTACGTATTGGTTATTATACTTAAAGTAGCAGAAGATGTCTGTTCCTGACTATTACCAGGGGACAGATGACCCCAGGAGATGAGCTGCTAACAGACTTGCGTAGTTTGGGGAAAATGGGGAAGGCACCCCAGGCTTCTTAATTCTACATAGAGTGCAAAATCAGACCATTCCTGTGTTTGAAACATCTCAGCATCAGAATTGACTATGCAGTTTAATAATTATTTTTTTAATTGATATAAAACATTGGAAGGCGTCTCCCAGGAGCCACTGTAAAGAGAGCTGCTTGCTACATCTAACCTCTGGCACTGTGGTTACTCAGACCCGTGGTCCAGGAAGGGCAGCGGTCAGCCTTTTCCCCAGTAGAGGAGAAATCAGATCTCCTAACAGTCTTAGTCAGAGTGTTTTACCAAAGAACACGACTCCTGGAGATAATCTGGTCTTGCCCTTTAGGTTGGGGAAACTCAGGCCCAGGGATTCTTAACAAGATCTTCCTAAGGTGACACGGGCCCGGGCAGCACAGACTGGAACCCAGACCTCACAGTTCTCTGCCCATTGTTCTCAGACAACGCGGCCTTCTGTTTCAAGGACTAGCAAACCACCAAGTTTGGCAATGTACCTATCTTCATTTTTGTTTAAGAGGTTAAAAAACAAACAAAATGAAATGGTGTCATGAATAAGCCTCTTCTAGGCAGGGCAGGATTTATTTCTTCATATACATATAATCTTTTTTTCAACAGAGGGTATATCCCCAAGCCTAAGAACTAAAGGGACAGATTGCTTGGCCCCTCGTGACTCTGCCCTGGTGGTGGATCATTAATGGTGTAGAAAATGAGGGCAGTGTGCAGCAGTCCTGGGTGGGGTGTGTGCCTCTTTAAGAGATTTATGTGGAGGCCTGAAGTGGGGAGACAGCGCAGTGGTACATCATCATGCAGGCGACATCAGAGACTTTCTTCTTCGCTTGGGTGCATTATCATAAAAAGTGATTTAGACTGGAGCTGATTGATGCAAATGGCCCTATGTTCTTTCCTATCATTAGCGGCCTCTTTCAGTGGCCAGAGGCAGTGATTAAAGCTGTCATTTGGAGCTGCTCATTAAAGACAGGCCCCAGAATAGCAAGAGGAAAAGAGGTTGCAGAGGCACAGATACACATATATATCTATGTACGTATATGTGTGTGCGTGTATTTTTTTTCCTGCCTTAAATGTGCGTCATCCCTTTCCAGATTGAACCACTGAAATCAAGGCTATAGAGACGTCTCCACCGAGAATATAGAATGCTCTTTTGCAAGTAATATTAGATTTTCGGGAGTGTCACAGTAGATTCTGATGACAGCTTGCCTACATATTATGAAAGGAGATGAGGAGGGTATTGTGTTAGGTGTGTTTTGTTAGGGATTGACCCTGGTGAGAACTCATTAAGTCTCCCTCCTCCCAGGCTGGGGACTTCAGAGGCAGGCCACGGGAGAGCAGAGGGGAGGGTGGCCGAGGGTGGTTGGCCTCAGTAAGTCCCATTGTGACAGGGGTGACCCGGGGGAGGGAGAGGAGGAGGACAGCAGGAGGGGGCTCTTTGCTGAGCCCAGAGGCTGTGGACGCCTGGATGTCAATCACAGAGGGGTGGGCACCAGCAGACCCCCCAAACAGGGCGGAAGGGGAACGAAGGGAGGGAACAAAGCAAAGATCCATAAGTGCGAGAGGAGAGACTCATCTCAAGGAGGGGGATCTCTTTGGCTCCTCGAAATGGTCCTGTTGGCAGACACGGCTGGTTAATCACCCTGGGAGTAAAATTGGGCTTGGCTGGGCTACTGCCTGTGGTTCTGTAAATGTGCATTCATAGCCGTGAATGTGCTGGTTTTAGGTTGGTGTCCAAATGGTGCTGAGAGGTGACAGAAATTCTTCAAAGTCTTTTTACCCAGGATCCAAATGAGCGACATTACACCTAAAAAGACAGCCGGGATGGTAGGTGGTGGCCTGAATATGGGAACCAAGGGTATGGAAGGGGAAGTAGGCAAGAGGCCGTCTCTGATGCTTGAAATCAGCCAGTTTCAAGTCAAAGATGCAACTGGCCAGAGAGGCCTGCATACCTGCCCTGGCCAGGTGACAATATACTGCCAAAATCCCACCAAACCTTTGTGGAAGCCAATTACCGGAGCTCCTCAGAAATCCCTCTGGGAGAAAAAAAATAAGAACTTATCAATTTAATTTCTCAGTCTAATGAACTGGTCTTATACATAAAAATTTAAATTACTTTTTTCTCTCTCTCTTTCTTTTTTTTTTTTTTTTAATGCAAGTGGAGACCAGCATCAGTTACGCCAGCACCACGGTCTCCATGACAACCCCTTGGCGGTGGTGGCTCATGTGACTTCACAGTCACAGGTTCTTGAAATGAAACAGAGGAAAGTTTTAGTTTCTCTTCTGTCATTTGGTGGACTCGGGGGTGCCCATGACGGGGCTCCGTGGAGGTGTGGACAGCAGAGAGCGGGGATGTGCTGTAACTGTCCCCTCAGGCCGCCAGGCAGGGCTTGGACTCTGCTGCAGGGACTGCTTTGCAGTCAGGTTCCGAGCCAGCAGTGGGCCTCGAAGGGGTGGCCTTCGCCTTCTTGTCCGCTGCGCGCCACCGCCCTCCCCCTGGCGCCAGCCTTCTCAGCCTGGGGCTGGCACATCAGGGCCTGTTAGTCCCGATGCCGGGTTGTGATGTCCCTCTCCTCGGGGAGCCAGCAAGCAGAACTGAACAAAGTCCCTGGTAATCTGTGCTTACAGCCTCCCCCCGGGGAGAAGGCCCAGCCAGCTGGCACTCTTGTGCTGAGCACATTCCCTTCCGCTGGCAGCCCGACAGCCGGGCAGGGGCCCAGAGGCCAGCCAGCCGCAGGGCCGGCCCGCACCAGTCCCCCAGGCCGCCGGGCCCTGCCCCATGCGCTGCGCGCCGCCTTCCAGCCAGGATACTGGCTGGACTCACAGCTTAGATGGGGCAGCTCATCGGCCTGGGCCTTTCCTCCAGTGTGGCTCTCTAGAAATGATGAACGTGAGTTGGCACATCTGCCTTGGCTGATGGGGTGGGTGATGGGCAGCAGGGATGAGGGAGGTGGACTAGGGAGACTAGGACTAGGACTGTGGGAATCTTGGATGTGTATGTACATGTCAGAAAATAAATACCTGGAGGGAAAAAAGAAACAGGCCAAAACCTGTTTGGATCTCAAATGTGATGGGTTTCCTCCCCAAGCAGCCCTTCCCAGCACAGTCATTGCTGGATATAACTTAGTGTGAAGTAAGAATTCCCCTCACTCGAACCAGAATCCAGCAGCAAGAGGCAGGGTCCAGAGACCCTCCCCTCGGGAAAACGGCCCCTTCATGCACTGCCCTGCTCGCTAAGGCGCACAAAGACTCCAAAGTCTTCCCAGTTGATACGACTTAGGATTGTTTTTAGGATTTTCCTGCCCAGCCTACACAAAATATTCCTGCGAGGTTTGACCTGTGAAACGCATCTAGTCTACTTAGGAGCCATCTGGACACTAAAGTGTGTGTGGCCCCCCCGGGGCATAGGGAGAGGTCACGTAGGCAGTTTTAACCAGATATACAGTTATCCTGACAGGAGACTGGGGTCAAGGCAAAGAGACAGTGTGTTCTGTTCTTAAAGTTTTATTTTACCAGGAGGTATTTAATGAAGAGGGATTTCCCCAGAGAGAAAAAGAACAAAGACCTGAATGAAATGGCTTTTGTCCATCTTCTTCAAACTCTCCCTTGTTCTGTTAATCTGAGTCCACTAGGAAGGGATGTGGACAGCAACAGTGATCATCGCTGATCTTCAGCAGGCAAGTCCTCACATTCTCTGTGCCAGAAGCCACGCTGAACTCTCGACACAGGTGTCTCGTGTCATCTGAAGACAGTGCAGGGACAGAGGTAACAGCCTCAGCCCTGGTTGGCAGGTGAGGACACTGGCCTCAGAACCTTCTTAGCATCAGCTAGCTACCACATGGAGGAGCCAGGGTCTGACCCCAGGTGTCAGCCTGAAGATCACACTGTCACCCAAGAGTGATCAGTGAGGTACCACTTGGCTCTAACAGCTGATGGGGCTGGTGTGGCTGCCCAGGGGTGCCAGGGGCTCAGGGAGGTGTGGGGACTGCAGATCTGACTTTACGTTTATGATGGGCCAACCTGATGACTCTGAGCTCCACTAGGGCAGGATCATATCTGGCTTTGCATCCCATCAAGTCCGTAGTGTCTGACCTGGTGCCGTGCGTGCTACGTATGTTCAAAGCATAGTTGCCACAGGAAAAAGTGAACGAATAAATGGTCGGGGTTAAAATTGCATGTCTTTAGAGGAAGTAAACATGCTTTCCGAACCCAAAGATACTTTCCTCAAAATAAGATGTAAAATGAAATTTTTTTAAGATTGGAGAAACTCGAGCATGTTTTTAGGTTGAGCAGTAGGAATTACTGGAGAGGGAATAGGGGATTATTGACGGAACAGGGTCCCAGAGGGGGTCTCTAGGGACAGGGTTAAGAACAGAGAGAACTTTTATTAGTAGAAGGAGGCCACTTCCTCCTTAGAGACCAGAGGTGAAGAGGGAAAAAAAGGATCCAGTCAGTAGTCCTGGCCCTTGTACCACTGAGGAGTGTATTCAGCTGCAAGTAAGAGAGCTTGACTAGCAGTGTCTGAGACAAGTAAGGATTTATTTTTCTCACTTGGTTGTGAGAAAGCCTCAGATAGGTAGAGGTTGTCATTGGTTCAGTGGCTCAGCAATAAGAACCAATACCTGCATGACTTTCTAGGCCTTTCCCCTCACGGCCACACTCTGGCTGCTGCAACTCCTGGCATCACGCCTGCATTCAAGGAAGAATCCTTGTTATCCTTTTTTTTAATCTGCAATATAGGAGCATCCCTGCCAACTTCTGCTTTAATCTCTCTTGTGAAATCAACTTTTGCTGAAATTTATCTCCTATTCTTGGCCCTCTCCTGTCTCCACAACCACCTCCAGAGGAAATTTAACCCTGACATGTAACACAGAGGATTTGCCTCAGTGGAAGCAGCTACTTTTGTCCAGTATCTCCATTTCAAATGATTGTTTTCCAGCTTCAGATCTCTAGAAAATGTATTCCCTCTCACAACTTGACTTGGAAACAAACCGAAGCCAGAATAACCCCACCTAAGGGTTGTGAAGAACCTTCCAAAGAAACTCTGAGATAAAGGAGTTTGCCTCCTTCCCCCCGCCTCTCGGAGCAGCTCTTTAACACCGACCAACCCACTCGTTTACCAGTTCCAGTTCCAGTTCCATCCTCATGGGTGGAGAGAATGGGGCATTGACTAGTCTGGCGGTGATGGGGGCTGGGCCCAGGAGACCTCTGGAGAAGCCAGGCTGTGGCCGTGTTTTGCTCCCTCTCTGGGGCAAGTCACCTTACCTCTGGGGGCCGTACAGGGAGGCCTGGCCAATCCTCTCTAACCTTCTGTGATTCCAGCAACCTTGATGGACAGCCGAGGTGGCCCTGGTCCCACTCCTGCAGCACCTCCCCAGAGGGGTCAGCCTCCCAGGTTGTACTGAGTCCCAGTTTGTTCCTTCATTCTCTCCTGACCCTCATTAACCAAAAGGAAGAACCAGTTCCAAAAAGAACTGTTCCCCCCATATTGTCTATTTCATATCCACAGAGCACGCTGTGCCCTATTAAGAATTAAACTGCGATCACTAAACTCATCTCCTTTGTGCCAGGGGCCTTGTTCAAAACCTGCTTTCCCAGCAAAGCAGGGCCAGTGGATTAGTCCCCCCCACTCCACGCTCAGTGGAGTGGTTCTCATCTATTTTTAATGCCTTTGGCAAGGGACAGAGATAGGGAGAGACAAGGAAAGACGGAGAAAGAGAGAGCGCAAGAAAAAAAGAAAAACACAAAAGAACCAGAGTGGAAGGAAGGGGCTCTAACAGCAGCGCTGCGTTTTGTCAGAACACTGGCGCTGCCTTTATTGGGATCCCCGCGGGGAGCGTGGGGTTTGATCCTGTTCTCCGCTGGGAGGGGAAAAGGCTTTCTGGTACCTTTTTTAACATCTCACAGTTAGATCAGAACAACGCACCGTGTGTGTGCGCGCACATACCATGTGCGTGTGCCTGAGGACCATCTTCTCCTTGGGACACACCCTGTTTTCAAAGCCCTGCTGATCAGGTGGACCCGAGGCTTTCTTAGAAAGGCCAGATACGGAGGACACTGGGCTCTCTAGGGGTCTCCCTTTCTCGCAGGCTTTTTTTTTTCCCCCTGGCCCTGACTTGGATCAGCGGGATTCACTCCTGTCAAACAAATTACAGCATCTATGAAATGGGGATATCGACATGTGTGACTTGATCTGTTTTAATAGGGACCCTGTGGGAGTTTCCTCCCTGCCCCACAGCGCTTTGTGTTCTTTCTGGAACGGCAGGCAGGGCGCTGGAGGATGCTGTGGGCTTTAACCCTTCGCTGACAGCAGGCTGCCAGCCCCCTGTGTGTGTGCTGCTGCCTTTTTGTCCCTGGCCATTGTCTGGGGAGTGCATGCGGCCCGCCATCCACTTCACGCTTATTATCTCGCAGGAGACAGGCTCACCCCAGGAGAGGAAGAGAGAGCTGTGTTTTGAACCAGATCTTTTGATTTCCCATCTTCCCTCTTCCCTCTAAAATAATTAGAAGTGCTGGTCAAGGTAAAAAAAAAAAAAAAAAAAAACAGCCAAGAGGGTGAAAAAATAATACTGTGTAATCCCAGCATTTTGTTTTTAAGAGGTTATTGTCCTGGCTGCCGTTTGACCCTTAAGAGTAATTAGCATCTGAGAAGTTGGTGAGGGGGACAGCCTGTCTGGAGGACCACCTTCTCCCCTTTCCTCTTCCTCAGACTGAGTTGCTCAGGGAGGAGCCTCCGGTGGGCTCCCCACCAGGACCCATTAACCCTGTCGGGTCATTGTGTCCCAGCTGCAGAGCTGAAAGAAAGGGGTGACGTTGAAGGCAGTGGCCAAGGCCCTCACATGGTGATGGCACCGAGAAGTACTTAGCCCCCTGCCCGCCTCTCCGCCAGTTCCTGCGGGGATGCAGGGTGCCCACCACTGACCCTGTAGACAGAGCGCCCAGGGCCAAGCAAGGGCAGGGGCTGTGGCCTCCTTTGAGCCTTCTTCCTGTCCCCTTCTCTGTTGCTCCTCAGCACCCGGGACTGTGCGCCACAGTTTCTGGAGGAGACCCACCCCAAAAAAGTTGCATGAGGATGGAATTTTGGGCAGATGCAATCCTGTGTTCCATAGAGGTACATTGTTTGGGGTCAGTCAGAATGAAGCTGAAAGCATCACAATATCCCTTTACTTACTGGTCGAGGGAGCTGGGCTCAGAGCCCTTTGATAAAGTGAGAAACCCTGTGACATAGCGCACCCCCACCCCTTATCTCCCTGCCCAAGGAACCCGGGGCCCAAGAATGCACCTCTGGTGGTCGAGGCCCTGAGCTCCTGAGAGGACGACTGCGCCCTGCCTGCTTCCCACTGACTGCCCCAGCCTTGACCCTCCACGCCCCCAGGTCACTGTGCTGTTTGGATTGGTGATTTCATTAGGCTTCTCCAGCCTTTTCATTCATTCTGTTTAGGCCCCAGGCAGAACTTCTGGGAGCCAGTGGATAGTGCATCTGTTTTCCTTTCGGGAGAAGAATTCCACTGGGCGGCGTCTCCCCCATGCATTGCTTGCTAGCACTGCCTGCTTCGTGGCCACTGTGCTGTTTTTGTTTTTTGCTACTTGGCCCTCCCAGCACTGGGCACAGGGGCAGGGAGGGAACCGGTGAAAGCTGGGGGCGTCTTGCCCGCAGCGGCCTCTGCAGGGCCCGGGTGTCTGGGCGGCCTCCTCCTCCCACGCCCGGGAGCCCGCCTTTCTCCCGCATCTCAGGCGATTGGTCGCTGTCAAATGATTATCACCTGGAGGAGCTGTCGTGCCACCTGCACCATCTTGAAGTCCTCTTCTGAATGCTGAGCCCAGTTTTTTCCAAATCATACCCATCAATTTTCTCCTCATTTTACAGTCTCTCTGGATTAACCTGAAGTGTAACCCAAAGTACAACCCCTTCCTTCCTCAGAATTACAGAGCTGTTAGTTTTCCAGACTGTGTTTTCCATCTTCTGCCAGGTTTGGTTTTCAGAAGTGGAGGGGGAGGGACTGCCTGCTCCTCACGTCGGGATATTCGACTGAGAAACCCAGACCAGCAGAACCATTGAGCTCTGATTCTGTTTCAGTAGATGCTTACGTCAGAAGTGGATCAGAACCACAGCAGAGGTTGAGGAAGAAGGGCCAGCACCAGCGGTGGCAGACACGGTGGACGGGTTCAGAGGTGTGCGAAGTGTTGCTTGAGGCTGACTTTAGCGCAGGCTTTGTTCAAGACGTGCTCAGACCAAGTTGCTCCGGCTACCTTGGAGCAGAGGCAGTCAAGCAACTTCATTTCTGTGTGGTCTCTTGTGAAATCCCTTTTCTCCAAGTGCTTTTTAAGCTCCCCTTTGACCTGTATCCCCTGGTGCCCGAGGGGCCGCCGTGGTCCTCTGTGCCTGACTTCTCACCCCATCTCACCTAGCATTTGTTTGGGTTGATACTCTGGTTGTTCTTCAAACAGCACATTCTTGCCAAGCAGAACGTGGTGTTCAGCCAGCTCCCAGGGCCCCCGGCACCCCCACGGCTACAGCTCGGGCCCTCGGTCCTGCTGCCCTCCCGCTAACTCCCCGACTCCCTGCAATCAAAACTCCCTCCAGTTCAATCACCAGCCTTCTATTCCATAATCCCTTCCTTCGCTCTTGCCAAGAATGTTCTTTAGTAATCCAAAGTTATATTTGTTATTATATATGAGACTAGAAAAAGGTTCGTGATTTTTTTTCCCTGAAATCAGCTTTAATGCATTATGACAAAACTGAACTCATGTTTCTAAACATTTTATGTAATGGCTGTGCTCGTTCAACGTATGGAAAAATAGACCCAGAACTGTTGGCAGCTTTCGTACATCTGTCACTGGCCTTTTTCTGTGTGGACTGAAGTCAGCTCACAGCCAGACTTAACCAAAATCATTGGCCATTGATACTCTTGTGAAGGCTGAGTTTTATTACCACTGCACGAGTCAGGGGCAGGCCAAAATGATATCCAGACATGTCAGATCTTAATCACAAGTGTTGAAAACAGAGATGTGTTTTATTCTAGACCATTAAGGTGGGAGTTAATTACCACATTCAGATGAACTCTCTTCGTGCCCTCCTGCCGTAGCAGTTAGGAAGAGAGCCGGTGTGCGTGCTGGTGTTTTACGACCTTGGATTATGTGGGAATTAAGGACGGCTTGGGGAAGCATTTGGGCCTCATCCTGACCCAACACCAGGATGGCCAACCCCAGATTTGTCAAAACCTCAACTGTTGTGTTTGGCAGACCGTCTCCAAAATGTGTCAATACTAAATAGTTTCATTTAGCAGACTGGTTTACTCAAGTGTCTGGGAGGAGTCTTCGGGTTCTGATTTATCCTGTGAGGCCCTCAAGAGCATCACTGAGGTTTACCCACGGCCGACCTGGGTTATGAGTAATGTCTGTTATGAAACCTTGCAAACCAAAGAGACCTTCGCTCAGTTTCAAGAGGTGGATCTTCAGGGTTGCTCGGTCTAATACAGTGGCCACTAGCCATGTGTGGCTATTTAAATTAGTTAACATTAAATAAAATCAAATGCTGGTTCCTCAGTGACATACATTTCAAGAACCCCATAGCCACCTGTGACCAGTGGCTGCTGTACTGGACAGCTCAGACAGAGACCATTGTCATCGCCACGGAGACTTCTGTTGGCCATCGGTGCTCTCAAGTCTCGACATATCACCTGTGCAGGGGTCAGTGGATCCAGAGTCACACCTTGAGGCACATCTAGGCTCTCCTGAAGGCACTCTAGTGACTTGTCACCCTGTGGGCAAGGACAGCCTTCAGTCTGGCCAGAGGGCAGATGGGCCTCTCAGTGCTGTCTCTGGTCAGAATATCCACTGTCCTGGGCATCCAGACCGTGAGGGTCAGCATTCAAGCACCATCCAGGGTGTTTCCTAGTACTGCTGTCCTCCAGCTCTTCCCTGAAATCGAGGAAGAAAAATGTTGTTCACTGAAGATCAGCCATGGGACATGCTCCCTACCCTGGGTAGTCCTGCTCTCTTCTTCCATCAGGCTGGGTCACTAGGAAGGCACATGCTTGAAGGCGAGTGGCTGATCTTCCTCAGCTGAGTTCTCTTTGATAGATCCTATGTTAATGTTTACACCTTGGGTTTATTGATAATGAAAAAAACCAATAACTTGCATCTGTGGTTAAGATGGGGACCACTCGTGCAAGATGTTGGAACAGTCAGGATGGTATTGTCTCTGCAGGGAAACCGCGGAGCTGTCTTCTGCTGGGGAGTGCGGTTACCTGACCTGGTCTTTCCCTTCTGCCCATCTTCTGGAAATGCCAGCTTAAATTCAGTGCTCAGTCCCATGGTTCCGTGTTTTGCTTTCTCTTCCTTAATCAAGTTTGGGTGTTCTAGTTCAATTTTAATACCTTTGTTTTATGTATCTGTGTATTTTAACTCTCCTTCAGTTCTTTGCTGAAAGAGGTCAAGTATAAACAAGTGAATGCAAACTCTTCGTTACCTGGTCCTCACCCTGATATTTCCTGTTTTCAGGTGTTCCCTATGCAAGCCCCAGCCCCTAGGCCTGGCAGGACCTTGACATATCTCGTTTTTCTCACGCCCCCTCCCGGTATCTAGCACACTGCTGAGCATGTGCTGATTTGAGTGATGTGAAGCAGAGAAACACTGCACCAGGCGTGGGAAGACATTACAGAATAAACTGAGGAAGGAGGGTCACCTCTCAAATTTAGTCAGACGACAAAAGGCAGCACTGGCCTCCCTGGGGTGTAGAGATAGGGAAGAATTTGAATAATTATCATCATTATCATCACCACATTCATTAAACCCCATCTGCGCATGGCACTGTGTAAGTCCCTACAGGTTATTTCTCTGCCAGCAAGAGAGAATTTTGTCCAGCAGGGAGGATAAGCTGAGTTCTCCTCTGCTCACCAGCTTCCTTCCGAGGCTGTTCCTGACACTCCACTTGGAAGCCAGCAACTTGGTTTCCCACTGAACTGAGCACATGACCTCCTATGTTCTTGGGACGTAGATCTCTGTGGTCTTTGACCTATAAGCAGCTTTCACATCCTAGGACATATTAATTTCAATAAATAGAAGGAATGAATGAATGAGTATCCAGTTTGACTTTAGAGTTACTTCCTGACTTACAGCTGTTGGAGGTGTGATTTCCCCAATAAATCCAGCATCTTGGGATTCACAGAATACTTGACCATCACACCTTTGCCTTGAGGGACATTGTTTCACAAAGCACCTACCACCAGCACTCATATGACACTCTATCAGGTACAGGCTTGTGGGTGTTCTTTTACTATCAAGTTTTATTGTGATTTTGACCTAAAATATCGTAAGCTTCTTGAGGATAAGTACTAAGTCTTACTTTTGTGTATTTCCAGTGAGTGTATCAAACACTCACGAAACATTTGTTGGCTGAACCTGTGAGGTGGTGGGGGACTTGTTCTGTCCCTCTGCACGGACACTTAACAATGGGTGCTTATTTTGTAATGGGTGAATGACAGAAATGGACCATGGACAGTATTGGCTGCAGATAGGTGGATAACTGTGACCAGATCCAAATGTAAGTAAAAACACTTTAAATGGCAGTTTTAGATTACTATGGGGTTGTTTTTCAACTCAAGAATCATCTGGAGAGCTTCTTAAAAGTATGGATGACTAGATCCTACCACATAAAAAAGTAATCTCTGGGACTAGATACCAGGCAACGAAATCTGTTTTTTAAAGTACTTTTGATGGTTTTAATGTGCAAACATAGTTGAGAACTACTGACCTCGTCTTCTGGTGTGGATCAGCACCAGCTCATTATCCCATTCCTGCCAACAGTCAGTCACAACGTGTTCTATTTGGTAACTACACTGGTTCAGAGAGCAGAGCTGGCATTTTATGGTGTAGGAGTGGCTCCCATTCCAAGCACAGCGTCAGGCCTCAGTGTCCAGCCTCAGCAGGGGTCCCATGTGGGAAAAAGGATGCTTTGATCTCAGACTTGCTTACTCACTCATTAGACATGTATTTAGCATCTACTGTGTACTCAGTGGTGAAAAGACAGCTCATTTCTGTGCAGCCCAGGCTGGGGGAAAAGTGGTCAAGATGTCACAGGAGCTTCTAAGGAAGGGTACTGACTCCTGCCTGAAGTCATCGGAAGAGGCTTCCTGGAGGAGATGGTATTAGAGCTGAGTTCTACAAGTTGCGTAGACTTTTGCCCGGGCACTCTTTCCCTGTGCTTTGCCTGGCTGATGGAAGAGCATGTGCACAGAGGTGGAGTGGGTGAGAGAAGGCAGCCCATCCATCTAGCTGTACCTGGTTGTTGTGGCTGAAGCACAGGGCAGGGGTGAGGGTAACAGCGCACTAGGGGCTGGGTGGTGTGGTGTTGAGAGGCAACCTGAAGAGTTAGACCAGGGCCAGATCACAGACTACCTGCTTGTGTTCTGTGTTGGGGCGGATCTACCAAGAGGCATAGAAACTTAACCTGTAGGACCTCTCACTGCCCAGGCCCCTTCTGAGCTGTTGCCAGGCCTCTGGCAGTGTCTTCACATGGCCACATGTTGGCTTTGTTGGGTTTTGTTTCTTTTTTAAAATTTGCAAAAATATATTTAAGATAAATTTTTATAATAATTTTATATTTTGTATTAAACCAGGAACCCCAAATTATATAAGCTTGGAACCCTGGACCTGAAGCTTAAGGACCTTAGAGTTTTCCTGAAATTTGTAGGAGTTGTTGAAGAAGGGGATGCCATGGAGTTTAACTAGGATTATAACGCATCATCCTAACTGGGGCACTTTGAGAGTGAAAAGGGATACCAGTAATAGGTATCTGCACCCCCACCCCACCCCCCGCCAATAATTCAATAATCAGAACCTTCCTGGGCAAAAAGTAGTGCATGAAAACTCTCACTTTAGGCCCCTTGGTCAGTCATCTTGAGAAGCAGTTAGTGGAGGTCTAGGTGGAGCAGGGAGACCAGGTAGGATGCTGTAACATCCAGATGAGGTTGTGGGGGATGGGGTCTAAGATGTGGCAGAGACAGTGGACACCAGAAGGTGGGTCCTTCAGGATGGGGAGCAGGGATGAAGGAGGAGGCAGAGGAGTCCGGGCATAGTGCCCAGATTTCTGAGCTAGACCCAGGGGGCCCAGGAGGGAGGGCAGGTGCTGGGGAGCCGAGGTCCCAGTGGCAGTTGACATCTGTCATGAGGAAGTCAGGTTGGCTGGGATCCCATAGACATCAGCCTCTGCAGACAGCAGTTCCAGACGGAGACTCCCCAATGTGAAAAAGAGGTCCAGCTGTAGTGTGGGTGGCTCCGTATAAAACAGCCCCTCTTCTAAAACATGGCTAAAAACCTGCCCTAGTCTCCTCAGAGCAGCCAAAGCAGACTGTGTGCCACCCCCTCAGTAGTCTGAGCAGAAACTGGCACCTCGCACATCCTGGCAGCTGGTAGCTGGCAGGGCTCCCAGGGCCACTGTGTGCCCCTGACCCATGAGCTGACCCTCGATTCCCCTGAAGTTGATTTTAATCACCATCAGCTTCTCTGTCTCACCAGCCCCACCAAATTCCAGATCTGCTAAGGGTTCTTTTATTTGTTTGTTTTTTAAGCTGTAGGTCTGTATGTTGGACAGGAAATGGTCCTTTTAGGTCCTGTTCTCATACTTAAATAAAAATGCTCTCGTGTTCTCCTTGATATATTTGCTTATTGGATTTGTTTAATGAAATATGGATTTATCCCATAAATATTGGAGTTGGTGTAGTCCATATTTCAATTAAGGGATCATTTGTATGTCATGCTAACTTTGTAATTACTGAAATGTAGAAATATAGTGGATTGAAATGAGTTTCTGGTCTTCTTGGCATTCCTGCATCCAACCTTGTCTGAGCAGCTTGGATCCGTGAAAGGGGAAGATTGATACATGGGGTTTTCAAAGGGGAGGGGCAGGGGCTCGGGAAGGAGGGCTTCCTCCCCGTGTGCTGTTAAAGATTCGTGCTGCACGGCACCCCCCGGGTCCCCGTACACGACGCTGCCCGGCTGTCCTCGGGGGAGCAGGGTGGGGGCTCGGGCCCGGGCGCCTGGCCGTCAGTCTGCGTCCGGACCTTCGTCATCATTTACTCTCAGTTGTAAAGCACAGCCTGTGCCCCTCTTTGCCAAATCTTTGTCCTAAAGGGCCCTAAATACACATAAATATAGATTTCTCACTGAGCCTACTTCCAGGAATCAGCTGGAAACCTTCCCCAGACCCTCGAGACAGGAGCCGAGTAAATCGTGTTCTACAGCCCCGTGGAATGGGCCTGTCGCTTTAACTGCCTCCTTCCTCAGCCGGTGGGTGCCGCCCTGAGGACTCCCTGGTGAACACTTCTCTTCTCTCTCTCTCTCTCTCTCTCTCTCTCTCTCTCTCGCTCTCGCTCTCGCTCTCTCGCTCTCTCGCTCTCTCGCTCTCTCGCTCTCTCTCTCGCTCTCTCTCTCCAGCTCTCTCCAGCTCTCTCCTGCCTGCCGTTTGCTGACCAGAAAAATCTGGCTGGAGAGGCCCGTGCAGTGAGCGCGCAGCACATCCATAATTCTATCAGAATATCTCCAAGGGTGGGGAATCATTGTTCTCGGCACTGGCTGAGCTGAAGCCCAAGCAGAAATCCTGAAGTCAGCCGTGCCTTTGAGCTGCCTCTAACAGCGCCCTTTGGAGACCCATTTCATACAAAATTTGAAGCCTGTGTTTATTGCCCATTAAAGCAACCTTTATTTTATGGCAAATGTTGCAGTAATTGCCTTTTACGAAGAGCACTTTGTAACACACATGCACAGTTGAAAGAAAACCACTCTGGTATTGTCTATCGGGACTTAATGGCGCAATTAATTTTACTCCATCTGTTCCTGAGACTTTAAAGGAAAATGGATTTTTTTTTTGAGCGCACTTTAATGAAGAAGATAAAGCGGCCCGGCTGGTGTCCCACAGGCTCTGCGCAGTAAGTTCAGATTATTGCTCAGTCTGTCAGAATGGGCTGCTTCCCTCAGCAGCAGCCACAGCCAGCAACCCGCTCTGGCCCCTCGCCGCGCCATTCCTGATGACAAACTGCCAGCCGGCTCCCACAAAAGCACGATTAAAATGTCAGCACAGAATGACGAAGGGGCCAAGAGGGTCCTCGGAGACAAACTGTGTTCAGTATGAGTTAATACTTTACAGCAGGACTGGGCCGGCTGGCTGCGGGCTGCTGGCGGCCTGGCCTGGGAGAGAGAGCGGGGCGCCTGGCCCGCCCTCAGCCGCCTGTGCCCTGGGGAGGCCCGGCTCTGAGGACAGGGACCAACGGGGCCTTAGATCAGGCACCCTCAGCCATATCTCAACCCTGAGACGGGGAGGGGGGCACAAACCTGGAATGTGGGATGCAGGATGCTGGACCAGCCGGGCCCCCCCAGCGCCACAGGTTCTGTCCCCGATGTCCAGGGCACCGTTTCAGGGGTAACACAGGCAGCCGTGAAAATGCCCAAGCCGCAGAAAATCACTCCTCACTGACACAGGGTTGTGCAGGGAATCCAGTCGGCACCGCTGCGTCCCGTGTCCTGAGCCTCAGCCTTTGTACATCTGGCGGGTCCGCAGCGAGGAGGCCAGCAGCACAATGTCTCTTCATCAGCGCTGCTGCTCGCCGACATCTGGTAAACCCCTGGACCCGTGTTTGCTGATTACTGGGGGCAGGGCACACCCTGGCTCTGTGGCTCAGTCTCCCACGCCCTTTGGTTGGGTGGTGTCCCTGTTGGGAGTGCCTGGGAGTGAAGCTGTGATGAAAAGGACGAGGAGATTTGCATCTCTGGCCTCCTGTGGAGACCCGATCTGCCGTCCTAGGGGCAGCAGGTGCGAGCGCCTGCCATTGTCCCTAATGGTTATTACCAGCGATAAGCGGGACAAATGTGAGGTCATCTCTCCTGCTGGCAGGTCAGAGGGGGCTGGATTTAGAGCCCCTAGGAGACTAGGAAATTAGATGGTTGGTATCCACAGTGGAGGTTGTCACCAACTCTGGGCTCCAGTGATACTGGAAAGGGGGTGGAGGGGGGCGGGAGGAGCCTAGGTACATGTGATTCAAAATGTCTAGTCATACTTGGGCGCAGTCAAGAATATCCGCTGTCAGCATGGTGACAAGGCAGCAATGTGGGCAGAGCACCAGCAGAGGGACAGAAGGCAGGAGGAGGCCCCAGGGAGGACCAGAGCCAAGGGATTTGAGTTTCTCTTGGTCCATAAGGATGGACCGAGATTGCACAGCAGAGAAATGGGGGAAGCCCAGCTGGTTTCTAATTAATCCCTTCTGCCTGTGTCCCCCACCCTGGGACCCAGTGGAGCAGACTTCCTGGTCTCCCGAGTCTGCTCTCTGACATCCTCGGACCATCCTGCCCTCTTCCCTCGTAGTGTTCTGGGACCACTGCTGCCTGGCACGTCTGCCTCCCATCAATCCGGGTCAGTTTCATTGGTCCCTGTCAATCTGAGGTTCTGACTTCCTCCTGCCCGGTCCCCGTGTTTAGCTTGTTCTCTTCCCTCCTTACGTGTCTCTCCCTCCCTTCATCCCCCTATTCCATCCATCATCCCTCTTCTCTCCTAAGAGTGCTCTCTAAATCCTATTGCCTTTTTATGTCTCTCTTGGGATGTTCCTCCTGCCCTCTCCTGGAGCACAGTTTTCCTGCGTTTTGAGCATCCCACAGCTCATGCCAGTAATAGCATCCTAATAGCCATGATTGGCCTTTGTGGAGCAAACAGCTTTCTGTGAGCTACCAGGGACACACAGCCCCATTGGTGACCCAGAACACACCTCCCTCATGCCACACTGTCCCCCTGCCCCTGCAGTTTCCAACAGCCAGGCCACAGTTCAGCCCTTTGTGTTTATATTTTAAGATGTGAGCCAACAGCAGCAGAGAAAGCCCTATGCCTTGAGAGAGAAAAATCAGTATTGAGGGATAATGGAAACTCAAGAGGGGTGAGGGCTTCAGAAACAGCCTCTCTCCCCCAAGGGGTGGGTGGCAAGAAAATGACAGTCCAGGAACCTCTGTGCAGGGCGGGCGGTGAAACACAGCCTGTGTGAATGTGTTGGGGGACCCGATGTTCAAGAAGGAGGCGTGGAGCAAACTCAGGATGAGGTCCCACCAGCTACCCCCGGACCATCCACAGGTCTCCCCCCCCACCCCAGGCATCCTCCAGCAGGAAGCGACTGAGCTGCTCCAGACTAAGGGAGGCTAAAGAGACATGCTCATTGAGTGGGCCCCAGGTCTACATGTTAAAAAGCTTATTTTAAGGGATATTTTAGGGGCATGTGGGGAAATTTGAATGTGGACTATGTATAATATATCAATTGGAATTTCTGGTGTGGTAAGGTTCTTATTCTTATGAAATACTTATTTTCCTTAATTTTAAAATGGTTTACCACAAAGTAATACATGTGTGTTTATATAGTGTGCATATTTATATATGTGTATGTACGTATATATACACACACACTCACAAACACAGACACACATACAGAGAGATGAAGCAAATGCGGGAAAGTATAAATAGTTACTGAACCTGGGTGAGGGGTAATGGGTGTTCACTGTGTTCTTTCTATTCTTCTGTAGGTTTGATTTTTTTTCAAGGTGAAATGTATGGGGAAGGAAGATATTTACGAAGTGTTTGCGGAGCGCCGGGGTCATTCTGGGTGCTAGACTTATCATCAGTGCACACAACAGGCAGAGGGTCCCCACCCTCCTGGAGCTCACCTCCTAGTGGTGGGAGACAGCGTGTTAGTAGGTGGGGAGGGGGAATTGGGAGCTCTGGAGTGGGAGCCATTTTAACTGGAGGTCGGGGTAGACCCCCCCCCCAGAAGGGGACAGGGGACAGTGAGATAGGAAGGACCCCGAGTTGGTGAGGGATGGAGCCCTGCAGAGCACGGGGCCGAGGGTACAGCCAGTGCCAGATACCTGAGGTCACTGTCTGCTCGGCCGCCACGTGGATATTTTGATCCAGTGTTGAATGTCCCATGAATTCCACTTTCCACAGATCCACCTCCCATCCGTCCCCTCCTGTGTGCTGGGGGTTTAAGTCAGGACCCGTGGCTATCCTGTGATCTGTAAAGTGTGAGCATTTCAGAGCTAACTGGTGGCCTGGCCCCATCTCCTTTGTCATCTGGTGTGTCATTCTGTCCACACACATTGTCACACCTGCCCTGTTGTCAAGGGGGGTAACCATGGCGAGGGGACAGGACACCAGGCCGCGAATAAGACCAGGTGGGTTTGATCCATGGCATCTATTCTCCCATCTCATTTAGCTTGGGGACCTCAGCCACCTCTGGGCTTTACTGAGCCTCAGTCTCCTTCATCTGTGAAATGGGAACATGTGCAGCTTCCTCCTTGAGCGGTGAAGAGGATAGTGAGAGGAACGTCTGTGAGGGTAGGTTGTGAGCTGCACGTTGGAGAAGCTCTGTTCACCCTTGAGACTCTCCGGGTCTGCCTACTTGGTGCCTGGTTGCTGTTCTGCTGCCCAGTCGCTGCACCCTCCAGTGGGTCCTGAACCTCACCCCCTCCCTCCACTCCTGCAGAGAGGGCATTAAGAGTCAGTGACCTCTGCAGGTGCATCAGCTCTGAGTCTCCAGCATGGAGAGTATTGGGCGCCTTAGTTGGGAATCCCACTTTCCAGAGATGTGAACAGTGCCCTGGTGGCTTTCACGCTGTGGGAGAGGCTGGCTCCTGCTGTGTGCTGACCAGGCACTGCTGGCGTGAGCTCCCTTCACATCTGTACTGTGAGGACCTGGCCCTTTCCAAGGACGCGGCAGCTGGATGTGAATCCACCCAACTTTGTGACTTCTTGGCTGCTAGTGAGGCCTTCTGAATGTTGTGAAGACAGAGGGTTTCATGGGGACCGAGCTTCTTAAGAAACCACGCTGTCTCTCCAACAAGGTGGCTCCCTCCTGCACATCCTGAGGGCCGTGGTGAGAGACCAGCCCCTACCCCAGCCACGCCTCCGGCCTCCAGGGGCGTTTCATCTCAGACTTGAAGGCCTGGGTCTCTGAGCTCTCCCAGAGCGCACTTGGCAAGGCACACATAGAGAGGGAGATGAAATTGGTCTCAGAAGCTCTTAGCCAGTCTTCCTCTTCCCTGAGCTGGGGCTCGAATGCAGGAAAAGGGTCACAGTGAATCCTGTGTGTGCGCACACTCTGTGCACCTGGGAGAGGGGGCGGGGAGGGAAAGCGATGCGGGGAGGTGGGGGATGCAGAAGAGCCTTGTTTTCCTTTTAGGCTCCTTTGGAGGACTCCGGCTGGAGGGTGTTTAGGAATCCTTTGGAAAGGAGGATTTATGTCCGTTCAGTATTGGCAGGTTCGAATTTCCCTGCCTGAAATGACTGAGGACAGAAGGGCCTGTCCATGCTCTCAGGTGACTCTAGGCCCAAGGGGGACCCTAGGAGCGACTTCTGAGGAGTGGGTCACGGTGTGCCAGTTGGTGGAAGTCGAAATGCAGAGCACACATGTACTTTCAGCCAGTTGGTGTGAAATGCCACGCAGGAAGCAGAGGTCCAGGCCAAACTGGCTTCATTCCTGTGTTTGCCTCTGGAGCAGAGTCAGGCTGGGGTGCTCCCTGCAGCAATGGTGCTGGGGCACTGGCAGACCTCAGGAGGAAGGAGTGATTTGGCCAAGCAGACTTAGGTCGGTTATGCCCCTGCGGCTCCTCAGACTCGAGGAAGAGACCAAATGATGAGCTGTGGCCTGGCCACTGGGCCACACCATCGTGGAGAGGCGTGGGTGAGGCCCCATCACAAGCAGCTGGCGCAGCAGGGACGTGAAAGCGCCACCCCCTTTCACACCCCAGGGCGGCGTGTTGTCCAAGTGGTCCCACACCAGCGGCAGCGACTTCACCTGGGAACTTGTTAACATGAAGATTCTCAGGCCCCACCCCAGACCTACTGAACAGCCACTCTTGTTGGGGGGTGGGGGGCAGTGCCCAGCCATCTGTGTTTTCACCTGCCCTCTAGGTGATATGCTCTAAGCGGACCTTCCTGTTGACTGTCGCGAACATGGCTCACGGCCACTGACAGCGTGGTTAATTCCGGCAGCCGTGTGAGGCAGAAGCTGTAGGCATCAGGAGAGCTGGGTTCACCTCCTCCTCTTCCATTTATGTCTTGTGGGACTTTGCAGAAGCAATGACTTCTTTTGCCCCAGTTTCCTCATCCATAAAGTGAGAAGAGTCATAACATCCTCTTGATGGTTTTTGTGGGGATGAAATGAAATTGATGCCTACACAAGGACTTTGTTAACCTACAGTGTTGCGTGCTGTAGGCGGGGTCCTTGTTTTCAATTCGTGGAAAGTGCAGGAAGAAAAGGATGGCTTACATTTACTGAGCACCGGCCATTTTCCAGACAGCAATTAGTGATGGCTATGCTACGTGCGGTATTCTCTCATTATCCCAGTTTGACACAGGAGAAAGCGGAGGGTTTAAATACCTTGGCTGAGCAGGACATCGAACCTAGTTCAGCCTGATTCCGCAGTGGCTTTGAAGTTTCACTGGGAGGCCATGTTCTTCATGATTACTTACGCTTCGTGCAGGTTCCCCACCATCTCTTGCAGAGCTTTCGGAAATACTGAGCTTAGAATGGTCGCTGGAAGTTGAGACACGTAAGATGTAAATGAGTGACACAGAGCTTTGGCAAATCATGGACACTCAATAAATGCTTATCAGGTGTGTGAATGGAATTGTGTGTTTTTAAAGTAGCATTCACTGCAGTATTAATATTTCAGATAGCAGGTGTTCACTTGAGAAACGTTGGAGAGGATAGGAAACTGGAGGAAAACAATGTTCCCCATAATTCCAGAGCCCCTCCCTGCGAGTCCTTAGGAGGTAGGAAGAGGTAGGTGTTGTCCCCCACATCAGAGGGAGGCAAGCAGACCCCAGGGAGGCTAAGCAATTGCCCTAAGTAGGGGTACTTGGGGGGCTGGTTTATATAGGTGGTGGGCAGGGGACTAATGATGTAAATTTCGTACTTTGAGCTTTTGGGTAGAAAGGCAGATTCTGAAACCATTGTGTTGTGTCTGCTGATTACGACAAAGGAGCAGATTCTGGCTCTTTGTTAACTCCCTGGCAGGCAGAGTGCTTCCAAGTGCATTTCCCCTCCCTCCCTGCTCTAGAAATTACCTTGAGCTGAGCTATAAGTCGGCCCAGGTTGGCAGGCAGGCGAGGGGCAGGACGAGCAGCGGCTATGACACTTGTCACCTGCATTCTCTCTTCTGGGGTCCGTAGAATTAACAGTAAAGGCACAAAAGTCTCACGAGTAGCGCTTTCCCGGATGAAGGGTTTGGGGGGGGGGGGCCACCTGAGGGCCTTCCATACCGAGGTGCCCCATCTTTCTCCCAAAACCCAGAGTCACATGAGCCTCGATCACCTTCATGCTGCGAAGCGAGATAATCCCCCAGCCCTGCCCACACCACGGAACCCTGCAGCCTTCACTGTGTCCCATCATGCAACCACTTTCCCATGACTTCCCCAGCAGTAAACGCCTGCTTGGGGACCGAGGAACGGAGCTTTCCGTCTTTAATGGACTGCAGCTGAAGCAAGTTCAAAAGTGCGAGGACTGTAAACTTCAGAGCAACTCTGCGCACGCCGCACACCATGGCGGAATGATTCAGGAGGCCACACTTTGCCTCATCAAGTCAGAGAATTTTCTGCAAATGAACTTTTCAAGAATTATGCCGTCGTTGGCATTACAGTATTACACACATGCCTGTTCCCGATCACTCACTGGAACTTATTTTGTAGTTAACCTCCATAAAGGACTGTGCGAGCGAGCCCAGGCCTGTCACACACACATTATTTAGAAGCCCTTATTATTATTTTATTGCCAGTCCTTGACAGCTGAGGAAAAGCCAAGCACTTTAATCTTTTTTTCCCTTTAGTTTACAGTGTAAGAGCTGCATGTAAGATGGATTTGATTAATATGTAACAGAGATGCAATTCTCTGTAAAATGTGCTGTACTTTAGCACCCTGGAAAACAAACTGCATCACAATGGCTTAAATCTCAGTCCATTGTATTATATAGACATCATAAATAATAGAGAGCAGGCAGATATTGCTGCAGGCTTCATCTGCATAACACATCTGAGCTCTCTATAATGTGTTCAACTTGTCACTTTTAGTACAGAAGAGAGGCAATAAAGCTAACAGCTGACTAACACGCATCGGCCCCACTTCTCCTTCCAGGGGGGGTGAATGCTCATTAAGCCATCTTAGCCCTGACTTTTAGAATCCATAACTCTTACAAATGTAAAAAAGTTGCCACAAAAGATTAAGCGCATAATATATGTCAAAGGATAATTTTTCATGCGTCTCCCCCGACTACCGCTCCCTGCTGCCGCCGCCACCAACCACACCAAAATCCTGGTTTCTTTTATAGCCCTTTCACTGGAGGAAAGAAAATAAAAAATCTGGTTTTCAGATAAAACCAAATGAAATACAATCTTCTCAGCGTCGATAAGGGACTGCGTAATTGCTTTTGAGTTTGGAGCGAATGAGCTGACCCTGGGAGAATTTAAACATTTCTCCCTCTCCCTCTAGGACCAGCTCAGAGAGGTATGTGGAATCAGTCATCCCCGGTCGGACCTTGCCCGCTGGCTGTTAGGTCAGTCTCCGCGGCCTTGATGGGGGCCTTCCACTTCCGTGCCTCTGTTTCCCTCCCAGAACCGGGAAGGGAGGAAAGCCTGCCTCTGCGTTTCTGGTGGGGCTGCCAGGCGAAGCTCGGCAGTGCTTGTGCCCTTACGTCTGGCGGAGGTTGTGGCGCTTCCCTGGTGCTCCTCTGGTTGGTTTGCTTGTGACTTTGAGCAAAACTTGGCAACATTACAGTATGTCCTCTTTGGTAATGGTGGCTGAGCCTTTTGAAAGGGTTTGAGGCTGTTAGGCCAAAAAAAATGAGAAGACAAAAACGATATTAATACTCTAACTTGGAGCAGATTTAATCCCATGGGATGCATTTCGGTGGCTCGGGGAGCATTGTGGTCTCTTTCCTGGGGAGGCTGTGATGTAAATAGGACGTGGACGTACATGTCTCATGACATTCATCTCTTTGGAAAATACACTTTAAAACATTTTTCCAGGTGCCCGTAAGAAAA
Source organism: Camelus ferus (assembly GCF_009834535.1). NCBI lineage: Eukaryota > Metazoa > Chordata > Mammalia > Artiodactyla > Camelidae > Camelus > Camelus ferus. The sequence continues at coordinate 1,470,135 of NC_045713.1, read as the reverse complement.
ATAAATGGTTGCTGGTGGCCCAGATGGTAGGAAGACAGGTTAGGATGAAACAGGAAATTTTTCCTAGCGGTCGTAGTTCTCTCAAGGGGGAAAGTTAGGGCCCCAACACTCGAATCATTTAGAATAAGCTAAAACAACCTCTGGAAAATAAACACACGCACTCACGCACACACCCCATCCTTCATTAGGTAGAGGGACTGGCACATGTCCCTAACAGAAGTTGGAAGTAGGTGCAGAAGTTCCATGATGCTCTAGATGAAACACTATTTACTCCTCTGATTAGTACAGAGCTGTGTGTGTGTGTGTGTGTAAGTGAGACACTAACTGAGACAGAGAGGCTTTCACTGACAGACCAGTGGCTGTGGGTGGGGACTGAAAGAAGGCTTGGTCTCCTTGGCCGGGAGTGTGGGCCTAGAACAGGAGAACCCTTTTCCACAGCCACAAAGACAACCTGTGTTCGGAGAAAGTCCTCATTAAGCCCTAATGTGGGCCGCAGCACTGCTACCTCAGAGTTTTGTAGAGGCCACCAGGCAGGCCTCGCAAGTTGGCTCCAATTGCAGGAGCCCGAGTCACCGTCATTTCCTGCCCAGGCTCCTGCCGCCCCTCCCAGACCGCAGCCCGTGTGGCCGCATCGCTCCTGGCTGCAGCCACGCTAGTCCCTGAGGGGTTCCGGTCATCCCCAGGACGCCCCCCCCCCACCTCCATTCAGGCCGTTTCCCTGCTCAGGACGTTGAACCTCTGTGAATCGAAGTCCTGTCCTTGTCCTTCAAGAAGCAACACGAACCCCACCGCCTCAGGAAGCCTTTTCAGACCCTGCTTGAAATGCCTCTGTCCCATAAATCTGTTTTGATTATTTTATTTAAAAATATACAAATAGGAGCTTCAGGACCAGAGGATTCAATGACTTTTACTCCTCAGTTCTGAGCTCGCTGTCGGCCTGGGTCTGCGAGGCCTCCCTTCATCTGTTCCCGTGAGCTTGGTCTGCTCACCTCCAGCCCGGACACCAGCCAGTGTGCCGACACGTAGCCTCGTCAGCTAGGCAGTGTGCCTCTGTGCCTTGTTTCACTTACATCAGTGGTCGTGTGCTGTCAGTCTTAGTCTGTTTCTCGTCATTTTGCACGACGTTTTTAAGACCTGCCCCTGCTGCTGGGTACGCACAGGTTGTTTCATCTCAGCACTGCCGAGCTTCCCATAGCACACGTGCTCCTGGTGGAGGGTGTCTGAGGTTGCCTTCAACTCCCCCCAGGACAGACACTTCCTCCAGAATCATCCTCATGGTGTGTCTGTTTATGGAACCTGCAGTCATTTCTCTGCAGCACAGCCCAGGAGTCATTGCTGGCTCATGACACGTATGCTAAGTAATTTCAGGAAATATCACAGACTGTTCTTCAGAATTGCTGTGGAAGCACCTGCACGCCTCAGAGCTCCCACCTCCATGTGTCCTCACCAGCACTTGCTGTTACCCGCCTTTCTACCTGTGCCTTTTGAGGGTATAAAGCATTGTAGTGAGTGACCAGTTTTCTGAGTTTCTGGCTCCTTGTTGATTTGCAGGAGTTTCTGTGTGTCCTGACTATGGGTCATCTGTTATTTTTAGACACTTAAGTATCTTTTTCTAATTTACTACCTATTAACTATCGGTAGAGACCTTTGTTGAACTATAGTTTTCTTTCCTTTGCCAAGTTCTGTTTTACCCCGTGAAAGATTGGCCCCACCTGTCCTTTTCTTTCTATCACAACAGCCTCCCTCTGCCATGACTTCCTGACTGGTCTCCCTGTCTCAACTGTCCTCTGATTCGGTGCTTCTCAAACTTAAGTGTGCATCAGTCTCCCGGAGAGTTTATTAAGACACAGGTCGCCAGGCACCACCCGGCATTTCAGAAGTCGAACCTGAACATGTGCTGTCCTAACCGGTTCCCAGGTGATGCTGAGGCTCTGGTCAGGATGCACCTGGAGGACCACAGCTTCAGTCCATCTCCCATCCACCCATCTACCCCTGGCTTGTCCAGCAAGTGGTTACCAAGTACCAGTGCCAGGCTTTACTCCACATGCTGGCATTCAACAGCAAAAAAAAAAAAAATAAAATCTCTCAGGGAAAAAGAAGTGGGGAGGAGGTGGACAGTGAATAAAATAATGTTTACTACGATGGCTAGAATAACAAATCCCGAGAAACAAGCGAAGGAGGTTGACAGGATAGAAGAGGGGATGGGATGGGGGTGCTTAGGAAGGCAGGTACCTGAAGGAAGGAGGGTTTCAAACAGAGGGAGCTTCAGGTCCTTCTGGTTCCTTGTCCAGAAACGCCGTCCTGACCACGTCACTCCCATTACAGAACAGAAGGCCGCCGTGTCTGGTAGCAACTCCGGGCTCCCCACAAGCTGTCTCCCACTCAACCTTCCCCTCATCTGTTTCACACCCAGGATGACCCCACTTCTCCCAGGTCCCTCTGTTGACCTGCCCCATTACCTCCGGGGCAGTCACGCTGCTGTTCCTCCACCTAGAAGGCCCTTCCCCTTGGTTTTGCTTCGTTTCCACATCCTGTGATTTATTCAAGATTTACTTCTTGCCGCCTCCTCCATGAAATTTCCCCCAGTTCTCTTTAAAAGCCTCGTCTTCCTCCTCATTCCAGGAACATTCCCAAATTACATAACCTTGTGACATCCTTCCTTGGTATATTCCTTGCCTGACTCAATTCTGGATTCCAGTGAGGGTGCAGTAGACTTTGGTTGAACGATGGACAAAAAGCCTTTCTCTTGCTCCTTGACCTCTCCGAGAGACAGGTCCCTTGTGTTTTCTAAAGGCTGGGGGTTTCAGTAATAGTCGAAGGAGAAAGTGAAGGCTGTGGCCTCCAGCGGGGTATCTGAATTCCCTGGATGTCTCCGTTTGCCCTGAGTCCTCTGTGTGCGTTACCAAGATAATTGAGTTAAGTATTTGCATTGCCTTCATCTTCTTTCCTTCAGGCTCACGAGTGTTCTTCACCCAAAGGGAGGGAGATTAAGTGACTTCTTTTATCTTCCATTTAAATGAGGCTTTCATGCGAATCAGCACCCCCCCTTCAGCCCTCCCCCCCCTTTGTTAGGGGCTGGACTTGAGAAGGGGGGCACCTCCAACTCTGCAGAGCCCCACAATCTCCCCAAGTTCCTCTCTTCTCCCTTTCCTTCCAAACATCTCTGACCTAGCAGGACAGCAGTTCAAGTGGGAGATGTCCCGGGGCGGGCGGCGAGGCAGATCCACCCAGAAGCCGCACCAGCCACTGAACTCTCCACGCACCGCCAGATGGCCTGGTGCAGCAACAGCCTTTCAGAATTAATACCTCTCCCTCCAGAGGGCCAGCTTCATTCAGGAACCGTTTCACATTTTCCAGCTAAGTGTGTTTTTTTTCCCATAGTGTGTTCTGGCCTCTCCGTTCTGGGTAGACTGTGGGGCCTGTTCACGAAGGCAAGGGAGTTGTCTCTTGCTCCCTCCACCTTTCTTTGCCTTTGGCTTCTGACAGTGCAGCTTTTAATCTAGAAATTATGGTAACTTGTATGTGCATTTTGAGAGTATATCATTGCTGCATTTAATTAACGGTTATTAGCGTTAGCGTACTGCGCTGTATTCTGTGTCACAAATCATCAAGTCTCCCAGAGCAGTTATAGCAATTAAGAACTCCATCACACCTTCTGTATAGTCATTTGGTACTTTTCCAGGTCTTTTCAAAACTGGAAATTACTAATCAAATCATTTCTGCTCTGTGCCTCGGTATCGTTTATTCCATTCCTAATGATGTGCGACTTTTTTTTCTTTGGCCGTTAACAGAGGCATCCGTGCGTCTAACCCATTTCACACCACCGTCATGCTTTAGCGAGGCGATAATGAACTTGCAGGAGGAAATGCAGGCTTTGGTTCCCTTTTCGGAGCAGTGTCTCTCCTCTCCTGCTGTTGGGTGATTGAATTTTGAAACTGTAAAATGCATCGACAGACCTACAAACCTGACTTGCCAGGGCCACAGCCATCACAGTTTAGCTTCAATTCAGAGCTCAGTGCGACTCCTGCCTGATCAATTTGTCATCCCTCTAAATGGAAACTAATTACTTCCCAGGGAAAGATTGCAGGCAAATACCAGCCTTTGCATCCGCAGCCCTCTGTGGTGAGGTAAAGTCAGAGTCCACGGGGTTTCACCAAAGGGGCTGTTTCCCTCTCTGCCGAAATCATGTCAGGAAGGGTTTTTATTCTTCAGAGCAGCTGTGAGCTTGCCGTCACGTCCGCTAAGGTCAGCCGTCAAGAGTGCATCTCACTTCATAGGTCACCTGGATGGCCCGGGGTCAAGTGTCCGGGGCCATTCAACTACCAGGTTCCAACAAAAATGCCCTGGCCAGCTTCCGATGGTGCGGAGCGCCCTGGCCCCCAAGGGGATTCTTTCTTCCCCACGCCCGACAACACTGCCCTGGAAGCAGCCCCGGAATGACTGAACCACTGCCATCCGTGCAGCATCAAACAGACTGTGCCGCTGACAGCTGTCGGCAGGATTGACTCAGATGCGGCGCCAGGACATCCCGGCCACCCGAGGCCAAGCTCGAGGCCCGCGTTCGTACAGAGGCCCTGGCTCGGGGCAGCGGGGCCGACTGGGGCTGGGCCAGACCGGCCGGCTCAGAGGAGCAGGCTGAGCAGAGGAGGTCTCGCCAGGTCGCTCCCTCTGCCCGGGCCAGTTGCGGTTTGCGCCGGCCCTGCTAAGCAGTCAGGCGGCCGCGCCCGCTGGGGCCAGGGGCTGATCCCGCCACCTCTGTTTCTGGGCTGAGCCACACAGTCTTCAGCCTAGTCCTCGCACTGCCCAGGCTTGGACGTCTTCCTAGCAGAAGTCAGGCAAGGCCCAGGGCAGAGGTTGGTTGGGTTCAGCAGCTGACTGGACCCCCACCTATTTGACATGGGTTCCATGTGGGGGGACGTGTTCGGGTCCCCCTGAGCTTATGTGGAAGATCACGAACCCCATCACTGCCCGCTCCAAAGCCCCCTTCCGCTTCCGGACAGCGAGCATTCCCCTCCTTCTTAGCACGTAGCTGTGAAGCAGTCAAGGTCTCTGGGCGGCTGTGTGGACTCAGGGGTGCGGAGAGGACACCGACTTCTCTGGGCCTCCCCGGGCTTCTGTCTGCAACCACTAAATAGACTTGGACAAGAGGACCTCAAAAGGCCATTCCAGCTCTCCACGCCTACATCCACAGTCCTTGTGAAGAGTGGTTTGCTTTGAAATACAATAAAAACCCAGAAAAAGAGTGACCTCAGCTTGGCCAGCCCTCACTTAAGGTACTGCTTTCATGATGCCTCCTCCCTTCTCCCTCCAAACTTAAGACGTGGCATCTTGGGTCACACCCTGCCTCTTGTCCTCTGTGGCGTTTTCTAGGACTTACACTTTGGGAAGCAGGCAGGGCCTACCAGTTGGGAGGGAGGCTGATTTTCTCTCTCATACGCTCTCTCTCAACCCCTCTCCTGCCTGCCCACCCCCCATCTTCCCTGCTGTCAGCCTGCTAGGCAGTCAGGTGACACCAGTGATGTAAGCCGCATACACTTAGGAATGAAACATGGCCTCTCTTTGGAACTCAGACCATGCTATGTGCCCGAGCTACAGTCTTGTGCAGGAAGTCAGGATTTGGGAAATCATTGCACTTACTAGTTTTATCACAATTCACGTCACAGACCCCACTCCCCGAACAGTGGCCCTTCAGGAAATGTCCCCCCATGACCAGGTGGAGCATCAGGGGACCAGTGACGCTGAGTGATGATTGCATGTGCACTGAGCAGTGGTTAGCCTTTCCTTGTCTCAGTTTTCTCATTTATAATCCAGGAGTAACCATAGTACCTGGCTCCTCCAGGGCTCTGGTGAGAGCTGAGTAAACTCCAACACACGGGGTCCCGCTCTGCCCTAGGCCAGGCCAGGACTAATGCGCATTCCTGTTGTGAACTGAATAGGCCTTAGCATCGCCGTAATCACTGCCCCCAAACCGTCAGGGTTCTGCTCTCCGTGATGCCACCAGCCCCCGGGTCACCTTCACCAAGGCGTTTCATTTCTCCAGACCTCAGGTTCCTCACCTGTAGCATGAGGACGAGGGATTGGGCTTGGCCTGGCCCCCGTGCCTTCTGGTCTGACAGCCCTGAAGTGTGTGTGACGCGGCGCAGGTTAATGTTGTCTGTGTGCGCGCCAGTAAGTGCTGAGATCGTGAATAGAGTTCATATACTCAGATCATTAGACATGAGCATAGCTGAATGTTTAGATTAGAGGCATGATACACAAACGAGGAAATCGTCAAAAGGAATGGAAGGAACATTTGGGAAGAATCAATAGTAACGCTGGTGCTAACGTGAGTTTTTTCTTTTAAAAAACCCACTGGATGAAGGATTAGAAAGCCTCTTTTGAGGAAAATGGAGAATTTAGATATGGTTTGAAATTAGGAGGCACCTTTTTCTACTGACCTAAATCTCTGCTCATGTGTATATCTACCCTCAGCTTCCAAAAAAAAAAAAGCCAACATGTGAGATGAATAAACATTGGTCACATAAAAACATAAATGGTGGTCTCCTGGGGTCGCAGGCCCACCAGGTACAACATTTACTCTAGGAATGTCCCAGAGGGGGCTTTGTGAGTTGATAGAGATCATCTGTGTGTCAGGTTTCCATAGCTTAACAATGTGACTCGACCGTGTGGTGCTTTAGCTTGTTGACAGTAGGGAACTTTTCAGCCATAAGTAAGAGAACTAAAATGACTTAAACAATATGAGGAGTTATTAATTGCCAAAACAGGCTCATTGTTCCAGCTGGCGGAGTATATTGTAGCCCTGGACTGACTTCTCTGCCATTCTCTCAGCTTTCTCTTCGTAGTTTCAGAATGGCACTGCGGTTATCAGTCACCATTTCCTCAAGAAGCCATATTCACAGACAGGAAACAAAGGGATTTTTTTTCCCCCTCACGTATCCCTCTTTTTATCAGGAGGAAAGCCTTTTCCAGAAGCCCCAAAGCAGATGTCCCGTCAGATCTTATTGGCCAGAACTGGGTCCTCCTCCTGGTCCTAACACAATCACTGTCAAAGGCCAGTGGATTTCCAGGGTTGGACTGATGCCCCCGTAACAGGGAAGGGCTGCCTGCCCAGAACACAGTGCCATATGGTATCCAAACAAAACCTGGGTTCAGTGAACCCAAAGGGTTTGGATTGGGGCAATCAACAGGGTCTGCCTGGGACCTTAGAGGTCACCGATTCTGACCCACCACTTTGCAGATCAGGGATCTGGACGGGTTAACCACTCCGAACCTCAAAGGATGTGAAGCGCTTAGTGGCAGAGATAGAACTACAGTGTCCCCTTATTCTTTCATCCCCTCTCAAGCCTCCTGCTGCCGTTATGTTCTGTTTCAAATGCTGAATGTCGAACAAATAATAATTGCACATTTCAGCCGATACGACTGCCCTAATAACTACCTCACCGATTGCTGCCAAGAATATTGTTTAAAAAATGAGAACCTTGAACATTCACACCTAGATTCCTAGAAGCCAGAACCCCATCTGGCTTCTCTGATCATGAATCAACAATTTTATCGGATTCATTCTACTTGAAAAGCAAACACACATGGAAGTCCTTGTTCCCAAGAAGTTTTCAGTCTAGATAAGAAAACTCTTCCTGTACCCATGATGGTTACACAGAAATTAATGGTGCCAGCTGATTGACAGATGGACTGGGTTCTGATCAGGGGAAGGAGGGATCATGCCTGGTGGCTGGCTGAGGCCTGAGGAAGGGATTTCAGAGAGGAAGGAGGAGGAAGTCCAAGTGGGATGATTACAATGATGATGGCCATAATGACAACATTTACTGAGTCCTTAACTGTTTCCAAGACAAAATTCTGAGCACTTTACATGTTTTGAGTTATTTCATCCTCACAAAAAAACCCTGTGAGATGAGGCTTATTGTTTTCTTAGTTCACTTTGTGTATAAGGATGATGAGATGGAGAGAGCTGAACTAACATAGCAAGGCCATTCAGTTAGGAAGTGGTGACTCTCAGCCCGGGGGGGATGACTCACAGTCTTCATTTATGCTCAGCCTCCCTTGTAAGCCAACTCATGAAATAGGAAAGGTCAAGGCTTTGTGAGGGGACGGCCTATATATTGATTTAGCTGAAGGGAGGATTTATAGCAAGATATCATGGAAGATAAGGTAGGGGACAGTTTCACTGAGTTCACAGGTGCTTAGAATTTGGTCTGGCCATCTGCATCTCAGAAAACACTAGCAGACACGTAGACACTGAGAACACAAGCGCTATCAAATATGGCTTCTCCCTCATACTTCCGTGCCTCCATTTTGTATGTGCAAGATGTTTACGTGTATCTGTAAACATGGACAGCATTGCCAGATTATTATGGTCACATAATACATTGCATGTGCCATCGTAATTGCACATTGCTCGGATCCCGGGTGAATCACTGTGATCAGATGTATATTGGGAGAGCTTCAAGGTCCATGTATTTATGATTGTCCAAGTGGTGGTAGACTGCCTTCACCATGTCCCGCAGTGTTTCAATAAGCAGGAATCAATGCAGGATAATAGGAACCAGTACACTGAACCACCTCTATTTTGACGAATGCTGAAGGCTGCTAGTTATTTGCACTGTACTAAATAGAATTAAGTCACAGCACGTATGCTGACTTCTTCCTCCTCTATTTTTTTTTAAACATAAACAATTTGTACCATTTAAGATGTTAAAATGGAATTCACCTGGCAGCTAAAGGGAAGGAGATTAATATTATCCAAACACAAGGAGTGAATGAATATAAGGTCTTAGGTCATCATTTCTGTTAACGATCAAGGGTCTAAGTTAGTAAATAGAAAAAGACTACACTGAGGAAGACATCCCCAGGACATCTCTTTTGGAAAATGAGCCAAGTCATAGAAAATCAAGGTAGCCCCAAATTTCAAGGATGGTTTCACTGGTGGTGTCTTCATTGCTGTAAGCTAAGGGTGGGCTCTGGTTTACTCTTGGGTATTCAGATCTTTTTTATCCATTGACAGTGGTGGGAGTTTTTGTGGGTTGACTGTTTTTTTCTGGCCTGATATTCAGTTTCCTTTACCTAGTATAGTTTATAGAACAACCTTCCCCTGTTATCTAAATAAAATGTTAAAAAATACAAGAATAACATTATCTCTCATTTTTCTATTTCTTTGGAAACCTAACTGATCAGCCTACCTGGTGAATGGCTTGTGAAAAGTGCTTCACATTGGAGACCTGAGTTCTAATCCTAATCCTAGTACTTAACTTTATGAGTTTGGGTGAAGAATGTTAAGCTCTGTGACTCCCAGATTCCTCTAGACTCCCCACCTCCGAGTGGTTCTGACACCATGACCAGTTAAAATTGCACCCCTTCCTCAAGGCCTAGTTCAAATGCTACTACGTCTTAACCTTCTCCTTGATATCACTTCCTCCTCACTTCCCTCAAACAATCAATAATCCATTGACGTTACTTCCTGTCCTCTTGAAGTGCATGCTCTTTGGGAGCCAAGGTCGTATCTGGTGTCTTTCGTCGTCTTTGCACTCTGGGATGCTTAGCACAGAGTCTGCTCGCCAAAATTACTCAAACGTTGAAGGGATGAAGAAGTAACTCAATCCTGAAATCATTGATTGTATTTGTTTCTTTTAAATCAGTGGTTCTCAACCACGGTGTTGGGCCCACTGGGGCACTGCAATCAATTATAAGTGTGTGGTAGCAATTGGTTATCAATAATTGTTAGGGCTTAGAAATTTGCAAGCTATTTACTGCTTTTATAAATTAGAATGCTTCCTGTCAGTAATCTCCTTTAATGACGGTGGTAACATCATCATCCTTCAGTGTTAATACTTCAGTATGACTCTCCCTGGCCCTGTGATTTGTGTCTTGAAGAGAAAGGGTGGAATTAGAGTCAGGACCCAGGAAATTGTATGGAATCCACGGACTGTCTCTTCAGTGCCACAGCCCATAGAAAGCTAGAAATCACTGTTAATGATTATGTAACTATGGAATTACAGTAGTGCTCTTCCACTCTGCTTGATTTGGGGGGTTTGGTCAAAATGAAAATTATCTGTCAATTTAGGACAAGAATAACCATTATCCTAAACCAGGGTCAGCAAACTTTTTCAGTAAAGGTTAGATAGTAAATATTTTGGGTTTTAAGGGCCATGCTGTCTCAGCAGCTACCCAACTCTGCTGATACAGCGCAAAAGCAGGCAGACACAGTACATGAGTGGATGTTGCTGTGTTCCAATAAAACTTTATTTGCAAAAGCAGGTGTTGGTCAAGGTCTGGCCCAGAGGTCTGCTCTAAGCGATAGAGCTTACATGGGCGTGGAAATGATGCTGGCTACTTTTTAATTGTATTAATCACATTCATTCTACTTCCTTCGTAATAGCTAAGGAGTTCCTGCAAAGACAGAAAAGCTCTGGGATGGTAAACTTGTTTATTTAGTTGCAAGAATACATAGTATTATATATTTCAGGACAAACAATCTCTATAGACTTCCTCAGCATACGAAATGAGCCAATTCTGTTCATGGTTTACATACAGCCACTGAGGCCAGTGCATTAAAGGAAGGTGAGTGTGATATGAAAAAGTACTCTGTCTGCCAAGAAGCTTGCTTTTGTGGCGCCTTGTTTTCCATCTTGGTAGTTTCTCTCAGTAGGAGACTCAGGCTCTACCTTCCTGTTTGGTATTTTTGCTGATAATTTGCTTGAAAAATTGTCACTTTTCTTTTAAAATGACTGCATGAAATAATAGCCTTTCTTCTTGACAGTCAATGGGCCAATAAAGGCAACCGTGTGAAGTAGATTTTTCAAACAATGTGTGTCGAGAACTCAGATTCAAAACTGAAAGCTGTCCCAGTCTGTGGTGGGACCCACAGAGCAGCAGGGTCCCGTGCTCTTGGGACATCCCGCGCTGTAGGATTAGTTGAGCGGGGCCCATAAGTAGTGGCTCCGGCCCACCTCTCACAGCCAAGCACCACGACAGCCCCCTCCAGTTTCAGGCCCTTACCAGTGCTCCCTGACAGGAGGGTCATTAGCTCTGGGTAGAATGAACCCCACTCCAGCCCAGGCCCGGACCATCGCCAGCTCTGGAGGCTCTTCTGAGTCACATGCCAAGTCTCTGTCAGTCAGACCCAAGTTGGGGGACCCAGGAAGGGAGCTGGTACATTCTCACCGTGTCACAGCACCTCCTCTCCTCTCGTGCCGACACAGGACTAGCAACTGGCATCTCAGTTGGCCACTTCGGCCAACTAGGGCTCGCTGTTGTATCAGCAAGTACCAGAAAACCTAACTCAATGTGGCTTAAAGAATAAAGAGACGTACTTGTCCCCTCTTACCAGCCTGTGTTAGAGGCTCAGTGTTGTCACAGAGGACACTTTCCGTCTTCTCACCCTGCCATCTCAGTGTTTAAGGAATTACTTCCCTCCAGATGCAGGATGGCTGCCGAAACGCCAAGTGTGCTGTCATACCCGCACGCAGCACCGTGCCATGCAGGAAGGCAGGAAGGGGGTAAAAATCGGGGGCTGGTCCTCAGGCCCTTCTCTCTGAGCAGGGAGAATCTCCCCGGAAGCCTCCAGTGGTTTTCCTTCTGGGGTACCAGCGGTCGCAGCATCACCTGCCTCCTAGCGTAGGGGAACGAGACCGGGATCACTGGCATCGACAGTCACGGTTTCCCCGGTGCTGGACACGCACCACAGTTAGGGCGCCATTGGCAGAGAGGAAAGGGGGATGGCTACTGGGTAAGCAGCTGTGTCTACTGCCCCCACCTAACCCCCCAGTTGGTGGCCTGAACACCTTTTCCTTTGACCCACAAATCAGAGCCTTGCCAAGAGTCTGCTGTCTGTGGACGGTTCTCTGGAATCATTGCCAGCGGTCTTTCCTGGTCACCAGCGGACATCTGGATTCCCTATCAGCACTGTCTCTACCTGGCAGGGTTTCCGGTGCCTGTTAGGATCTGAGCTCACTGAGTCTTGTGGATCTTCTGTCTTATCCACCTGGCCAACTCTTTTTGGTCTTCTGCACCTTCATCTCTCCCTTCTGAGGTAGATATAAGCCACTTTGGGACCCTCAATGCCTTTTTTAAAAAAGTAATTTCATTTTTCGTTGTAAAATCACACCACGTCTGCATTATTGCCATTGCAGCACAAAAATAAGTGATTGGTAACCCTTTAATAGACTACTTTTGCTTATTACTTTTAAATAACAGATAAGATTTTGAAAATCCAAATAAATTTGAAGGATTCTCTTCTGCCAATCTTAATTTCATGGGATGCTTTAAACTGTTAATTCCATGATCTAAACTACTGGCTCTTGGTTTTTTGATATTATATATATATAAAACTGTAGGAAGTTGTTTAAGAACTGTAAGAATTAATTTAATCTGTGAGAGGCCAAACAGAGCTAACTCTTAAGTACCATCTATTTTTAAAGAGATTGATAACTTACAAAGCACTTCCATACGTATTAGTTTAATACCTTCCAAAACCGTGGTCCCCATCTTCCAGATGAAGAAATGAGGCTGTAAGAAGCAAGGAGACGCAGACGGGTTCTACCTCTCTTCACACCTTTGCTACTGAAACGAGCCCTTCTGAGTCCACCTGTGAGGCACTGTCCTTTTTCAGCCCCAGAAGGTCCAGTAGCCAGGCTCTGCTGTCTGCTCATGTCAGCCTGTCCTGCTGTGCCCAGACTTTTGCAGAGGTTTCCTTTCTTTTCTCGGGTGGAATTTCCACCACGAACAGTAAATACAAAGCAGGTGTAATGGGTTCAGCTGTAAGTGACCAAGACCTGAAAACAGCAGTGGCTTGAGGAAGCAGTTTCCTTGTCGTGTTAAAGTGTGGAAGTGAGCAGGGCAGAGCCCTCTGGTCCCCAGTCTCCTTCCACGTATGTGCTCCTTACGGCCTCTCCTCATGTCCGGCGTGGAACTTCAGCCAGGCCTTTCCATCGACCTTTCCAAGCAGCAGGACAGGGACAAAGGAGGAAGAGGGTGCTGGAAGCAAGGCTCAAAAGTCAGGTGCCTAGAGCTGCCAGGATCCTGCCATGCAGGCCCTCCTGGCTTCAAAGAAGCCTAGGAAATGTCATTTTGTTTTGGATTGCCACAGCAGACAAAACTTCTAGTATCGTGAGAGAAAAGGAGAACCAGGTAATAGGGATCCGCCACACGAGCTTGTAGAGAAAATGTGGAAAAGAAGCCAAAAACGTGGACCAAACAGACATCAGGAAATCATGATGACTATCGTTGGTATCCTTTGTGAGGGGCATCTGAAATGATGACTGACTCATTCATCCTTTCAGTAGTATTTCTTCCATCCTCACTCTGTATCGGTCACTGTTGTAGATAATAGGGATTAACTGGAGGAAAATACTGAGGCAAAGGCATGGGGAGCTGCTCTTGGAGTGTCACAGAAGGAGGCTCTCAGGGCTCACAGCTGGGCAGCTGAAGGATGTGAATGGCCACAGGAAGATCTGGAGTGAGAGATGGTCGAGGTAGGGGGAGCAGCAAGTGAAAAGGCCCTGAGGTGCAAACAGACTTGATGCATTTATGATCTGTGGGTCCATTCGAAGAGGCAGACCCTGAGGCTGCAGCAGGAGGTCGAGGGCAAAGCTGTAGACGTGGTCAAAGTGGGCCCCGTGGGGCGTGGCAGAGCGTGGTAAGGAGGTTGGAATTCACTCTCAGCGCTGTGGGAAGCAATCGGGTGGCTTTGATCAGGGGCACATCCTGGGAACATTCGGATACACCAGTCATTAGGCAACCTTTTGTCACAGATCTGGTGGCCTGATCATTGAAGGTTTTAAGTAGAAATCCTGACCTCTCTGGGGAGTTTGGCCATGCCTGCCAGTGACCCCACTCGGTTCTCACATCAGGACAACCTACAACCTGGAGCCTCTGCTCTGATAGCATTTCAGATGAGACGTACCCCTACCCACGTGCTGAGGTTCGAGACCCAGATTTCATTTCTGTCCTATAAGCAGGTGTGTGGTCCATGCTGGGACGAGGTCGTATCTGTATTTAAAAATCCAGGAAGACCCCAGGAATGTGCCTGGGGACGAGGGACATGGAGACAGAATACCAGATGCTGCTGATGACCCTTCTCCAGGACCCCTGGGTGCTCCTCATACTCCCTCTCATGGTTTCTCTGTGGGTTCCTGATGGCATTCTGTGGTCTGCCCAAATGTCCCTTGTGGTTTTCTGATGTCAGGACAAAGCCCAGGGGTGAGCAGGATGTGGTTGCCAGTCGGCTTCCGTCGCAGGCGTCCTCCGCGTGTGCAGGCTGGAGTTATCCCACAGTCTCGCCATCTGCCTCCCAGCTTTGCAGGCGAGGATACGTTATGCAGGAAAATGCCATCGAGCTCATGTACAACTAAAATCAGCTTTTATTTTTCCAAAGAGGCAGGGAAGCTGCTGCTTAGCCGAGTGAGCTACAGATGCTCTCCAGAATGCAAAGCACCGACCTTTGTATTAGAAGTGAAATATTTAGATAGGGATCATGCCGGAGCTCTTCTTACAGCCAGGCAGGCCGGATACACAGAGAGAGAGCGGGGAAGGGAAGCACAAAGGAGGTAATAATATCTGATTAGCTAAGCAGCTGGATAACCGAAGGAGAATTTGTTAAAAACCTATCAAGACATCAAAGCTAGATGTGAGTTGCTCTGTCAGCCCAGGCCACTTGCGGAGCCGCTCTGGAGTATCACCCAGTGTCAAATGTGTTGCTATGTTCTCCCTCGCACCACTTCGCTAAGGGATCTGGGCAGGGTAACCTAACCCCTCGCTGTCATCGGGGCTGTTTTCCATGCTGTCGTGGCCAGGGATCCCGGGACAGAGTAGCTAAGCTGGTATTCCAACCATCCGGGTCGTACTTGACCACGTGCGAACAAGAAACCTCGTGTTGCAGGGACAGGTGGGAGGGAACTGGAGAACTTGATCCCCTGGAGGCCCTGGGAGGATTGTTTCCACAGAGCCCTGGGTTTGGCCAGTGACTAGTTTCCCGATACAGGGCACACCGACCCAGCCTCTTTGGTTTTCTCTCTCCCTCTCTCCCAGGTAGATTTGAAGCACTGTACTCGCTCTGCCCAAGAGGGGAAGAAGGGTGTGAAAGTCCCACTTCTTAAAATCTCGGCTTCTGCTAAAGCAGAGAGAAGAATGGTTTGGCTCTAATGAGAGCCTTCCCTCTGCCTCGACGCTTCTGGTCCTGCAGCCGCCCGGGCAGCAGGACACTGTCTAGCTTGGTGGGCGCCTACCATGGGCGTGGTGGGTGGGGCTCCTTTGAAAGCAGTGGCGCATACTTGACCGGTGTGTCTCAGCCTCCAGCCTGAGGATGATCATCCTGATCGTGGAGACCCTGGGGATCCGGCTGGGGCCCTGCGGGCCCCGTGCTGGGGGTGGTGGACCTCCCACCTCCCCCCGCCCCAGCGCGTGCTTGCCGGGACTCTTCAGATGAGGGCTTCAAAGCTCGGCTGCCACCATGGTGCTGGCTTCTGCCACCTAGAAGAGCCTTTGATCCATCTCTCCACCGAACCCAGCCTCTCGTGGGGCTGGTTCGCTTTGAACCCAGGGCCAACAGGCCCTCTCTGACTCTCTCTGAGCTGCCTCATGCAACCAAGAGCTCGGGCCTCTGGGAGGCCCCTTTTCATTTTCCGTACATTGTGAGAGGTGCTCACTTCAGTGTTATCCTGTAGGATTCGTGACAGCGCCCTGGGAGATGTTTCAGGGCTGAAAGGCGAAGAATAGCAAACAGGAGCCCAGTGTCTGGGCAGCTTCCTCTGTTGTTTAGTGTGGATAAACCACATGCAGATAGGAAATAGGAAGAAAAGGAAATTCATCGTAAGGCCGTGTGTTTTCTTATTCGAGGTGTAAGAGGAGTGGAGAAATCTGTCATGTATAAAATCCAACTTTAATGACAGTCTGAAGCCCTGAAGCACAGACATATTGCAGAGCTAATGTAGTATTTGTTTTTGTTTATTCTGCAGAAATAGGGAAATTTCATTTTTTAGTGGAATTACAAACTCCCTTTTTATTATTCACAGGCCCTAACATGCATGGCAGCCTGAGCCAGAGAGCCCTCAGCGATTTTAATACCAGCTCCTCTGCGAATCTAAACTGGTTTTCCAGTCCACTCCCTGGTGGGCCGTGGGCGCTGTTGCAGTGGTGGCAGACAGACTGAAAGCTGCTTAGGGCAGCCGGGCTGCTGGGTGTCTGCAGGGGAGACCAGGAGGCTTGCTGTGCGATTTACCTTAGCATGGAGCGGGAAGGCTGGGGATTAGCAGGGATTAGCAGTGGGAGGTAGGCAGGGACATGGAGGAAGGGTCACTGTCAGCTTTGCTAGTGGCCTTCATGGAGGTTTTGCTCCTGGCCACCCCAGCTGCAACCAGCATTGCCTCCTCTGAATTCCTGCAGCATTGCTGGAGATCACTGTCGAGTCTGATGCTTCTCATCCTGGCTTGCACACTGGGATCAACTGGGAAGCTTTAGAAGTCCAACCCCTGGGTCCCACTCCGCCCTGCTCCTGCCTCCTGGGCCTCTTCCTGTTCCAGGGCCCGGCTGACTCTGACCATCCCTTCTCCCCGGGGCCTTTCCCTCCGCCACCTCCTCTGCGTACAGAGGTTTCCCTGCAGCAGAGACACAGCTCATCCTCATCCTTGGGCTCCCATGAAAACGCCTCCTCCCTGACCACCCACTTTCTCAGTTTGGTGCTCACAACACACACCAGCCCGCAGTGACCTTGTTGCTTTACATGTTGACTTGTATTTCTCCTTCTGTGCTATGAGATGCCAGTACAGAGCACACACCCTCTCTTCTTGTTCAGGGCTAGCATTTGGCCCCAGGTCGGCTGGCCCCGGGCTCACCACTGGCTCACCACCTCATAACCTGGCGGGGCAATAAGGGTGGAAATCAGAGAGATCAGGCAGAATCAGGCAGGAGGTAGGGTGTGCCACACGAGAACCACAAACTCCACCTGACATGCCCGAGTCCGCTTCCTCCGGGGGAGGTTTCCTGGACTGGCCTTGCAGTGTGTGTGTGGGCGGGGTGGGGGGTCATCATGTGGAATTCGGTCGCGGGGACCAGGGAAAGGCATTGCATTGGAAAATGCACACGGGAGGGAGGTGGACATGGAGGAAGGAGCTGGGGAGGGTTTGAGGAGCGAGTGGAGAACGGTTCCGTTTGCTGCACTTGGGGTAGAAGGAGGCAGCAGAATAAGGAGGCCGTGGAGTGCACCCTCGTTTTGCGGGAAGGACCCAGATCTCGGTTTGAGCTGATGAGTCTGTGACCTTGGGCAACTTCCTTAACTTCATCTGGAAAATGGGAGTAATGACATCTTCCCTCCGGTGAGACTCAAATGAGACACGACTCCATATCCACCAAGACGTGGATGAATGCTGGCCTCGGGCAGTTCTGAGGAATGAGGCTCTGCTGCAGGGCCGCCCGTGGACGGGTCCAGGCATCAGCTCAAGGGTTAACCCGTGATCTGAGGTGCACGAGTGGCTTTTCAGAGACTGTTGTTTGACATTTTTCTCTCATAAATAAAACTTGGAGTGCTAACAACTGCCCAGAAAGCCAGTCCTGTCTCTGCCAAAAAACACCTTCATTTCCTGGAATAAAAGGTTAGAACCTTCTCTTGGGGGTTCCACCAAAGGTTTGCCTGGTGAGCCAGACTGTGAGTGGGGGAGGGACGCCTGGAGCAGGACATGTGAGCCCGGCGGGGCCACCGGCCCTTCCGATGCGCCCTCGAGGCTCTGTGACAGCTGTCCCTTTGAACGTGGTCCCTTTGACACAGCACTTTCTGTTCATCGCTGGGGCTGTGTGGGGGGCTGTGTCCCAGGCCTCCTTGGAAAAGTGGGTGGGCTCTAAGAAAGGCCTTATCCGGGAATCGGCACCCCAGCCCAGCCTGTCCCGGAGCAAGGCTGCGGACTTGGGTCCTCAAGAGGCAGAGCAGTCTTAAAGGAAGGAAAGGGAAATCCTAATTACTGCCTGGGAACCAGCGGGTCCCCCGGCGGGTAACGTGGGCAGTGATTCATGGAGAGCGGTAGTCCCTGATGCTGGAGCGAGGTTCGACCGCGTCTCAGGGCTGGGAGAGAGAAGCGGGACTTCATGAGTCACTCCTCCAGCACCGTTGCCTGCATACCTAAGCCTGTAGCAGTTTATCCCAAATGAGGAAATAATAATGTCGTTTTCCACCAGCTTTTCCCTAGGAGAAAGTTCTGTGATGGAGGGTGGCCAGGTGTTGAAAAGAATCTCTCTGGGTTGTACCTTGTTCCCAGGTTGGTGTAAGCCAGCTGGTCCACCTCCTGCCACACCTCTGCCCTCGCCTGTCAGCAGCAGGGAGGGATTCAGCAGTGAGGGGCCATAAGGAGCAAGAACTTAGACTGGGCTCTCAGCTTCTTCAGTTGGTGGTTTTGGATAAAGTAAATTCATGTTGGATTTTTTTTTCCCTCAGAAATGAGTCTTGAGCCCAGTTACGGAAGACAGGGTGGCTGTTTTTTGCTACTTTCACTTGCTCTTCCTTGCTGCTTTTCATCTGCAGGGCTTTAGTAATTTTCAAACAGATATCCTCATTGTACAGACAGAGGGTAGTAAGTTCTGTGGAACAGTCAAGGGCTTTTTTCCAGAGTAACTAGAGGTTCTATCTATGCATTAAAGTCAAGTCAGCTGCTGTTGCAAGTGGGCCCAGAATGAATAGAGGCTGAAATATAATAGATGTTTATTTCTCATCCAACAGCCTTGGCTTGGATATTCCCAGTGGCACATGACTCTCCTCCATGCAGTGATGCAGGGACCCAGCTCTTTTTCTCATGTGGCTTTGCCATCTCCTAAGTCTCCTACTCTTCTCATCCACCCAGCCAAGGGAGAGGAGTCCAGCATTGACACATATCTCCTCCACACACGGGCCGTTGCCAAGAATTGGTCATATGGCCTTAACTAGTTGCATAGGGTGTGAGGGTGACCAGGAAATGTAGTCCTTTGCTGGGCAGTTGCTTCCTTGTGAGAACTCTGTGCTGTAGAAGAAAGATCATGAGTTTGGTGAATAATTAGTGGCTAATAATTATTCACTACCACATCTCAGTGAGTGTCACTATTTACCAATAGAGACATGGTCTTGGCTTAAGTCACATTGTCAATTGTGAGGCCTGGACTTAAACCGACATACCCAGGCTGTTTTCCTTTGACTGCACTGAGGTAGAAATGAAATTGCTGGGTCTGAGGACAGGTAGACAGGGGTTGGCTGAAGCAGGATGGACAGACTGACCTTCTGTCTTTACCGATGCTTTTGGTCCATGCAATAGACTAGATCGCAGAAATCTCTTCGGTTTATAAGACAGAGATCTCTTAATGCTAGTTGTCTTTTCATAATTCCAGACCTGCCTCGGCCCTTCAGTCATTTGCACTTGTACCTGTAAAGCTAACACACGGTTTTGCATTAAATTATTCTGTGGCCAACCGTGTGATACACAGATTCATAAAAACCTGTATTTAAGGTGGCCGTTCATGCTGCCCTGGCCCTGGAGTAAATGACAGCTGTCGGACTCCATGCGGTATTTTGTGTTGTAGTTGAACTTGTAAAGTGATAAACCTCATAATTTTCCTCCCCTTTTAGTCTGCTCTGTGTCTGAGCAGCTGTCCTGAAGTTTGTCAAGCATGCCCATTAGCTTTCAATTGTAAAGATAGCCTTTTTACTTTCAAATCTTAGTGGTATATTATTTAATCATTAGGCAGTTTACTAAGTGTGTATTTGTGGCCATTGTTACTTCTGAATGCCTAATCACCAAAGGAAAACATTGGGAAGCAAATGCTTTCTTCCAGAAACCGTGGTTTCTAGTAGAGGGAGTGAGCCATGTGCCTTGCTGCTGGGAGCATCCTGCTCGGGGAGGCGGGGAAGCGGTCAGTGGTGCGGGGGAGGGATGACGTAGACGCTGCCGCTGGACCCGCCGACCCCACCCGGAGGCCTAGCCAAGGACACACTGGACTACGTGAAGTTGCCGTAGTAAACCATTTTGTCCTTCAAAACAACAGTTTCATCAGATTCAAACTAACCCCAACCTGAGTTTCTGATAACGTGTTTGTCCCCAAGGCTGGAGGGTACCATTCCCCACCCCTACTTCCGATGTGCCGAGTCCTGTGACATAGTCGGGTAGGGGCTCCCAAGAATCAGCAGAATCACAGATCTTTCCTGTGGTGCCATGACGTCCAGCTGCAGAAGCGCTTGATCGGGTGACTACAGACCATGAACAGACCGGCACGGCCGGGGTGCCGGGATGCATGTGGCCGATGAGGGAGAGAGTCAGTGTCAAGAAGGTCTCCACAGGGGGCAGATGGCGTCTGGGCACGAGCTGCTCACAAGTGGGAGACGCCCCATTTGATAGAAGGTGCCAGGAAGGGCATCTCACCAGAGGCTAGGGAGGCAGCACTGTGAGCTGGTGAAGGGCCAGGGACCCTGAAATCAGGCTCACATCCTCAATCTGCCTCTTCCTAGGCTGTGTGAGCTTAGGTCAGTTACTCAACTTCTCTGTGCACCAGTTTCTTCATCTGCAAGATGAGAGGAATAATACCAGTATTGAAGTTTATTGACAGAATAGAATGAGTTCATCTGTGTAAGGTACTTATCAGCACGGTGCCCGGCACCTTCCTCAGTGACATGTAAGTGTGGCTGGTCTTGTGCAGCGCTCACAGGCATTGAACATGCTTGACAAACAGTGAGGAGTTCAGCCTGACATTTTGGGGATGGGGGAGAGGCAAGTTCTGGAAGGTGAGACTGAGATCACAGGACAGAGAGTTGAGTGTGGTTCCCACTGCTGAAAGAAACCCACAATTTGGCCAAGCCCTTGCCTATGGAAGGGCTCCCAGAGCACAGAAGGTCCCGAGACCCCACCAGCCTTGTCATCCCATGGTCCCCCTCTCCATGCTTTCCTCTGCCCTAGTCCTGTCTGACAGTCTGTGGGCCTTTGATTTGTAGGAAATGTACAAGGGGTCTCCTCATACTGTTTATGCGTGTGTGTGGCTGTAGGGAATTCCTCTGCATCTCGGAGGGTACTGGATCTCCTTCCCCTTCCAGCTGGGTGTGTGCTGGGGGGTGGTCTGAGCCCATCAGCAGCCCCTCCTGTGCATCTGTTTTTGCTGTGCTCTTTTTGACGGTGTGAGACATACCCTGGGGCTGATTGTGTTCCTGGGAGTTAGGAGCTTTCACTGGAGGGTTAAATCAGCAACAGGAGAGCCACACTCCCAGCAACCTCAGAAAGAATAGGGAATGATGTTCTTGAAGGGAACGGGGAGCTGCTTGCTTCTGCTGAGTTCCAGGACTATCTTCTTTTTAAAAAAAAAAAAAAAAAAAAAAAGTTCCCCTACCCCCCTTCTTGCTGCCTTCCCACAACACACCTTGTACTGAATACATTTTTCAGACCTGACTTTGTGCAAACACAATGTTGTTCTGCAAGCATTAAAAGGCAATTTAGTACTCAAAGGATTAAAAGCTCATGTTAAATTGAAGACTACACTTGGCATAAACATTAAAAATTGACAGAACACCCTGCACATTAACTGCACCAGGGCTTCGTAATTAGCATTTAAAAGTAAAACATCATTTCCTTACTGTTTCCTACTTACTCATTTATAATGCATTTATTATAATACAGATGTGAGCAGGAGGCTTTCTACCATCGTCAGCGAATGAAAAATATACCTGTGCTGAGAAAGAAACCAGGGTTTATTAATCCAGCCTAAAAAGCAAAACCAATACAGACGTCCCTTGCTGGGCTGGTTTGAAAGCCTCACACCTCCCTTTGGAAGATTGACACAGGGCCCCCGAAGAAATCACCTCCAGGTTTCTTTTCCTTTTTTAGCCTCTCCCTAACAAATGCTGGGTGGAAAATCCAACCAAGGCTTAGGCCGGGCACAAACTGGCATCTGAAATCAGCGAGCTGGCAGGTCACCAGAGGAATGTGGAAAGAGCTCGTTGGCTCTTTGCTGAGGCTTCTGTAAAAGTTTGGGAAGCCTGGAATCCGATCTTCCAGTTTGAGGTGAAATTCCGCTGACTTAGCACAGATGGCTGGATTTGTAAAGGAGGATACCCGTTCAGGACCTCTTTGTGCTCCTGGTTAAATGGGGGGGTTTGTATTCGGCATGATCAAATCTGTTAAGACCGCACACGGTCCAAATCCGGTCTTGCTTTCTTCTTCCTTAGTTCTAAAGGTGCTGCTGGGGCTGCTCTCACACACCCTCCCCTCTCCGCCCCTCTCAGTGTGCTCGGGAGTAGTTCTCAAACTTGAGCAACCACCACCATCACTAGGAGGGCAGGGGTCTCACCAAAATGCAGATGCCGACTGAGCAGGTCCAGGGTGGGGCCTGAGAGTCTGCATTTCTAACTCGCTCTGAGGCGATGCCTGGTCCGCACTTGGAGTAGCAGGGCTGTACAGAGACTCTGAAATCAGTTTTCTGTGGTCGAGTTCAGATCGGCAGGTGCACAGGACCCACAAAGAGTGCCAAGTCCCAGTGGTAAATCCACGGAGAGTACAAAGATCACCAAACATGGTTCTTGCCCTCAGTGAACTGACTCTAGAAATGTCTGAGAACTCATTATCTGTCTCAGGCCTCTCCTGCCAGATCTCATTTGGGATGCAGTTGAGATCACCTTGCCTTGATGTTCTCGCGAGATCCGACAAGCGTGTTCTGCTGAAGCAGACCTCCCTGGCTGTCCCCACATGGCCTCCCATTCCTTGGCTGGGACAGTACAAGTTTATGGGGTTAGCCAGTGGACAGGACAAATATAATTTCTGGGCTGCAAGGCCAGTCTGGGTGAAGGCGTGACATGAGGGTGTTAAAAGTGGAGGAGATTTCTGAAAATAGATTTCCCTCGTGTCAGAACAGTTCCAGGGGCTGGCCCAGCCCACAGAAAGCCTCACCCCTGGAGGATTCGGGCAGTGAAACACACTTCCCTGGGGAGGGCGGAGTAGCTTGGGAGAGCAAGGGGCTCCTCCGGAGCCAGGTTCCCAAGGAACCAATTTGGCACCTGCTCTGTGGTCATGTCTTGAAGGCAGAGAGAAGAGGAGGCTTTCGTACAGACGTGGGAATATTCTGATACAAGCAGACCCTTTAGAGGCTCTTTTCATCGTTTTAATGATTTTGAAAATTCCAGAAATGTATGCATGCCCCTACATGACTTGAAAATGCTCCTCTCTCGTGAAGAGCCGTGGGCTAGAACACACCGTAACGGCAGGCAGGAGCGAGGCTGGCTGGCTGAGAGGTGAGGACAGGAGCCCGGATCCTGAGTCAGGCTCGTGTCTCAGCCCGGCAGGGCCGGGAAGGCCATGGTGTGCGGTTTGCAGGTTTGTTAATTACCGTCGTGTTTTTATGGGAAGATCCTTGGGTGTGTTTGTGGGAACAGAACCCTGATTTTAATTGCATCCCTTCTGGTTATTCAGATTATATACTTCTAAGGATCTGGTTTCTCTGGCTTTCGTCTACCCTGCAGAGGTAGAGAGAGTTCAGCAGAGAAAACGCCTGCGTGCTGTGTTGACATGGACACAGGAGCAGAGCATTTGAGAGCTGGAAGGGACTTAACAGAGCCAGTCCAGCCCCTCCATCTGTGGGTGAGGGAGCTGCAGCTCAGAGAAACTAAGTGACTTGCCCAAGGTCACACAACTAGGGCTAAAACCCAGGTGCCCAGGGTCCCTACTGTGTACATCGTGCTGATTTGCAGGTGACACGTTCTTTTCAGATTCTGAGTAACAGTTGCGATCAGAATGAGACGGTTCCTTGTCCCTCCTTTGAGTGTTGGGGTCCTGGTTTGAAGAACTGTCGTTACAGCATCTTCCGTGTGATTCTGACTTCAGTTTTCTTTGGAACAAGAGCGCTGAGAATGCATCAGCACTGACCTGGTCAGGAGGGCAAACACAATCAGCAGATTCAAGTAGAATCTCACGCTGGTTAATCGGAGATGCGCCTTTTTGAAGCAAAGCAGGCAGGGCCCAGGACACAGAAGAACTAGAAATAGGAAACGATGATGAGTTGCCCCCTTGTTGGGTGGCCAAGGGGAGCCTTATTTTTTACTTTTCAACAAAACACAGGTTTTGCACTGAGCAACAAGGTAGCATTCACTGCAGGCGTGCGTCCTCCCTGCCTGGCGGCCGACTTCCTGCTCTCTCTACATCCCGTTATTATTGTCTGAAGACCTCCTCTCACAAATACTTATTTAATAATGGCATTTGGCTTTTTAATATTTTATTTGATTTCTGTTTTATGGTATTTTTAATTGAACCTTGCTTTAATTGCCTTTTGTGCACACCAAGAGCCTTAGGCGGGGAAGGAAGTCTTTATAAATGAAATGATGATTGTTATTACTTCCTTTCTTTCTGCTCTGTCTTAATCAAATTATAATTGATTCCATCCACGTATCAGCTCTGATCTCGTGTGCATGTATCAGGAAACAGCACGTGTTGAGTAAGGAGGCTGAAAATGTCCATCTAACAGAGAGTAAGATTTGTCACCATTATTAGGGAGTGAGGAAAGGAAACTGGGGCTAAGTTCTTGCTGTCAAGTTTAGTCATCAGAGTTGAGGGAAGCTTTTCAGACCCATCTACTCAGAGTATTTGATTCCAAGTCCACAGGTTGACAAGGTTTCCTAGAACCAAAAGCTAGAAGTTACCACGGAGAGACTTTCGGCCCCTCCCTGGGTCCGGTCCCAGCCCAGGGCAGACACAGTTTATCGTGTGCACACTTGGCTGTGGCCTCCAGAAATTGGGGCACTTCCTTTATAGCTTTTCAGATTCTCAAGGGTGGTTATTGAGTTGCCCTGAGGATAAGAAAATAAACAGCCTTCTTTCCCTTAAACTTCTGCCCCTCCTCCACCCTCGGCCACCCCAATCGTATGTACAATTTTTGACCTATTTGTTCTATGCCCAGCCATTGATTGCAGAGTGATTGCAGCCCCCCTGAAGGGGTCTCAGTAGAGAATCACAAAACAAATCTGGCTCACGCAGAGATGACTTCTACCCTTGCTGGGTCTGCTTCCTTCCCAGCCGGGTGGTCAGTGGGCAGCCTTCCATCAGGCTTGATAGAACAACTTAGATGTGATGGTCCAAGGGCAAGATTGTCAGTCCTGGTGACTGCTTGAAGGAAGGAAAATACCCTTTAAAAAAGATGGTCCCGGCCCTGAGTAACACTTCCTCTCCTTGGGGCTTGTTAACATAGAGCTCCTTATTTCAAAGGTAATACAAATATTTGAGTTCCTACTACGTACAGTATACTGGGCAAAGCCCTGCCGGCCAAGCGAGACAAATAGAATTTCCTTTGTTCCCTCTTCCCCTTCATTTCAGCAAAGATACCAGCGTATTTCAAGGCTCTGTTTTGTACCAGAGCATAGACCCCGCTTCCCCCCATTAGCCTGAGGTGCAGCAAGTAATCATCCCCCTGTGACTGAAGAGGGAACTGTATTCAAAGAGGTGAAATACTTTGTCCAAGATCCATGCAGCGGTGGTGGAGTGAGGGGGAATTTGAAAGCCAGTCTCTGTCTAACCTGTCCTGAGTATTGTCAGCCTGGGAGGAGTACCAGTGGTTTGATACGGAGCTCTGTCCTCAGGCCTGGCCTGCCTGAAGCCTTTACTTGGGTGAAAAGTGAGAATGGAAGACATCAGGCTGGGAAGGGACCATCCGTGTACCAGAACTGTGCCAGCGGGCTGCGGACCTGATGGGAAGCCCCACAGTGAGGGGGGAAGGGAGGAATGGCAGCACCCAGAGGACTCGGCGAGCTGGGTGCGGAGTTGGGAGGAAGGATGGACTGGGTTTGACAACCATCAACAGGAGAAGATGCCTACGAGTTCATTTTTAGAAATGCTGATTTTCAAAGTACTGTTGGGACTTCAATGCCACCATCCAACCAAGGAGCGCAGGAAACAGGTCTGGAAAGCAAGAGGAATATGGAGCTGGAGACTTGGGAGTCACCTGCTTGGAATTTATGGTAGAAGCCAACGAATTGGTAAGAGAGAGTCTCCGACTTCCTTCTTTCTGGACGTTGAAGGAGAACCTTAAAGGATCCCACTATTAAAGGCTAAGAGAACCAAGAGAAGGCGGCAGAAATAAGAAGACTGTAATAGTTCTGTGTCAGTGAAGCTCAGTTGAAAAAAAAAAAAAAGGAGGAACGGCAACTTCTGCAGAAAGAGAGACAGAAAGGGCCACTGAATTTGTTAATGAGAAGGTCCTAGTCCAGAGACCTGTTAAACCTCAGAAATGTTCAAGGCCTGTGTCGCTCTTTTCTTTTGGTGGAACAGCTTTAGGGAAGGTGAAGAGATAACAGTCTGACTTACTGAAAAGAGTGGGCCATGCAGGGCAGGGGAAGTTCCCACATCAGTAAGCACAACCCTACTCTGGCATGTCTAGGACACTGAAGAAGTCAGACAGGAGCTCCGCTGGCGGCTCTAGCCTCGCCGCATAGAAAGGCCAGGGCTTGGCGGGGTCAGTCCAGCCCAGACACTCAGAGGAGGTCATGCTACTCAGACTCCAGGGAAACCGACTACAGTGGGACACAAATCTTTCTGTTTACAATGAGGAGTATAACCACCAGCCCCAAACAGAATGCCTTACGCGCACTAGCTGGCACGCTTTCCCCTGAAGAATGATCCCCGAGGAAGCCAGACTGTAATCCGAGGGTGACTCGGTGAACAGAGGCTGTAGAACTGGCCCCCAGCCGTGTGAACGCCCAGCGCTGTGCACTGGCTTCTGTTACTGTACCTTGTTATCCTTTTTCGTTATATCCATTTCCCAGGACTGGCCTGTGGGCTCTGAGAGTCTGTGTCTTACTTATCTTTCTTCCCTGGTGCCAAGTGCTCTGTGTTTGTCACATGTACGTGGTTGAGTAGATGTGTTTCATGGACGGATGCGTGGGTGGATGATGGTTGGATGATTAGACAGAAGATCATATGGAAAGGTGGGCGGATGGACCGATGAGAGGATAATTCGATTCGATTTTGGCTTTCTGAGTCCTAATCATGAACTTGGATCATGAACCCCCCTGAGATTACCATTGGGTGACTTGGGTTGAATTAGGGTTAAGCTAAGATCTCTTCAGTCATGAATTTATGGCAGTTTCTTGGACTACTTCAGTAATCAGGCAGTCTCATTCTCTGCATTTTAATTATTTTTAATCATAATCTGTCTCTTATAAAGTAGCCTTCTCTCAGATTCTGGGGACATCTTTTGAACACAGTGATGACAGAAACACGCAACATTCTGATACACAAATACAGGCCAGATGTATACTAGTTTACAGACACGTACATGGACGCCAGTACTCCTTATGGAGTTAGTGCAGTGCTTTTAAAATACCGAATCCTCATCACAGAAATCCCGAGAGGGGCTGGTACCCCAAAGCCTGCTTCACTGGTGAAGGTCAGAGGAGCGACAGGCTTGGTCAGAACACAGACCAGACCGTGACTCCGAGGCCCTATTTGTGGGGCCCTCACGCAGCGCTGCTGTGTCTCTGCTGTCCCCTCGGCCGACATGGGTGCAAGCGGCCTGCTCACCTGCTCTCTTGACCCGTTTTCCTTGGGAACAAATTCTTAGTTAACAAATGTGGAGCAGTTCCCTATAGGCCGTGTTTTTTCAAGGAGGTTTTCCATTATTTGGACCTTTTTTCATTCATTTTTGCTAAAACCAGAAGTCTGTTGTCTTTCCTCCAGGGCTGTGTTGTATTTCCATCCTCAGGCTGAACCACCCCCTCCTTCAGGGCTCATCACTGCCCAGCGACCACAGTGCTGGGTGAGGGGTGAGGGGCTGGGGAAGGAGGTGGAGGAACTTTGTGTTCCCCCCCTGTGGACTGTGTGGGGTCACTGCTGCCTGAGTGTGGACCCTTCACCCTCCCAGCCCGTCCTTCCAGGTGCCGTCACGTTGGCCATCAGTGTGCTTCTGCCTGCTTCCTTATCTATAGGCTGTAAAGCCAGGAAGACAGACTATAGAGAGAGGAGAGAAATAAATAACAGTTGGCTTTCGGAGAGGTGCCTATTTTTCAAGGAACAAAACTTACAGTATCTAAGAAGTGGGTGAAAATGATTCAGTCAGTTTAGTCTTCCTTTTCCCCCCCCGTCCCTTTGTTCTCTGATCCCCATGCAGTAACGCTAAGCACACCTACCCAGTAACAGGCCCTGGAAGATGGGCTCAATGCAGAGTGGGCCTGAGACGAGGAGGGGGCTGTGGTTTGGTTTGGTTTTGGTGGAGGGGGTGGAGGAGTTGAGGTGTGTGACCCGGAAGCTCATCTCCTAGGGAGGGGTGTACTCCTGGAGGGGTCCTTTCTGGATCTATTTTCAGGCTCAGGGACTCTAGAATATGTGGTCAAGCCTTTGTGTGATCTTGAAAACCGAAGAACAAAGGAGACGAGCCTAGCTTTGCTCATGGGGCGGTTCCATCAGTGTTGATCTTCTGTGCTCTCAGGAAAGAAGCCCAAACACCTGACCCACTCGTGCCCTTTGGTAAAGATAGAGACCTTTTCATTTTCCCTTCACAAGTCTCTGCCACCCCGAGTGAAAAGAAAAAAACTTGCACTGCTGACACCTCTTGATGCACAGGCGTCCATTAATGCAAGATGTTAGAAAATATAGACCTCCTTTTATTCGATCAAACAGGTGTACTGACTGGGTTCACCGCAGAGTGACCTGTGACTTCCCCACCTCCAGCCCTCAAAAAAAACCAAACAAAAAACCAAACCTGTACATACATCCCCCTTGACAGATGCCTTAGTAATAGAGTGAAGAATCTACTTTCGGCTTATAAACAAAGGGGTGGTGGTGTATCTCAGGTCTTTAACACAGTTTAGGAGCAAAATGCGTAAGAGACTGAGTTTGAAGTAGTTGCACGGTGCCGTTGTAATATCATTCTTCTGGCGGTCGCTGTGAAAACCACCATGCGGTTCTGCAACACCTCCGGGAGGGTGTTCCAGGAGAGTGGGGTACAGCTCATGTTCCTCCTGCTCCTGCAGTGCAGGGTTGGAATCATCTACTTTTCTAGAAGGACGTTAGTGGAAATAAAAGGAGTCAGTGCTTCTGTGGGTTGGATGGCTGCCCTAGATAAAGAGGACCTCGTCTTCACAACTGAGAGACACCCCGAGTCGCGGCCTGCCGATAGGATCCCCAGGTGCAGGGATGAAGGAGCTTGTGGGATCAACCCAGCCTCGACCAGGCTGGACAGGGATCTGAACCCAGTCTGTCTCGTGCCAGAGCGCACGCCCTTGCCACCGGCCCACACTACCTGAAACCCTGGCTGCCGGTTCCCCAGGCCCCTTGGTTGGGAAGCCCCCATCGCCCCTCTGTGGATGGTCCACGTGCCTGAAGGGAGGGGAGCGCCTGAGAAGGGGGTGTTAGTGCCTCAGTTGAAATGGGTGTCCTCGCCTCTTGTCTCCCCTTCGTAGTCACAAATGTTCACTGCTTTCTTTCTCTCTCTTTTTTATTCTTCCCAGGGATGATGACTGACAGATTAATATATGTCTAACTACATGTCTCAGAAATCAAAAGGAAGGTGCTGTCAGAATCACTTGTCAGAAAATGAGATTAGGCGCACTTGTCATTTGCTGAGGATTGCAGTCTTTCAGAGATAAGGTTTCATTTAATGAGGGTAAAAAGCCTCCTTTTAGAAAAAAAAAAAGAAGAAGAAGAAGAGGGAGCCGGGGGAGCGAGGGTGGGGCAGAGGAGGAGTGATGATTCTTTTTTCCGGTGTCAGCCAAGTGTTTTATCACCTGACGCGATCCCGGGGCACCTGGTAGCCCCTGATAAGGGCGGCCAGGCCCTCTCCACCTCGTCTGCACGGAGCCGCTTCCGAAGCAGCCGCCGTGACCTGCTTTTACCTCTCTTTGGAAGTTGAAGTGCCTTCTCCTATGGGAAGGGGGAGCAAAGCATGTCCTCTAGGTTTAAAAGCAGGCTCAAGAAAGCACGTCGTGTAAAGGAAATGTACAGTCACATTCCCCAGCAAACTGTAAAGCATCCAGCGTGGGTTTCGGTGAGATGGGGAGCTTGTCTGACAAGTGAAGGGTGACTGATGAGGAACAGAGCAGGGTCCCTTTGCAACCAATTGTGTTTTGTTATGGAAGATATTTATCAAGTCTTGTCTTTTGGTTTTTGGTTTTGGGGTTTTTTTTTTTTTTTGGGTGTTTGTTGACTCTCCTAAAAGTGACATAGTAAGAGCTCCCAGTATGTGACTTGACACCCCCTGCACCCCACGATTCAGACTGGCGCTTTCTAGACGGTTCTCTGAGGAGCGTCTCGCCGCAGGTGCGGCCCATGCTGCGGAAGTATTTCCAGTGAGTCCCCCTCCTGCCCCCACCCTAGTCATGGAAGCCTCTGAAGTGAACAGCTTGGTTGTGGGAAGCAGGAAACCCACACTCCAGGCCCATTCGTTCCAATCACCTGCCCCAGAACTTAGCGGTGTGAGTCGGCAAGCCCTTCCCCGCTGGCAGAGTCAGCGCATCGGGACTGCAGACAGGACCCAGCAGGAGCGGCTTGTCTCTGCTCCAGGATATCTGGGTGGCATAAATGGCTGGGGGCTAGAAGCTTCTGGACGTGGCTTCGCTCACGTATGCTGTGCCTGGGCATCAGTGATTCGGCTGAGCATGGCTGGGCTGGGCCGCCCCCCAGAGCGCCTGCACGGGTTCTCCCATGTGGCCAGGCCCCTACTTGGGATGGCAGCTGGCTCCTAGGAGGGCACTGCCAGAAAGCGAGCGTTCCAGGGGATGGAGGGCTCCTTGTGACCTCGCCTTGGACATGGCACCACCATTGCCACTGAGTCAAAGCCGTCTCAAGTCCGGCAGATTGAAGAGAAGGGATGGAGACCCCACCTCTTGATGGGAGAGTGTCCAAGGATTTGCAGCCACCTTTTAAAACTCCCATAATGAGTTTCTTTCTCCTTGTGCTTTCATTTATTTCTTGTGGACAAAATGGTCTATGAATGTCAAGTATATGACATTCAGATATTTTAATACCAATTTGGCATTAAGTGACTCCTCTTTATTAAAAAAATATGCAGTATATATGGAAAATCATACATATAGATATAGAAATATCCCTGGTCCGGGACACAGATACACATACACCATCATCGCAAGGGGGAGCTCGTGAAGTCGCACGCGGCAGCTTGAAGGGTGACGTGCCGGAGCCCCGCCCGCCTCTCCATACAGCGGAAAGCAGGCTCACGGCCTAAATGTGCACTTCTCTGTTTCTTCCCAGTCCTTCTCTGTGACACTTCTCAAAAACAGCCTGTACTTACTGCCTGTTTTCTTACCACTTCGTTTACTTACTAACTTTTAATATGTAATCTAGCTCCTGTTTCATTCCCCTGCCGTTTTCCTGGTGTCCACTAAAGACCTCCTCGATTACCGTCCATCTGTCTTCCCTCCGACCGTGTCCTGCAGGATCTCTAAGCATCGGCCATCTCTGAGTCCTGCCCCACTCTCCACCCGACTTTCTGGGAGTCTTGCCCTTCCTTGGTGCTCCAGTGATACTTTCCTGATTCCCCCTTTCACATCCTCCCTCCCTGACCCAGGAAGCATGGACACTGTCTGCCTGTTGTCCTCACCTCTGTCTTCCTCCCACTCCACAGTCTTGCCCTTGGCAGTCACATCCCCTCATCTCTTGGTAGGGGACACCCTCCCCTCGTCTGTGATCCTCAGCCCCCTCTCTTATGTTCCAGTCCCGGATCTCTGACCACCTCTGGGGTGTTTTCCGCAGTATTTTAGATTCATCTTGTCCACAGCAGTTACTTTACGGCCCCCGGCAGCCCCCTCCTGTGTCTGTGTTCCTGATTTTAACTAGTTCCCCAAGCTGTAAATCCCAGCATCTCCCGCCTTTATCTTGCTTCCTTTCCTCTTCAATCCTTTTTCTCACCTACCTTCACCTCGTTTCACCTCCTTCCCTTGTTGGGGGAACCTTTCCCCCAGGTCACTTTTCTTGACGCCCCTGGGACACCCACCCCGTTCTGCCTTCTAGTTAGGCATGCGTTTGTCTTCTCTCCTTTCCTAAATTGTAAGTCCACAAAGGCAAATAATGTTTTGTTCTCTTTGGGGGGCACATCATTTACACTCAGTAAAAGTGTCCTTACTGGATGAATGACTCTTAGTGTACTATTCAAAAATTAATCGTACAGTACACCACAAACTTTTGGAGCTGAGGAAAGGTTTTGATGAGATAAAGAGGATAACGTGGACAAACGTATGTCCCGATCTTTCCTTGCCTGTCAGCCCTCCTTCGAGGCGTATCTGAGGGAGCAAGACATGAGGACCAGTCATAACAGAATTCATAATCGATATCTGTTGTGTGCTTACTAGGTGCTAGGTTTAATCCTCAATAATTCTGAGGTAGGGATATTGTACTTTCCATCCTATAGATGAAGAAACAATGAAAGAAAAAGTCAAATACTCCTTTATTATTAGTTGAATGAATAACTTACACCCCGAACAAAGCTCCTCTGTGCAGTCTATGGGAGCAAGTAAGTGCCTTATGCTCCCCACGAAAGCAGAGTTCTCCTCCCTTAGCCCAGTGTTACTATTCATTGACCACCAAGCCCAAAGCAACTGCCAGCCCCACCCCTACCAGCTGAGCTTAGTCGTCATGAGTCCTGGAGGCAGAAAGAAGAACCAAGCATGTGCAGACTTTTAAACACGTGCGGCTTTCAACCACAGGGACGCTGTCTGCCAGTCAACGTGGCCCCATCTGCATTAGATGCTGCGTTAGGTGTTAACCACTCAGATTAGCAACCCCGGGGAGAGCACCAGAAGGAAGGTAGGGAGAGATGGCCTTTCCCCTGATCAAACACTGAACGAGTGAATAGCCATTGGATAGTCCATGGTGGGTGTCTCAATACAGTTCAAGGGTAACAAGAGATAAAGTCGATGTGGCGACATGTTACCAATCAAGGAACACCACAGAAGGGGTTCGGGTTATTCATACCATCCTTTCATCTTTTCTGTAAGTTTGAAAATTTTCAAAATAAAAAGTCAGAAAGTATTTTAAAAGAGAGCTTTAAAAAAAAGAAAGAAAGAAAGAAAGAAAGAAAAAGAGTAATTCTAAGGGTGGGAGTCAACAGTAAATACACAGGGAAATGGTCTAAAGCCAGGAATTTTCTGGTCCCTCAACGGTGATGTGCCAGGAGAGAAGGAAAGACGTAGAATTGGAGACATCTGGTGCTTCTTAGGGGGAATGCTCGGGCTGCCCGGGAGGCTAATTTAAAACTAAATCTTATCCCTGGATCCCACAGCCCTTAATGTGACCCAAACTTTCCATTACCAAATTCTGAGGACTTAAATCCTGATACTGTGTGCTTGAATCTGGAATCTGTCTCATCAGTTAAAGATCCATCCTATTGAGGCCACATGTGTCTGCGCAATAAGTTCTTTTCAAGCCAAACTTTCATGTTAAAAAAAAAAAATCCTGAGAGGAAATACATGTGGTCCTTTTCCCCCTTCAAGCCCAGTTCAAGCTATTTATTGTTTTATTTGATTGTTGAGAAGTCAGAAATGACTAAATTGGTTCCCAATGTGGTCTGCACATTGCCTTGGCTCAGAATGGTCTGAGGAGGACAAAGCCCAGCTTCCAATTGAGCGGTGTTCTGGTGTGTGTGTGTGTGTGTGTGCGTGTGTGTGTGTGCGTGTGTGTGTGTGTGCATGCTCAGAAGTTTAAGGAGAGGGTGTGTGTACTTTTCTCCCCCTTTCTTTCTGAAGGCCTTTCCCTATGGATTTTAGATTAAAGAGAACGTGATGACACATTAACCCTTTGGTTTTGCTTTTAAAACTCAAAGCTGACAGATGTGTTTAATGAGTGCGTGGTACCAAGTGACAGAGTCACGGGGGCTGGAGAGGCCCACTTGCACTCTGTTTTGATGAGGAAGTTAAATGGTACCTACTAGTTGGAAGGATGAAACGCAAACCGTAGCATGCTTCTAACATTTCACTGATTTATCAGAAAATTCCAAGAGAGTGGGGCGCCCCAGAAAACATAAGTCAAACAGTGTGTCCTTCGTGAAATCAATAATGTAACCTCCAAGAAAATGGAAAGAGGAAAATGTTATTTTCTGGCACAGAGATTGTTCTCTATTTAAAATCTAGATATTAGATCACGTACAATCGCAAGACCTCATATATGGAAAAGAGTGAGAGACAGATGATGGTCTGCAGTAGCCCTGCAACCAGTTTTGAAACCTCCCCAGAGCCTGCCGCCAACGATGATCAGGTCATCTCTCGAATCCTCATAGAGGCTAGTTATTTGCAGTCATTTCCCTGGCCTTATGTTGTACCTTTAAACCCACCAGTCATTTCACAAGCTGCAAGCGGTAAGCGAGCATGGATAACGGAGAGAAAACCATCCATCACCACTAGTGGGAGTGGAGAAACAGCTCCAAGCACACAGCCCAGCTGAATGTTGTTTGCAGCTTGATCTTTGTATAAGAAGGACAACGTCATAAATTAGAGTAAAAGCTACCAGCCAGCACCTATGTTCCCACCAGCCTCCGCTTCGCCAAGAAGTCTCAGCGCTGGGAAAATCCATTGCATTCTTTACCAGCAGCACAAAGGAAAGTCTTGTTACTTCTAGGCGAGTGGCTATTCGAAAGCCTGGCTACAATTTTCCTGTTTTACTAACACTTATAATTAAATCCGTCAACTCCCTCGAAGATTCTGTGTAAATACCAGATGCTCACTACATTTTTTTTTCTCCCGGAGAATATGAAAAGTTGTACAGGAACAGTAGAGGAATTTCAAAGGGGGCGCCAAGCCGGGTGAAGGAGGGCCCCTCAAGGGCCACCCTGGCCTCCCGTAAGTTTCTCCGCCCACACGCTTGGACCCCGCAGGCCCCTTCCCCATCTCTTGCCTTGGTGGGATGTTAACACCTCTGTCCTGGTTCAGGAGCAGAAGGCTTGGAGTGGGGTGTGGTGGACGGAGGACCCTGCGGGCCTGGCAGGAGGTGAGTGAGGAAGGAGAAGCCGCGCCTCCCGCCCCCCGCCCGGCTGCAGCCTGCTTTTCATGTGCCGTGGACGCGGTCCCGCCAGCTGTCACTTGAATTCCCTGCAGTTGATCATAGGGGGATCAGAGGAGGAAGTTCAGGATGGCTCTGGGCAAATCCACCCTCTCTACTCGGGGTGAGAAAATCCTCCTCCAGCATATGTGTTCCCCAGGGGAGTTAGTCACATGCTATCTTCCCCCTTCCCTACACAAAGAAGTGTAACTTTTTGTCCTGGAGGTGATGGTATTTCAGCAGTAGGCAAAGCAACCCCCCTTGGGTTTTCCAGAATTAAAGATAGTTGCTTAGAGCTGTTATTACCTACGGAGAAAGCCGAGAGGGTGTTAAGTGAATCATGAAGGAGAATCAACATACCTGCTGGTGCTGAGATTTTAGTGTGTGGGTTTCTTGGCATTTGAAATGCAAAAACCAGGAAAGGGTGCTGTACCCTCGCCCTCCCCAGCCACCTCAGTCCTGGCAGATTCTCTCTGCTTCGTGTGAGTTTACGTGAAACATATTTAGCACTCCTAAAAGTATCAGCAAAATATTCATATTAAATATGGGCCACCCCCTGCCTCCTTACTTATAAACCATCCTTGGCTTTGGGTTTCCCCCCGGCTAGTTTTGTTGGGTGAGTTGCCTCACAGGGGACTCGTTTCATAACAAAAGGTTTTAGGTAGACCCC
This sequence comes from Camelus ferus, assembly GCF_009834535.1. NCBI lineage: Eukaryota > Metazoa > Chordata > Mammalia > Artiodactyla > Camelidae > Camelus > Camelus ferus. The sequence goes on along the minus strand of NC_045713.1, from coordinate 1,434,504 downwards.
GAGACTCCCTTGAATGTATGAGTATGTGGATGGAGGAGGGCTGAGAGCCTGGAGCCCGTGGCCCAGGCCACCTCCGCTACTTTCAGTTTCTATTTGAAACCACAATCACACAAGAGCTGTCAGATGGCAGCTGTGCATTTGGTGGAAATGAGAATTCCAGATTTTATGCTAATTCGGTTTCAGGTTCCTTTGAACCTGCAGTTTCATGAGGCTGTGCTTAAAACTGCAATCTGTTTCAGATAAAAGAAGGGATTACTAAAGACTTTTTAGTTCTGCAAACATTCGCAGCCTCCAAAAGGAACGGGGGAGATCAGATTTATTCTGCCATTAACATTGTCATGTTGAGTTTTCTTCTACTTTATCAAACAGAAAACTTTTGCTTATTTTGGCAGGGATTTTTCCTGTTTCAGGATTTCTTGGTTGCCATTATTTACCTTCATTTCAGAAGTGTTCTTTCTCTTAACTTCAGGGTCCTTGTCATTCCCTTGCAGAGGCCAGAAAGCAAAGGTGACCCTCACGTTATGTCTCACGGGTTCACGTTCTTCCCTATTCTGAATGTCAGAGCTGACCTAGACGGTTGTGTCAGTTACCTACCGCTCTGCGACAAGCTACAGATTCGGTAGCTTAAACCACAATAGTCATTTATTTGCTCACAGTTGTTTGCAGTCTGGGCTGGGCTCTGCGGAGACAATCTCTCTCTGCTGCACTTGGCATCAGCGAAGGCAGGCTCCGCTGGGGCTGGAGGAGCCCCACCCGTGGTGCTCATTCACATGGCTGGCGAGTTGTTACTGGCTATTGGCTGGAACTCAACCAAGTCTCTGGTCCCGTGGCTTTCATTCTGCATGTGTGCCTGCTTGTGCTTCCTCACAACATGGTGTCCTGGTTCCAAGAGGAAAGAATCAGAAACTCCCGGCCCTTCTTAACACCTTACCAAGCACTGAAGTTCCAGAACATCACTTCTTCCATGTTCTATTGGTCAAAACACTTAACAGGGCCAGCCCAGATTCCAGGGTAGACAGCCTGAGCTCCAGCTTCCCATGGGAGACTGGCACGCCCATGTGCAGGGACTGCAGGCCACGTTCACAGAGTAGCCACCCCAAGGGTTGACGTGATATTGTAAGTAGTAATCTGCTTTCAAGAGAATTTGCATGTGCTGTGTTGTTAGCTTATGATGATGGGTTTCTGTATTCTATGAAATTTTACACTGGTGGCAACTTGTGGAAAGGACTTCACAGTTTAGTTTTGAGATATCTTCATTCTCTTCTGTTTTAGTTGGCAGAGATATGGTCATGCATTCATCACCACGTTGATCTCACTCTGTTTATTGACCATCTATTATGTCTAAGGCATGAGAGTACTGTTCTAGATGTTAACAAGAATGATGATGCGGTGGGGGAAGGGAGGAGGGGGAAGTAAGGGTGCAGTCCCGGCCCTCCACTGATTGAGTCTTTTCTCTCCAAAGCCGTGTCCTGTTCCCACTAAGGACAGTTAAATGCCCCTAAAGGAATGACAGGGTCCAGCCAAGAAACAGGCCATACTTATCAGATATGGTCTTGCATCTGTTTCCCTAAGGAGACTTTCCAGATAGGCCGGAGTTTGCCGCAGATGAAATTGCTGGTTTAATTCATTTGTAGTAAAGGTCTGGTAATGGGGATTGTCCAGGACCGGAGAGGCATAGCAGGCCTCTGCAGGTGTGTGGGCTTGCCCTCACCCTGTGTAGCTGCAGTGCATGATCATGGCAAGTGGCATTTGGTGGCAGTTGACTGCTTGCAAAGCATGCTCATTTGATTCCTGAAGCCACAGAGATGGAGTCTATGGTAATGGCCACGTTAGAGCCTCCGACTCCATGCTGATAGTGCGGAAGGGACAGGGAGAAAATGAAGACCAGAACACGGGTGAAAAGGCAGAAATGTTGGTCAGTAAGAATGCTTTCAGGAAATCTAAACTAAGGGAATTCTTTGACCTTATAGCTGCCCACCTAGTACTCCAGCAACTGTATGAGTCACCAAAACAGTAGAAGCAAATGTTTCGCTCTTACCCAAAAGAATTTCTGCAAGTAAATATTTGGACCATCAGGATATGCCACAATGAAGCTCAAGTGAAAACACAGAAGCTTTGTTAGGTCCACGTGTATCAGTCTAGATGGAGGAAGAGAATTTCTGATGCCCTAAAGATTATTAATACTTTCAGGTAACATGTTTCCAGGAAAAGATAGCAAACCCTTTGAGAGCAGGCTGCAGGGAAAGATGTGCTGACAGGCAGCTGGCCCCCATTTCTCTTGTTACTTTCGCAAATTACCTTAACGTGGGATGTAAGCAGACATTCAAACGAAAACCTGTGAGGGTAAACCGCTCACGTAGCCTGGCAGTATTCACACAGCTTTTATAGCTTTACCGTGACCCTGGGATCTTGACGCTGCTCTAGATTTTAGATATCAGAATCTATTTTGACTTAGCTCCAGAACTAACATTTCAGCACTGGGAGTACGTGGAAGTCCAGGCTTGGCCAAAGGAGTGAGAAACCAAGATTCACTCAGTGGTGCTGATGGTAGAGCCTGGTAGAGGGGAGAAGGGGCTGGACATGCCTGTCAGAACCCAGCTGGCATCATGGCTCCTCCACTTCCAAAGGGCATACTCAGACTCTGCATCAGGTGCCTGGTCTGGAATATGGAAGAAAATAGCCATTTTTTTTCTGTTCACCTTACAGGGCTGATGTGAGAGCAGATGACATAATAATTGTAAAGATTTTTGAAAAATATGTTACATAGGCATGTATGGCAGCATCTTATGAGAGGCTGAGTCTTAGAGTGGCGTGGTGGTGTGTAATTTCTGGCCTATGTCTCTTCCTGGTTTAGGGGTCACTAGTTGGTTGGTTGGTTTCTCCCTCCCTTTCATTTCAAGGCCCTGAAATGAAGATTTAGGATCATATTTTGAGCCTGACCCAGACCTAGTATAGCAACAGCCTTTGCCTGACTCAGTGAAGCTAGAAATGAGGGCCCTCAAATCAGGTGCAGAAAAGTAGCTTCCCCTCAGTGCAGAACTTAACTGAAATTATGGTGACACCCCGGTATGACTTGTGTAATGGTGAACATGGCTGGGGAGGCCAGATGCGGTCCCAGCTCAGTGTTCATGTGGCTCATTCAGACGTCCACCTGCGGACGATCTCGGGCGGCTTTAAGGGCCCCTTTCTCTCCCAGGAACTGTGGAAAATTTAGGGGGGCGCACTCAGTCCAAAGTGACTCAGATGCCTCTCACATAGAGAACTGGGGAACGTGGTCGGTTCGCTAGCAGCCCTGATTTTGCATAACAGCCTTTTCTAAGGAGGCTGAAACACAGACAGTTGCACCCCTACGGGTGACGACAGGGACTGCGTTCCCTGCTGGGCCCCCTCCCCCAAGGGCGCGCCTGTGCCTGCCTGGGAGCCCGAGGCTACAGCTCTTAATTTACAGGTGAGTGAAGTACAGCCAGTGTCCTGAGGGAGCCTAGGCCCGTCCCCTCGGGCGTCCATGGGGCCAGCAGAGAGGACGGCCTTTTTTCCTTTCCCCCAAAGGAGTGGGTGCTTGACCACCTGCATTTTTGAAACTCAGAGAAGCCAGTGTCAGTCACTCCTCCCCAAACTGAGACGACCTACTCCCTGATGCCTTGTAGCTCACGAAGACAAGATGCTGCTCCACATGCCTTCACTCAGTCACTCGTTTAACCCTCAGCGGCTGCTGTAATCACAGGAGGTGCTGTCGTGGCCCTTTTTTACAGAAGAGGAAACCGAGGCACAGAGAGGTGGAGCAATCTGTCCACCCTCACAAAGCTAAGACACGGGAGTGGAGGAGGAGCCAGGGGTTGGACCCAGCAGTTCCATCCTCAGTAGCTACGCTTTTCACCACTAGACCAACTCCTCAGATGCCTCCAGAGAAAGGGCTGGCTCCGGTTTAAACACCCTCCTCACCAGTCTTCCTGGGATAAAAAACACAACAAGTTGCATCGTATGTCATTAATTAATGTTTTCAACAATAGTCTATAAGGGCTGGATTCTATTACTAGCTCCATTTTACAGATGAGGAAAGTGAGGCTTAGGAAAAGTTAAGTCAGTCATGACTCAGGATAAACCAGCTATCTTGACGGAGACTGGATTCAAACATACACCCTTCTAACTTCCACCCCACACCCCTAACCACCGAGCCAGGGACCACGAATTATAAAATCCAGTAAGCCTGCTTAAGAATGAAATCCTGGGATAATTTAGGCAAAGGCAACTAAGGGAAAAGCCTCACCAAAAGCATCTTCTTTTCAACCGAACATGTCACTTTCTTCAGTGTATCATTGTCATGGACTTTATTACTTACGTACTTTGTTCTACCCATCCTTTTAGCTCATGCAGACATTTTGGGGACATTTCTCATTTTAATTACGCCTGGTCCCCCACCCCACCTCCATTTCTGTATGGAAACAGTGAGAGGAGCCACGATTGGAGAGTCGAGCAGGTAACTAGGGCAGGTGAGTCCCTGCCCTCCAGGGGCCTGGACTCGATATCGAATGCATGTCTCTAGACCCCAAATCACAAACACCCATCAGCGCTAAATGGTATGACGGAGGTGTGAGCAGTGCGCAGGTGAGCACCAGGAAGGTGCGACGACCCCACGGTCCTGCTCCCATACACTCGGGTGGGGAGTAAGATGTGACTGGGAGACGCCCACAGAGAGTGAATGTTTTGTTTGGGTTTTTTTCTTATTTTTCATTGCCTTCCTTTGTGGGATTGTCAGATTCTGAATATTAATACTTTAATGTAGGTTTGTTGGTAAAGTAAGAGATATTTTATGGCTTTGATACTTTTTCCCCCTTTGTAGTTTATAGTACACGGTGAAGTTTGAAAGTGAAATTCTTTTTCTTGACTTCTGCACTTGGAAAATATTTATTCCCTACCACGTCTCAATAGTATGCATCATAAACTAACCCAGTTCGGTTTATTTACTTCTCTCTCGTTGCAGCCCCATGATCAATGGTCGCAACACAGGCATATAATGGTGGAGACTTTGCTTTATAACAGTAAGAGTGTGAGCTATTGCAGTCTCCTCTCAGAGTGATAAGTAACAAGGCTTCCATGTAAAAAAGGCCTGTTCTGAAGGGATAGGGGCACAGAGCAGAGGGGTTCGAGGCCACTGACGTTGACTAGCTGTGCATCACTAGAGAAAGAGATTACCATCTCTAGTTCAAAATGAACTGGCCTACCCAGGACAAATCCCTAGGATCCTGAAAGAGTTTTAATTTCCTAGGCTGGACGGCATGGAAGGTGGAAGGTCAGGAACTCGCAGAGGTGGAAGCTCCTGGACACACTTGGCAGTGGGGGAATCTCCTGCTTCCTGGGGGCCAGCCACCTCTTGACTCAGTTCTCCGGGCGAGGCTCTTGGTCACTGGCCACAAGGAGCTGCAGTCAAACTGCAGGCCCCTCTAGGTTTCTCAGCAGTGGTCTCCTGTCCTGAGTGTCCCTTCACTTTATCAGGTACCCAGACACTGGTCAGGCAGCGCCAGCCTGCCAGCAAGGACCTCAGCCACCCATTCCTTCTCTCTCATTGTGCATCTTCTGAGGTCGGCCTCCTAGAACTGTGCTGGGTACATGACGCGTAAACACATTCCAAGATGTGAGTTACATCTGCGAGAAGCCAGGTAGGTTCAGGAAGAAGGCCTGTCACGGGGAACAGGCTCGCGTATATCCTCACGGTTAGATAATAAAGTGCTGGCTTCGGTCTCCAGACATGTCCGTTCCTTATACCACTGTCATGGCTGTGGCGTGAATGGAGACGCCAAGACACAGTCGAATTTAAAATCAGATTGATGGAGCGGGTATCCCGCATCGAGAAAAGGAACAAAACACGCTTCTGCACCAGTAAGAAACCATTTGTCTGCTCATAGACAAAACTGGGCCTATTTAAACCAGAAATTAGTTTATCACGTCAAAATGATGTCGCTGGGCTGCCTGTATTGTACGTTTTAAGAAACTGAAGCTCTCATTGTGAGGAGGTTGAGCACGCCTTTAAAGCCTTTAAAGCCTTGCAAAAGCTGGTAACACTTTGCTTGGGTCAAGATTGGGCGTCATAATCTGTAAACAAGGCCCACGTTCCTCGGATCCCCACAGCCTCGCAACGTGACTCGGGCTGTGCGATGTCCAGTTCCGACCTCGTCTGGAGGAATTGTGGGCGGTCGTGCCTGTGTGAAGGGGGCTCTTTACCCTCTAGTACTGTCACCACTTCTGGGGGTTGGTGTCGCTTTTGATGTTCTTGCGGTTATTTTCCTCATCACTGGAGCGGTCTCCAGTAAGAATCCCATAGACGGACCTCGCAGCCATCCCAGAATGTACTCCTGTTTTGTTGGTCTCCACCGCAATCAAATTAAGGGCGTCGTCTTTAATCATTGTAGCCAACACCTGTATCCCACTTGCTGAGTGCCAGGTGCTGTGACTAACCACAGCCCTATGAAGTGTTAGCACTGTTGTCATCTCTTTTTACAGATGAGGAAACTGAGGTAGGAGAGCGAAGAGATTGGCCTGAACGTCTCCTGATTCAGAGATGACAGGGCCATAGTGGCAACCAGATGCTGGCTTTTAATCTTTACCAGAAGAACAAATAGAAACTTGTATTTTCAAAGCTTGAAGAGCTTTAGAATTTGAAAAGATCAACCCTCCAGATCAAGCCTCCAGGAGACAGAGAAACAAGCCAGGTGGCTTCCCCAAGGCTAGCAGGAGACAGAACCCTTGTGTTATCACTCCCCTTTCCTGGTCTTTTCAGACTCCGTAATTTAACATAGAAAACCTGGAGGAAATCTTTGTAAAGACTTCCTCTTCCTTTAAACCACCCCCAAGAATCACCCAGCCTGCGTTCTATTAGAGAGTGCCTGGAGTTTGTTATATTTATGAGGGAGAATACCTTGAAATTAATGAACTTTTTCTGTGTAAGGTACTTGACAGAAGACCAGAATTTTTAAGAAATATTTTACCAAAGGATGTTTAGCCTCAGTTGGGTAATTTGTGATACAAATTGAATCAAATAATCACATTTTAAGCTTTGAAACTCTGCCGTTATATGTAGATTGATTAAGAACTTCCATTAGTTTTTAAACCTAGTTTAAAATGTATTTTGAGAATTGAGGAAGGCTCCGTATTTTAATTTAGCTTTTTTTTTTTTTAAGTTTAGCTAGCTAATAATAAACTTGCCTAAGGTCTTTGACCACATATTAAAAATTGTTTTTGTTTCTGAAGTAATTGATCTAACACTGGAAAGATCATTGAATCCATATTCTTCTTACCTGCTTCTTGTTAGGGGCTCCCTTTTATAAGATTTGCTCTTCTGAGATCTGGTTCAGAGGCTGAAGGTGATACTAAGAAGCCATTAGTACGAAGTATGTTAAACCTTCTAAATATAACAGACACGATGACGGCCAGTCTTTGACTTTATAATCTTTAAATTAAAATTCCAATAAAAGGAAGCTAAGTTTCTCAAAGAAGAAAAAAAAACCATAATAAATCTTGATTCTTGCAAGTCAGATCTCTGAGCAGGATCCAATCACCCAGTGTGTAGATAATCCATTTTTTCTTTCTTCCTTCTATGCTGTCCTATAGCCACGCCCTTCCAATTTTGACATTGATTCCCTCCCTTGTAGAAAGGAGGGGGAATAGAGCAACTTGGAACCCAATCAGAACAGACTCATTCGTGTGTCTGGCAAGAAGCTGAGAAATGAAGCAGAGTGGTGGTGGGGGAGCAGGGACAGGGCGAGGGGCGCCGGCAGGGCACAGGGGGGCAGACTATGGATGCAGTAGTGCAGGGGCTGAGTCTGGGTTCTCTGGAGGCTCAGTTATGGGCAGTTCTGCATTCCTCCCAATGACAGATAATCAAGATACAGAGACACGTGCAGATCAGTCCCAGGCTCTCATCTGAGGTCTAATCCCTGATAATCAGAGATGACAATTTAATGCAAGGCATGGTAAGTATCAGAAACGCTGCCTGATGAAAGCACTTCAGAGGGCTAAGTGGTGGTTTGAGTTGGTCCTCTAAGTTGCCTGTGCTTTTGTGTCTCAGTTTACCTGCAGGGGACCCAGTAAAAGCTCTGGCAATTTCTTCCTTGAAAATATTGATTTTATTAGCAAACAAGACAAGAATTGCTCCAAAAGAAACATTTTAATGTCTTTTCTTGAAAATGCAATGTTTGCTTTTGAACTATCTTGGTATTGTAGAAACAGCTTCAGAATGAGTGCCCCCGCTTGAGGGCCTCGGTTGGTTTTTGACACACCTCGTAAGCAATTGGAAAATCCAACTCCAAACTTAACACCTTCCAGGGCAGCTTTTCTTCTGATTTCTCTGGGAGTCAGGGTAGAGAAAAATCTCTATTACCTATCTGGAAAAAAAAAAGTGTTTTTTTTTTTTTTAGAAACACCACATGATGCTATCATTTGTGAAGGGGTGGGGTGTTGTGAAGCTGGAGGGAGAGAGCCTCTTATTTCCAAAATGAATTGTATTTGGAAGTTAAAGGGAAAAAAATTATGCCCTACGGCAAGCACCCACTTTTATTCCCTTGAGAGGTTTTTCAAGAGTGCCATGAAATCAAAGAGTGATAGGTGTTGAACTTCAAAGAAGTGAGGAATGGACATTATTGCTTTAAAGCAGCCTCCATGTCATTTGTATGAGAGCCCCGTCCCTTTGCTCTCTTCCCTGCTGCACTCCAGGTACCAGTGGCACAGAAGGGAAAGCAGGAGCTGTAAGCTTCCCTCTCACCCACCTCAGTGTGCTGCTCCCTGCCAGAACCCTTCCAGTGGTAGCCTAGCCCTTGCTTCCCGTGTTCCCTTGTGCTGAGAAAAATCTCAGCAACTTTTCCTGGGCACCAAGGCGGGACCTTGCCAAGCTGCAGGGGTGGAATGAACTCTTCAGATGTTTCCAGAGGGTCTCCTCACCCTCATGTATGGCCTGGTACTCTTCCAGGGCCTCTGTGGTTGGGACTGTGAGTCAGGAGGCCAGGATTCTGCCAGGGGCCCACCAGACTGGATGGAAGGGAGCTGTGGCGCTCTGGTGGGAGTGTGTTGCTCAGGGGACTCCACCAGGGGTCACGTTTGTGGCCATTCAGCACACACCCCCTCCCCCCCAAGGCCCTATACTGGGTGCTAGAGAATAAAACGATAAATGTCAGGATGATAGCACATTTAGTGAGGCAGTGTGGTTGCAACCATCTCTACTGTTGTGTGTGGGAGGTATATAAATGTCAGTGGATTTGAAGACTGCAGGGAGCGGGAACCTGTAAATGGCCAGTTCATACACTACCCTTGAGACCTAACAAACTGCCTTCGGCCTTTGATCATGGTGGGGATGAGGTTGGATTAAAACCTTTTTCCCTAATACTAGACTCTGACCAACCCACCCATCTACATTTTCAACAATGTACCTATTACTCTTTTGTATTGAGCACCTACTATGTGCCAGGCGGTTTACATGCATCACTTTCTTAATGAGCCCTCACAACTGCCCAGAGATCCCGAGATGTGACTGGCCTAGTGGCAATTCGACCTCAGCCTGCAGGCCTAGTGGCCTTTCCCTGCCGCGGCGCAATCTTGGAAGCGGCAACTGCGGGGAGGGTGCAGAGCGTGGCAGTTCCCGCCGCGCCTGCCCGCCAGGGAAGGCAGCCGTGGGGACCCAGGGCCCAAGCCGCGGGGGGAGCGACAGCTGTCGATGTCGCGCCCGGGGACTGCGCCCCCGCGGGGCCGACCTGGCGCCGGGGCCGAGAGGAGGGGCGGCGAGGGGCGGGGCGCGCGGGGCGGGACAGAGGAGGGGCGGTGGCACCGGCGTCTCGGGCTCGGCGCGCGGAGGAAGTCCCGCTCCGAGAGCTGCGAGCGTCTGGAGGAGGCGCGCTCCGCGCAGTCGGGGAGCGAAGTCCGGAGTGAGGGGCCCCAGTGGCGCCGCCGCCCCCCTCCCAACGCCCGTCCAGCCAGGGAGTCCGCGGCGCCGGCGGCGGCCGCCGATGGAGTTCACTTGACTGGCGAGCCGGCGGGAGAGGCAGGCGCCCGCGAGCGGAGCGCGGGTCGGAGCCGAGCCAGCCCCGGGCACTCCTCGGCCGCCCGCCCGCGAGCTCCGGCTAGGAGGTGCTGCCGGCCGCGCGCAGCCCGCCCGGCGCCCCGGCTGCTGCAGCGCCGCCCGCGCCGCGCGCCGGCGGTATTAGCCCTAAATAAAGACTCCGGGAGCGTCTCCTCCAGCGCCGCGGCGGCGGTGGCAGCAGGACCGGGACCAGTCAGCCCGCGGCGCTGCTGGAGAGGCGGGAGCGGCAGTCGGAGAGCCCGAGGCGGCCGCCGGGAGAAGCCGCCGTCGCTGCAGCCGCCGCCGCCGCGCGCCCTCCTCCTCCTCCTCCCTCTCCCTCCTCCCCTCCGCACATGGTCTCCTTTGTCCTGTCGCCGCCGCCGCCGCCTCGCTCTTAGCTCCGCGCGCCGCGGCCGCGGCTCGGGCCGCTCCTCTCTGCCTCATCCGCCCGCCGGCCCGCTCGGAACGCCCCTCGAGTCCCCGCCGTGCCCGGCCGGCCCCGCGCGTCGCAGGAGCAGCCGGGAGGCAGCGGGCAAACGCGGGCCGGGCGCTCCCTCCCCGCCGCCCGCTTGGCCTCGGCCGCGCTGGATGTGTGCGCGGCGCTGGCGCTCGGCCGCCCCGGAGCTGCCGCTGGTACGGATTTGGTTCGCGTGCATCCGCTTTCAGACTTTCGCCGGGAAAAGAGGAGAGACTCCCGCGGACGGAGCCCAGTCGGAGTTGGGCGTTTTCTCTCCGTGTGTTTGGCTGTTTTTCCCCCTGGTCTCTGACGATCCCCCATCGTGAGCCTTGCTCAGGAAGCAAACCATGAACTTGGGGCTGACAGGACCACTTAACCCTTTGCGACCAGGTAATGCAGCCCTGGGGGCGCGGCTCCCTCGCTCGCCGCCCGCGGTCGGAAGGGAGGTGGCCGGTCGGGGGTCTTTTGTTGCGGCGGCCCGGCTGGCGGGCAGGGGTGGCAGGGGCGGGCTCCTCGCGTCTGGCGCGCCCGAGCCCCCCGCCGCCACCCCTCCTCCCGCTCGCCCGCCTTTGTACTTTCCTCCCTGGCCCGCCGGGCTCGGGCGGGGAGCGGCGGCGCGGGCAGCCGGAGCTGCTTGGTCGTGCCCGGGAACCGGAGCCGCCCCGGCGCCACCCTCTCCGAGGGGCTCCTCTTGCCTCCGGCCGGGGCCGGAGCCTGAGCCCGCTCGGGCTGGAGACCTTGACGCTGCGCTCGCTGCCGGTTCTTCGCGTAGCGCTTCCCCCCGCCGAGGTCGGGATCCTGGCCCACACGCGGTGCCAAGAGAAGCAAAAGGAGATCTGGGCTCGAGATCCGGCGGTTGGGGAAAGAACTCGCTTAAGTTTCGAGGAGGTTTTTCTTTGCTTGTTGGAAAACCCCTCCTCGTGCGGGTGCGGATGCGGAGGGCCGTCCCTGGGGTCCGCGGCCGAAGGGAATTAAGGTGGCCCTCGAACACGAGCGGCCACGTCCCACCCCTGTCTGCACGGAAGGCTTTTATTCGTTTCCCTCATTCTCTGTGTTCCTTCGTTCAGTCTGTTTGACTTATTTAACTTTTCTTTAACCACCAACTACGGCGTCTAGTAATTTTTCAAGATTGAAAAAAAAAAAAAACCTGATTCTACCTCCCCCCAAATAAAAAGCAGCCAGAAGAGAGAGCTTTGTTTCTCTATCATTTTTAAATGGAGCCACTTCACGCCCTCGCCCTCCAAAACCGAGCCGGGGGGCTGAAACGAAATGGCGAGCAGAATGTCACGATCTTTAGTGTGTAAAGGTGCCCGCGTGTTAAAAAAGGAGAGAAGCAAAAGCTCTGCTCGCCAGCCAACTCTGGGCTCACCACGTTTCCATTTGTCGTTCCCGGTTTTAAAACAAACAAACAAAAAAAAACCAACAGAAAAATGGTCCAGGTAATATAAGGAATTGCAGATTTTCCCCTGAAAACAATAAAAAAGAAAACATCCCAAAGATTAAGATCCAATAAAACACAAATTTGCACTAATGCTTTAAAGCGCAAGTTGAATTTGAAAGTTTATCGAGAAAAAGCAAAGAATTTTTTTGTAGTTCCTGCTTAAAAAAGACTTTGGCTGAGAAGCTCTTTTCTGACTTTTCCGGGACTGTGGTCCGCCATAGTTTTAACCTAACCACCTGGATGGTAGAAAGAAGGGATCCAGACCATTTTATGATTAGGCTAAGTCTCCCTGCAGTCGTTTTCTTTTAGGTGTTTTTCCGTGGAGACCTTTTTGAGACCCCCGCCCCCTTCCCAGTAGCAAAATGGCTTTGTGACGTGTATCAGAAAATTGAAGCGCTGGAAAAGCTCTTATTAGAGAGCATACTCTGAAGTCGCTTTGAATATCCTGTCAGGCGTGTTTCCTTAATAACTTACTGGTTGGCATCATAATAATAATCACATCCTCTAAGTTCACTTCAGACAGAAGGATCACTTAATTGGCTACTTGAGAATATGGTGTGGAGCCCAGTGGAGCTGACGGGTGGCAGCCCCAAGGAGGGTGTGCAGGACAGCCAAAGGGCCTGTGCACCCACAGCTTCTGTCCTATTTGATCTGTCTGTCTCTCTAACATACATCCCCAAGTGCTAAAAGCTGGATCAGGACCCTTTCCCTCTCGTTACCCATGCTTTTTGCATTGGGGGTACCGTACTTTGCTTTTATATTTCTGTGGGCCAATTAGACTCATTTTAATAGGTAGCCCCCAAATCTGCAAGGATTATTTCAGTTTGGTAAAATGATTTCATTAACAGCTCCCTCCCCCCCTTTTTAAATCTCAGCTGTAGTTTAAGCCATGAATTTATCATAGCCATTCCAGTTTGAACTTTTTCATTGAAGAATGGTGGAATGCTGTTGAAGAATGATGGCATGCTCTTATCTCCAAGTTTGTAGCTGGGAAACTTGTGTTCCTAGAAATCTCACTTAATATTATAATATAACAACATTATTCCTATAGTTTTTGCTTTTATAACTCAATATTCTTGATTTGTCTAATGCATATCTTGTTTCCCCCTCCATACAACACATTTTTTGGCAGTTTATTTTTATAAAAATCTTCTATAATTACAATTCTATTTAATTATGTTTAAAATGTCAGGAAGGCCCTTGGCATATTTTTGATTCATGCAAGATAAAAGGAAAAAATCTATCTAGGATTTATTTTATATTAAACTGCTTATGTATAAATGTATACAGCTCGACACTAGTTTTCACATACATTTTTTTCTTCATCTACTTATTAATCTTTGGAACCAGCCTGAGAGTGGGAGGATTAGAATTAAAATAAAGGGGAAAATAGTCCTAATAATGATATTTTATGTCTTTCTGTATCACTTGCATTGAAAACTAGAACTTATTCCCCAGATACCACACAGGAATATCTCATCTGTCAACATAACACAAAAAGACTAAGTTGAGTATCTTCTTTGTCCCCCAAAGCCAGCTCCAGAGTCAGAATATGTTGTATTTAGATTCCCCCCTTCCCCTATTTCTTGTGTTTCTTCTAGATTTATTCAACATCCTGTGCTTTGCTTTGTCAAAACATGCATCTCTGTGTATGAAGTGTGATTTCTTACAAGGGTTGGGTAGCAAAAACAGCATGAGTATAACATAGCCATTATACCTTTAAATGCAGATACCACCATCAGATTGCTATATAGTGGAAATGCTTAATTTTTAAGTTAATTTAAAAAATTTTCAAGCTCTAGAAATAGTCAGTGCTTCTGAAACATCGTAGCATTTTTCTCCAGACCGACTTCATGTTGATTTTCCAGAACATAGTGTATAATTTAAATTGGCTTTACTCTTGCCATTTAAACAGGTTTATTTCACTTTCCTCGAGACACTGTAATAATTAGCAGACGTGATTTCTAGAAAATGGAAAGGAAATAATGCCGATGGCACGTATAGTGTCCGGTTGTTGGGCAGGTCGGCTTGCTTCCCTTTCAACATCAAGGTCGTCCTGGTTACTACAGGGGCCAGGGATCTTGGGGTCATCAGAGGAATCTTTAAGAATGAATTTCAGGGAGTTCTGGTCAACTCTTTTTAGTGAAGAAAAGCAGAGAGTGAAATAATAGGCATTTCTGGTTTGAGAAAGAAAATTGAAAAATAGGCATGTCTGCAAATATCATGAAAAAAGTACTGTTTCCAAAATAATAATCTGTCAGTGAAATTGCAGAATCATTATGTGAATGAGCTGAATTGCTTTGTGTATCAGCTCATAGAAATATGTTTTGCACAGATAATATGTCTAATAAGGACACGTTTTTAAAATCAGATTTTTTTTTTCCCCCAGCAAATAGCTGCACTGCAGGTCTGGCTCCTGCAGTCAACTAGCACCACCTTATGGCGGATCTGGGGAAATTGCTGCTTTCCTCTTTAGGCTCTTCTAAACTGTAGGAAATTGATTTAAGATGATAGTAATGATGATGATGACCACGGTATTAATGACAATAATAATCCTTCTTTCCCCTTCTTGTGTTTCAGGCATCAGACGCCAGCTCTGAAAAACTCTTCAATACCGTTATTGTAAACAAAGGTAAGACTCCTTAAATCTGAGCAATAGCTTATCTTTATATTTGTTTCATTGTCATTGCCTAGGACAGAAGCATGGAGAACAATGGTCATTCTCTTTTCATTCTGGAGCTACTGTTCAGAATTTGTGTTTTTGCTTGAGATAGAATCTGTGTGCTTTTGGATGCATCAAAAAGCAGTTTATTTTAAAAGAATACATCAAAGCCTTATTTAAATTGATTTGACTAAGAAATTACTACTATCTATGTGACTTTCATTTAATGTAGGAAGCGGTAATGGAGAATAATAGTTCTCAAGATGCCTTAACTTTATTGTTACTTATCAACTACCCAGCAGTTGGAGAACTATAAATAGCTGATTTGTTCTGCAGACTCTAATAACCAGTGCATGTTTAGTATTCACAGTATTATGGTCATAAACCAAGCCTTACTCTGCTGTGGGCTTTCTGTAAAGTTAATAAACGAGCAAGAGGGCAAAATTTAAATACGTGCTATCCCATTAATTTCTTCCAAACTGCAATACAGAGTAAGAGAGGCTAATGATACAGCAGTACATTAAGGGAAAACTTATCTTAAATCACTGCCAATAGGTTTCTGAGCAGTGTTCATTTGTAACAGTATTGTTGGAAATAATGAAATTTAAGGGAGCTTCAAATCACAGGACTTTGTGAAGGTGTGTAATTTGAAGAGTATAAATTATACAGATGATTTGATCGCTTCCTCTTCACTGTAGAACCTGATTTAGGTGCTTACATGGTCATTGCTAAATACAGTGTGTGTGTTTCCTGTGGTGGTCTCCTTCTGTGTTAGATGGAAGATACTTGAACAGGGTTGGGCCTTCATGGAGTGAAATTTGAAACCACCTCGGCCATCTATAGCTGCCTTGGCTGGCATTTTTGCTAACTGGTTAGTCAGACACGTTTCCAAGTGCAGTTATTTTGAGCTCCCAGATTATTTTAGAATTTGAACCAACTGCAATTTTAAATAGTACATTATGTTTAGAGTTCCCTTGAGGTGTCCATGCTGATGTGATTGCTGTTACTCCCAGAATTATTGTCATATTGAATTTTATCTTTTTTTATTGCATAATGGAGTGTTCCAGTTTTATATTTCATCGTATCTTTTGATGGACTGAAAGTTTGTATAAATTTGTTGTCCATAATGCTAAAAGCCCAATAAAAGAAGATATGTTGCAGTTTGTAGCATACAGGGCTCATATGTAAAAATGCGTAATTGGTTATTGCTGGGTTGGACGAGGGAAGAGGATTGGTAGACAGTGGTGTATCCAGGCGGGACAGGAGGAGGAGCCTGAGGCAGGACAGGTCACCAAAGGGAGGTCTTCTCTGTTTCAGTGACACCCCGCCCCCCCTCCCCCAGCCCGCCAGCCCCACGTGACTGTGTCTTTCCTGCTGTAGGGCTCTGGAATGCGTTTCCCCTCTCTGGGATCGGCCCTAGCAGGAGAGCTGGCTCTGGGACCCGCTTTCAGGCCCCGCTGCCCCCGCGGGGCTGACAGGCTCCCTTGGGGCGGATGAGGAGTGATTGACGACGCGCGTTGTCCCTCTGCCTCTTCCCTCCCGCCCCACCATCCCACCCAGCTGCCCTTTCCAATCCAACATCTCCCACATTCTTATTTTTGTTTACTTACAGAGTGTGATTTGTGGCGTCTATTTGGTTGTGAATAGTCATCCTTCTGACAGGGTGCCTTTCTTCTGAGCTGCTTTTCTGGGGGTGATTTAGTTGCCTTGAAAGGATTAGGGTTTCTTTGTGTACACTAAAATCAACATAGGCTGTTTCTAAGCTTTGCTTGGGAAACCATACACAAATAAGCATTTTAGTTGATGGCAGATTATTCCTTTGCCCCTTATTTCCATCAAAATGGCCTTTCTTTTCTCCTCCTGAGTTTCCCCTTAATGCCTTATGCTAATTCCTGTTGGTAACATGAATGACAAGAGCCGGAATCAATGCAAATCCAGGTGCTGCAAAGTAGAAGGACTGGGATCCAGCACCCACCCTCCTCCCTGGAGAGAAAGAGATTAAGGGGGGGCAGGGGAGAGGGGAAGCATGGGGGCAGTTTTGTTAAGGGGATTAGTATTCAAACTGCTAAATATCAGGAAAACAAGTTCAAATAGAGAGTCATTGTACGGCGATAATGTCAATAATTGCTTCAAGACAGGTGCAGAGAGTCTTGGGTCTGTGCTTGTGGGTTCAGTCTGTTTTTACTCCGGGTAGTGGCAGTGTTTACTGGATGGATGGTTGACAGGGCCTTCAAGGAACTGTCAGCTTCATGCACATCAAGTTCAAGTTCTCCTGCAAAGCGGCCTGCCTGCCTGTAAGTCAGGTCTCCCGTCTCTGTCCGGTGTTCTTAGCCAAGAGCAATAAAAAGCCGTGTAAGAAAGGGCAAATTTACACCAGGTAACAAACACCACTGGGAAAATCTTCAAAGCCTCGGCTTATTGAACAGTCTGACAAGAGTGCAGGGAAGCTGACACGTGTATTCCTCCACCTCCAGATGTTTAAAGCTACATATCACCTCTCCCTTGCAGGAGCCCCACCGCGTTCTGGCCTTCCAGAAGCGTGGCTTTAAGCTGCTGGTGAGATTATGCTGCTGAGCCCGGTGGCAGGCAGATTTGGTCCATAAAATTTCACTGTGGGAGGGCAGCACTAATCTCACAAGCTGATTGTGCTGGGGGGTTGCGGGGCGCAACTTTGATGTCGGGGCCCTGCGGTCTGGGGACGCAGCTCTGGCTGAAGCAGCAGGGGCCGTGGCTCAAGTCCCATCAGTCTGTTTGGGAGCTGGAATAAGTCGTTTCGCCTCTTTAGGTCAGAATTTTCAATCATAGCAAAACCTCGCCCTGGGCCAACGTCTCCAGTGGGGATAAAAACAATTAGTTGGTAAGAGGGAAGAGGCCAAAAATGTCGGTATAACGACCGTGTTTTATGTCCCTTCTGCCTGTTTGATTTTATCTTGACTCTCCCTTTGTTGGAGAGTCTGTCTGATTTAATAGAGAACCAGAAGTAGATTTTTGTGTTAAGGTGTTCCGAATCGCTGCTCTCTTCTGATGCCTTTTATTTCCCATTTTGAAACAAATTAATCAAACAGGGCGCTTCCTTGTACACACGACGTGCGCGGTGAGAACTGAGCATGTCGAAAGGGGTGGGGCAGTGAACCTCCAAATTGCAGGGCTTAGGCATAAAAAATAGTTTAACTTTAATCAAGGTCATGGTTGCCTTATTTAATCTTTATGTGTTTAAATGTTTACAGGATGTTCATGTGAATTTTATGAATCCTTCTGTCTTTGTGACTCAACCATCTGCCAAAGGAAAAATTAATTTTCCCAGCGAGACAGGCACACAGAGAGACTAACTTCTTGTCCGTGCTTAATTGGTTGAACTGCTCTAGGAGCAATGGGATTTGTACCCCCAAATCCTGGGCTATTTATCCTTAAAAGGAACTAACTCTTCAGTCAGTTCAGTGTGTCCAGCCAGTATTAACCTTTCTTACCTATTCTAGGTCCTACTTCTTGGGGTTTTGCCACTTTGATAAATGGGCAGAAATGCAGAAAATGAGTCTTTGGCGCACATGCCCATCCTGCCACGATCATGAATCTCTTTTGAACTGTAGCGTTGCTCCAGGGCACAGCTACCTGCTGAGGAAGGAAAAGGGAAGCCCTTCTGTTCTCTGGGGCCCTCTGTGGACGTGATACCTGCCCTGGTGTGGGTCCACGGGCTCGGTGAGGGTTAGAGAAAAGGCCCTGAATTGCTTCTTTTCCAGGATGTGTCCTGCAACCAAGGCAAGGCACAGACGAGAGGTGGCCAGGAGGTGTATTTCACCCCATCACTTTCTCACCCCTTCTCTTGCCTTCGCCTGTCTCTAGGCAGGGTTGGACCCTCCCTGGGAGAGGTGCCCCGAGCTAGCTGTTGGAGAGCTGTGCCTTTCTGAATAGCTGGGGTGGGGCATGGCCCATGTAGCGATGAGGCCCCTGATTTGTGATTCCCTCCTGCTGTGAGCACCCGGTGTCTCCTGAAATGTGGACGTCAAGGGAACAATCACCCACCCTCCCAAGTAGTAGACCCCCACCTCCCCTCCCGCAGGTCAGCCCTGGGGATTCTGGGGGGCACTCACTCACCATGACGAATACCAGACGGAGCACTGGGGCCACCTTGAGCCCCTGCTGGCCAGGGCTGTTTGTGCTTTCCCAGGCCTTACCAGACCTACTAGTGGACACACTAGGCTGCTTCTTGGGGTCGATTTTGTACTAAGAGTTTCCAAGGGACACAGATGAGGTTGGAGACTTTAGATTAGTAAGACCTTTAGGTGTTTTTGACAGTATGGTTTTATCAGCAGCATAGAAAGAAAATCTGGCTAAAATATTGGTTGAGATTCGAGATGAGGTGAGAAAAAAGTTACTACAGATACTGCTTGGTGTGATGAGGTTCAGTAACTGAGAACCCAGTAAAATCTTTCGTGGTGATCTCACTTCATCCGTCAGGTTTAGACATGAAGGGGGAATTTCTTGGTTTTAAGAGTTATGTTAGCACCAAGGCCCTTCCCCTAAAATAATTGTGTGCTTTCTATGTAAGTGACAATAATGCAGTTGAATGTGGAATAGCTTTCTTTAAAAAAAAAAAAGGATTTAGAGTTTAAAATCCAATTATAATAAACATATGGAGACATTTTACAGTTCCTTGTAACGTCTTGGGTTGAGTTGTAAGAACATGACATAAAGCTCACTCCCCATGTGCAGAAGCTCAGCCTCTGTAAATTAGTTGCATTTTTGTACTGTGTTAAATCCCACATAAGGGAATGTTAGACTGTCACTCATTCTTTATTTTTCTTTCCCTGGACTTTTTTTTTTTTTTTTTTTTGTAGTTTCAAAGCGCTTTCTTGGGTCTTTAGAAGACAGAGATGTCTGATATGTGGAAAATTAAATACTATTGAAGGGTAATTGGTGCTTGATTGGAGACAAAGGAGATATGAGTGGTTGGGTTTCCCCTCCTACCCCACACTGCAAATAACACGCAATCAGCCCCTTTTGTTATGGAAATTGACCTTCCTATAGGAGCCAGACTCTCATGTGCAGAATTTGTGGTATAGAATTAGTCCTTGATCATTCTGGGAAACAGAAGCCTTGTATTGTTAGTGTGAACCCATCAGTAAGGGTCTAAAAATATTCTATGTTGTAGAAAGTGTTTCCCTCCAGATATTTTTCCATTAAGTGCCACCTAGTCTCTCCCTGACCTCATAGATGGGGAATCCTGGGTACATGTTGGATCCCAGCACTGGAAATTTAATGCAAGGGGTGGAAGATATTCCAAGCATTTGAATTGATCTCCATGGTGTCTTTGGAGTAGAACTTTGACAGCGATGCCACTTTTCCAGAGGAAAGTAGGCCAGACCCCCGATGCTGGGCGGCCTGTGTGCTGGAGCAGATTACAGGATAACATTCCTTCCTTTCAGTCATCGGACTCCACTCTGTTTACTTTTGAGCCCACTGAAAGGCTCTTCACTGACTTGATTGATTGATTGCTGCTGTTCTTGGAAAGACTTTTCTCCATACTTGGCAATATTAGCAAAGAAGCTTGAATGTTGACCAGCGTCTTTTCATGCCGTTCGTATTTAGTGTTCTGCTTAGGCAGTGGTGTGGCATTTGCTTGTCCCAGAAAGTAACACACACCATAGCAGACACTTGGCTTAGAAAACACCAGATCAGTTTCGGAGAGTCTTTAATGAGAAGAGTTAAATGACAGAGGGCCTCCTCGCTGGTCACACTTGCAGACACACAGGGTCAGCCCCAGGCCGGGGGAGTTTCCCTTGTGCGAGGAGCCTGTGGCCATCCCCTGGCCTCTGGAGCATTTCTGGTTTCTGACAACTGCAGAAAAATGTTGTTTTCTCTGAAAATGTATGTTTATTTAACTAGGTTTCTTTTTGCTTCACAATCTGGATTCCATTCAGTCAGTTACCACTCCAATTAACTAACAATTATTTAACATTAACAGTAATTACAGACGCCAGTTAAGCGCCTACAGATGTCAACTGTTAGCTTTGTACCTAATCACTCAATGAAATGGAGAAAGTTCAACAAACATCAATTAGCCAAGCAATTAGTATGAGTTAGGAAAGAGCATGTTATCATGTGTGAGCTGATTCAATTTATTTTATTTTGGCAGTAAAACACACACAGGCAAGCGGCAATAAGTTCCTCAGATAAGATAAAACTCCATTGTTTTGCAGCTTACATAAGAATTCTCTCCTTTCCTGTGCATAAGTCAAACATACTCTTGCCTGGAATTTATTTAACAAACAAAATTTGTCTCAGTTACTCAGAGAGCCCAGCAATGCTCAGTCTCAGGAAGCAACTGTGGTGAATTATGAATCCAGTGATGATGCTGTATGAGGAAATGTTGGAATTTTTCAGTGAAGAAATGATTGATTCCCACTCAAGTAATCTCCGCGCGCTTCGGGTTTTCCCCGGTTTATTCCTGCGCCTGTGGTGGAGGGAGCGCGGCAGGGACTTGATTCATTTCATGGTGCCTGGACTTTGGGCTCAGCTGTCTCTGAATCAGCCTGGGGCAACCGTCAGTCTCTTACCTACTTGCCCATTCTGTGCTTTAAAAATGTAGAAATGGCTCTCAATTGAAGACCCATTTTGTGAATTCACCAAAGAGATTCTGGGCCTGAATTAGGTTCAGTGCCACTCCCCTCCGCCCCCAACCGTATAGACTTGACTTCCTTCAGTCGGCTGGGTGCCTGGGCTTCCTGGGAGAGTGCATTCTAAGGCTTGATTATGTAAGAAAGCCCACAAATTAGTATTTGGAGGTCCATTTTCCCTCCAAGTGGAAAGCTGGCCATACGTGGCTATGCCTTTGGTTCCCCTCCTACCAATGGCAACTCATTTCTCACCAGTTTTGAAACTTATGGATAGGAGTGGAGGGGCCAGTCCTTAGTGGGATGCTGTCAGGTCACTGTGGGTGTTCTGTGCAGAATTTTCCATTCGAGCAAACCTCTCAACATTAACTGAATCCAGGAGTTGAAAAGTGAAAATCATGTCACTGGAATAGCTCAGGGGGAAGAGCCACCATGTTCCACGTGCCTTTCTGTTGTAAACCTTTTACTAGGGTCCAGCAGCACAACACACAGTGCACTGTCGTGAACATTCTCGAGAGATGTCTTTGCTCTTCAACATCATTTAACAGGGTTTTCGCTCTTGCACATTATGCTGCAGGGATTTACAGCAACAAAGGTCTTGTGTTGGGTGTCAGCTGCGGACCAGCGGTGGTTCCCCTTGTGTTTACTCTGGGACCTGGGTCGGAGGAGCAGCCCCCATCATGGAAGTTCTCTTGGGAGGAAAAAAAGAGTAGAGACAGAATTATAGAATGCGTCTTAAAGTTTCAGCTTGGGCGTGGTGTGTGGCATTTCCAGCCATCTCGTTGGCCAGGACAAGTCCCCAGGGCTTTTCCAGCATGCCATCCCAGGGTCTTCTGTGTTCCCTGGAGGATGGTAGGAGCTTTCCCTTGATGGTGGAGAGCCTCACCCAGGTCTTCCTGGCATCCCAAGATGCCCACCGTTATCTGAGCAGGTGCAGCCAAGAGCGGCATCATGGTAGCATCTCTGATTTCCCCTCCTCATGAGACATGATATTTCTCCATCTTTCTACTCTCCACACCCATTCCTGTGCTTATAAGTGGACTGATCATTACTTTTCAGCCAGATTTTATTAGAAATGACTTAGGATTTTCCAGCAGGGACATTTCCCTGGCAACCGATGACGTGAGCACGAGGCCCAAATCCATGCAGAGGCAGGAGGGGCGCCTGTTAATACGGAGTAATGTTCTGTGGGCGCTCCAATCTTCTCTGACCCTCGTAAACCTTGTCTCATAGAGGAGGAGGTTGAGAGCACATCATTGCCTTTTCTAAGAGTTCTTTTGAAGAGAGAAATGTCTCAAGTGTGTGGTGTTAATAGGCTGGTGTGGGAGATGGTTATATTTGGATGCCTTTAAAAGCCACTTGGAAAACATTTTCCCCCTCTTATCTGTGACCTTTCACATCTCTCAGAAGAGTGACACTAAAACCTAATTTTAGCCAAGATTACATCATTTCCTCCTTATCTGCTTACCGCCGGGAAGAGGCTTTTCCATAGTAAAGCTCCTCTCACCAAAAGCCCAACCATGTAATGCCTTCTGTTTTATATCAATTTTTGATTTTTCCAAGTGTAGACTGTCCTCTGTTGGAGCTCTTGGGGCCGAATCTCCGAAGGCTTCTTTATTCATCAACTTTATCCTGTAAACTTTGGTTTGACAAGGAATCTTCCTCTGACATCAGACTTGTCACCTGTGAAGTCAGTGACGTCAGTGTTTATTGCATTTCGTCCTTCAGTGGCTGCAGGCGGAAGCCCTGTTGAGATGAAGTCTTGCGTCCGACAAGTGTGACTGAGCGCTGACTATGTAACAGGCTCAGGAGATAAATACAAGGTGATCAGATCGCATTACAGATAACGGCCAGAAGAGTAAGAGTGTAAACGTATCTTAAAATTCAAGAAGAGACTTTCAAAATGGTGTCATGGGAAAGGAGCCTAAAGAGCTCATCTTAGGTGAGCTCTGATGGGGTGGCCGACCAGAAACACCTGCCTTCAGTGGACTGCAGACAACGCCGCCCTTCCCGAGGGGCTGTTCTGTGGGCGCGGACTGGCCGGCTTGTGCTCGCTGTTAGGCTAGAACCTGCCCCTTCAGGTTTCCCATTTTGATAACTGATGCCCTCAGTGAACCAGACTGCTGAGGAGACTTAGGGGAGCACTGGAAAGGCCTGGGTATCACCCATCCACAGGGCCTCCTGTCTTCATGTTTCTTCAGCTAGATTTGGTCGCTTCAATTTTTGCCAAGTTGGCCTGCTACGTGGAGGTGGTGGGGTGTACCAGAGCAGGAGCTGCTTTTAGTAACAGGAGACCCAGGCTCAGGTCTGAGCCGGGCTGCTTGTAACCCCGAGCGGTCACACTAGGTTTTCTCATTAACTTGAGCAAGTTGGGTGGACTCCCAGGTCCCATCCTGGTCTAGAGGCCACGGTTTGCTTTGGAGTGTTCTGGGTCCTTTGAGAGCCTGAAGCTTGCACAAAGGGCATTCATTTCCCAGGGAGCTGGGAACGAGACTGTGGACACTTGCATTTGGAAGGCAGGCTATGACTTCAGTCCTGACTTGTGGGCAAGAATGGGGCTGTAGAACGCTCTCCTCCCCTGGAGAGTCCATCTCTGTAAGAAGCATCTTAGAGGTGAGAGGGGGTGGAGCCTCAGCAGTGAGGGGGGAGGGGAGAGAGGGTAGGCGCTACTGTTTGAATACCAGCTGTTAAGTATTAACCTCCCTCCAGAATTAGAGTCACAGTGCAGAGTCCTCCCCCTCTGCCAGTCTGCATTTCCAGTAGTGTTAAAAGAGGTGTTTTATCAGCTTAGTAAATGTTTATAAAACCCTACAGTATCAAGAACCTGGGTGCTGGGTTTCTTTGTACTTAACTTCTCAAGTGCGCAGACTGCCCTTTCCTGGAGGGGCTCAAGGTCCCACAGCAGAGCAAGGCCCCACCTGCCTTGGAGCCGGGCAGGCTGGCAGGAGGCACCTTCTTCTGTGGAGTGACTCATTTTACCAACTGTGCATTGAAATGAGGCTTGGCTGGACCATTCTCCATCATCACAGGAATGTCACCACCTCACCATCTGTTTTTAGCTGTCAGCAGACTTGTGCACCAAACAATTCATCAGAGCTCTGCTTCTTCAAAAGTTAATCTAGGCCTCCTTGACCGAAGCAATCTTTCTTCCTACTTTTCATCTGCTAGGAGGTGAATGTAAGTCCAGTTTCTCCCAGGACCGCACTTGCTCTTTGCTGGGTTTTCGCTTTACTCCCAGCCTTCTCATATCCGTTGGGGAAAGGTTTGTTTTAGAGTGGAGAAACAGTACTTTTTCAGTATCTTGGCGTCACCCGAGGGGTGGCACAAACTCAAACTGTGGGTGGATTTAAGGAGGAGCTGGGTTCGTTTTTGGTTACCAAACCCATCGCGCGTTGTTGTGGAGAATGAGGCTTGTCTGGGCTGTCTCCCTTACTTTCTGAGATGGATGGCTGTAGAAAGGAAAGGCGTCACTGATGAGACATTGAGAATCTTAGAAACCTATTCTCGGATTAGAAACAAGGGCACTGCTGCCGGGTGCTTTGGTCGAATAGCTAATCATAAACTAAATGTCGTGGGTTTGGTTTTCGCAGTTGGCTCTGGGGGCCACAGTGCCTCACTTAATGTCCTTTTCCCAGGATGTCAGGCATCAGATCAATTTGAGTTCTACTCCTGTGGGAAGGACAGACCCCTGACTTAAATAGGAAGCTTGGGGATAACTGGTTAGAAGGTGGCACTCCATCTCCACTGCGGCCTCGCCTCCCATGGGTAACTGATATTTGCCCGAA
Source organism: Camelus ferus (assembly GCF_009834535.1). Classification (NCBI taxonomy): domain Eukaryota; kingdom Metazoa; phylum Chordata; class Mammalia; order Artiodactyla; family Camelidae; genus Camelus; species Camelus ferus. Next base: position 1,409,506 of record NC_045713.1, on the reverse strand, counting down.
TGACCCATGACCCCTGTTTGCTCGGGACCTCACCCCCCCCGCCCCACCCCAGAGTGCACCTTGGGGTCAGGCTGGTGCCTTTCCTCCTTAGGGCCCTTGGAGTTGAGGAAAGACAGCTCTCCCCCTCCTCCTTCTGAATTAGCTCCAGGACAAACTTGAAAACTGCCTACTCCAGGGTTTTTTAAAAGTTAAGGCCGACTCTCTGAGCCTTCTCAGCATCCTGCCGGGTATCTTATCTTATTCAAATCCCCTAATTGCTGCTCAGGCTTCCCGGCTGCACATCGTCAGCCTACCACCTAACTGACAAAACAGACCTTCACCTGAGGGCCTCATTATGCTTGCTGCCTGTGCGTCAGGCCAGAAATACCTCCCCAATACCTGCTCGACATCCTGGGCTTCCAAGTGACAAACAAATAATTGGGTGAAACAAACCCTGGGCGCCGAGCAGCTGCCACTGGTGTCGGAGCCCAGAGGAGTCGGCGCCAATAACACTCGCGGCGCTGCCTGCTTCGTGTCACAGCGCATCTTTGAACCGGGGGCTGTGCTGACACCAGAGAATGACAGCTTCGGGGACGGCGTGCCAGTTACCGCTGCGAGTGAGGCCTCTCATGTGGCCCGTGACAAGCAGCTGTTATTTCCACGCAGGTGAACAAACTGACATCCTCGGCCGGGAGGGCAGGGGCGGGCAAGTGAGGCTGGACTGGGAGAGAGTCTCGCGTCCTGGGGACCGTCGGTGTGTGTGGCGGAAGCTGGCTTTGGGACACACACGCACACGAGTGCCCAGGTCTTCTCTCCCGGAGACTCGTGTGGGAAAGGGCTGCGGGAATCCAGCGTCAGCTTTTTGAGGATAGGGCTGCAGCCATGCCGCCTGCTGGAAGAATGTTTGCACTTAGGCTACTCCCTCCTCCCTCCTCATCTTCTTGATGTGTCATGGGTTTGGTTTCCGAGCCCAACACCTAGTTTTATAGACTATGGAAAAGGCAGCGTCTCTGCTGACCAGGAGCTGACCTGTCATTAAAAGGAATGGATGAGATGGAATTCAGATGCGGGATTGAGTCTAGACAGTGCTTCTCAGAATCTGGCCCCGGACCAGCAGTATCAGCATCCCCTGAGTAGCTGTTAAGTGTGCAAACTCTGCTAGAGTCAGACTCCAGGGGCGTGGCCCAGCAGTCCCTTTTGAGCAAGGCTTCTGGGTCCTTCTGACATAGACGACCCCTGGGCGAGGTCGAGGAAGCACATCTGAGTGAGATTTCTGTAAATGCTCAGGTGATCCGTGAATCACTTGGTGAAATCCATACTCCTGCTGACCAGGAAATTAGGTCTGTGCGTTCTTGTGCAGCCTTCGTATTTATTTATTTTTAATGTCAGAGGCACTGGATCTGTTGACAGTAACACTTTGACCCTCCCGCTGGCCTCAGCCGTCCTGCTCGCCGTGGATTTCCAATCCTCCCACTCCCTCCTGCCTGGCGAACAGGCCTCCTCCTGCATGGGGTGCTGGCAGAGGTTAGGCCCCGAGTGAGGGCTGCATTACCAAGGGAAGCTAGCCGCTCTAACTGGGCTTTGGAGCCATGACCTTGGGCCAGTGTTGTGCCTTTGCCAGCTGAACTAACCTGCTCAACCGCTTCTCAAAGACAGACTGTTCTGTCGAGTTCCCGGTTAGCAGATGCCGCACCGCAAACCCCCGCTTGCCATCTGTATTGAAGAAGGGTTATCACAACACAGAACACCCACTACCCGGGCAAATGTACCGTGATTACCAGCAACTATTTTGTAAACACAGTACGGTGTAAATTCTTTTTTGATGATCAATATCCAGGAATGTGGAATAATGGGCAGCAACGTTGTGAAATATTTTCTCCCTTCCATGCAAAATATTAGTGTTTTCAGGTTATCAAATTCTAAGTTGGGTTTTCCCAAAACATAGAGTACCTAAATATTACAGCTTTTTTAGGTGTCCTTTAAGAATAGGCATCTCCCAAGACTATATATGTTAAAGGAGTGGTTCGCAAACCTGAGCCTGTGAAAGAATTACCTGGAGGCCTTAAGACACGCACTGCTGGGTCCCACTACAGAGTTTCCGGCTCAGCAGGTCATGGGTGAGGCTCAAGGATGCACGGAGAGGCCTTGCGTGTCTAACAGGTAACCAGGTGGTGCCAATACCACTGTCCCAGGAGCACACTTTGGGATTCACGTGTGTGAAAGCTTTCCACAGAAAGCTTTTTTAAATGCCTTTTCCAGTAAACATCTGAACTGAGTATCGGTTCAAAGTCACATGTCTTTACGTGGGAAATGAAATGCACACACGGAAGTTAATTAAGTGTTATCACGGAACCACATCAGGAGCTTTTAGAAAAAGTTTACTGTTGTCAAACTTATTTAAACATAGAAGACACTAGATTGAACCCCCAGAGGTAGCCGTTACCCAGATTCATCTTTGTCAAGATTTTGTCACGATTGTTTTCAGGTGTTGGGGTAGATAAAGCAGTATCTGACCATGTTTCTTTGTTGCTGAAGTATTTTAAAGTGCATGTCAGGAGTCATACAATTTCACCCCTACATACTTCAGGGCAAATCTATTTAAGCACATTCTTTTTTCTTACATAAACAACCCTGTTATCACAGTAGTGAAATAAATAAGAATTCCTCAGTTTCAGCTGAAACCCATCCGTAATCCTATCTCCCTGATTTTCTCACGAGCGTCATTCTGCATGGTCTGTTCCAGCAGGACACAAACCAGGGTCGAGAATTACTTGTCTTAACCCAGAGCCACCCCGCCTCTCCCTGTCCTCCCATTCACTTCGGGTCAGTGACTTGTTGCAGAAATCAGGTCAGCTGTTCGTTAACCATCTTGCATTCTGGAGGCCTTTGTGGCTTCATTCAGCTTATTCCTCTGTCCCTCATATTCCCTATAAATGGAAGTTGACTCTAGAGCTTTGGTTGGATTCAAGTTAGAAGTTTTGGCAAGAAACTCAGAAGGCATTGCAGTGAGCTTCACATGGCCCCACACCCAGGTGCTCACAATGTCTAGGTAAGTGAGTTTTAGTGATGCTGGGATTGGCCAGTGATTAAGTTCAGGTTGTGGCAACCTGATACCTGCGTTGTCAGGTTCCCCATCAGCCTCTCAGCTAATGCTTTCATGCATTGGTGGTCCTCGCCTGGTCTAGGATCTCCTGGAAAGTGGCAAAAGGGTGGCTTTTCCACCATCTGTCACACTTACTGGCTGAAATTCTTCTGTACCGTGAGCTTTTCCTCGTCATCGAGAGTCCTTTGGTTGCCCTCATATAATCAAAGGGAAAGCAAGATAAATGCTTTATTCTTTCCTTTTAGTTGCACGTTATCACAGTAAGCAGTTGGTGCCCCACTAGGAGTTTTATTAACCCATCTGTACCCTTCTCTATCTGTGTTTTTCTTGTGAAAGATCTAACCCATGTTTTGGATTCATTGAATTACATTCTTATGTCATTTGTATTTATCAGTGGAAGGGACAAAATGTCTAAAAATGAGAATACTACTTGAAAAAGGGCAACAGCAAATGAGTTTGCGCACATGTATGTGTGTGAGTTTCAAGTCATGCCTGACCATCACTGCTCTGCTCAAATGCCACATCCTCCAGGAAGCCCTCCACCTTCCCAAGATTCAGACACTTGGTGCCTCCTGTCTTTCTTAGCAGAGTCCTAGATGCAGCTGTCTTTCCCCCTTCTCTGAACTCCCACCCGCTCCACAGTGACCAGCACGGTGCTGAGACAGGGTAGGGGCTCAGTTTCTGATTGTTGAGCCTCAGTGAATTAACGTGCAACGTCCTAAAAATTCCTCCAAACCTTGGGATTTAGGTGATGACTGGAGAGTCTGAGCTGATGAAAGAAAAGAAGGAAAAGTTTGAATCTCACTGAATCTAGTCAACTCATTTGGTTGGTTATTAGATAATCTGATGATCCCAACCAGATATTTTCCAGGACAGGACTAGGAGGCTGCCCACGAGTGCAGCGTGCCAGGCATTTCCATACGCTGTTTGCTCACTTCATACAGTAGCCCAGCCCAGCAGGTACTTCACACGTGAGGAAGCTGTCCCGTGACTGCTAAGTGACAGGGCCAGTTCTTGTGTCCCGGCTTCCCGGCCTCCCTCCTCCTGCTGTGCCAGCCCGGCCTTCGGTTTGGTAAATGAACAAATGCCTCTTGCTGACAGCACAGTTTCTCATTCAGCCCAAACCGTCTGTAGTACGTTGGGGAAGAAGTACTAGTGAGGCAGTTCTAGCCTGGGGAAACGCAGGGAGACGCTGGCGACGGCAGCGCGGGGAGCAGCCTTACTTGCAGCCTGAGTCAGGTGGGTCAGCCGCTTCACCGGTGGGCGGCTCAGCGCGGCATTTCGCTGAGCCTCCCACAGAACCCAACTTTATATAGTTACATAACCCAAAGGTTATACTGATGGTTAATCAGAATCAAACGGGAAAAGCTGTAAAGGAATTTCAAGCGAGGGGGCAGCAGTTAGGACTGCAAAGCTCAGTGAGGTTATTAAAACCGTTCTCTCTCTCTCTTTTTTTTTTTTTTTTAATGACCGTCTAGAACTGTCCCTCTGGTTTGTAGCGCGCTCTGTGGTGGTGCGTGTACTTTAGCGTGGCAGGGAGAGAACAAGCGTTCCTGATGGGAGCATCCATCCTCGGCCAACCTCGCTGGCTTGTTCTTTATAAAGCCCCCAGCCCAACCTTGAGTTTCTGTGGCAGAAGCACAAGAAATCCCCGCTAGTTGTCCATTTTCTCAGGAACCTCGAGGGGCCTCAAACCCTTCCCGGCCACTCAGTCTGGCGCGGGTCTTTGGCTCTGTGTGCCGGTCAGCCTCTCGGACGGCAATGCCTTTGAGGGCAGACATCGCTGTCAAGCCACTTTTAGTCTTTTTTTTTTTTTTTTTTTTTTTTTTTTGCTTCAAAGAGGGATTTAAACCCTAAAATGCAGTTATTTTCAAGGCATCATCACCACCACTCAGCCCCTGAGCGACTGGGCGGGGCTGGGCTTTTCGCCTTCGTCCCCACTGGCCTCCGTGTGGGACCTTCTGTCCTAGCTCACCCCCTGGTCCTTGCCCACTCGGCCAGCCTTTCTTTTCTACTGGCTCTTTATTTCTTTCAGTCTCTTAAGAATATCCTTGGCTTAAAAAACAAATAATAACAATAACAACAAAATACAAATGGCAGCTTGAGCCATGCTGCTCCTTTTAGACATTTAAATAAACCCCCTTTGATATCTTTCTCTTATCCCCTCTTCCTGGAAAATGCCTTCATCTGCTTATCTTCTGAGCGATAATTCAGGTGACCCGATAACATACTGTCCAGACCAGGACACATTTGAAAGGGAAACAGGCGGCTATTAACACTTTGGGACAACAGGCCTGACCCTGGATGTCCGTACAGACCGGGATTTATGATGACGTGGTGACCGTCCAGGTTCTGTGACAGTTTGTGGAAGAGCCCTAGGCCACTGGCGCTGGGAGCTCACCTCTGCTGGGTACTTCCCGAGAGCCAGGCTTTGTTCTCATCGCTGTGCGGATTAGCTCATGGAAGCCACACGGCACCCTTTCCAGGGAGCAGCGTTGTTCGCACCATTTTGACTGTGGGGAAACTGAGGCATGGAGAGGCAGAGCAGGTTGCCCGGTGTCATGCACCCAGTTAGGTACTTTATCCTCAGTCCCCAGAGGTCAGGCCATCCCGTGTCCTCTGAGGTGTCAGCAGAGTTTTCCAAATGTCTGTCTAATGAAAAGGAACATACATTGTAAACAAAAGTACCAACTTCTGAGTCTTTGTTTAGGGTCGCATAGCTGCAAAGGGCTTCTTAACAGGTGAGAAATATTTAATCATTTTCTCAAATAGCAGATGGTGGCCTCCCTTAGAGCAAGCAGGAATTACCCTCTGTTATTCTCCAAGACACCAACTTTATAAACAAATGAAAAAGCCAGTTACAGCCCACAAAGCTGGAGTGCTGGATTTTTTCCTGCTGGTTTTTCTTACGTCATTATTTTTTCATCCCTGGAAATAATTGAGGATGGTGTTACTTAAGAGCTAGCATTAGCTTGGGGACTGGATATTAAGCTGTAAAGTTCTTGATCTCAGCTAGGAAATCGGAATTTTATCGGATAAAAAAGTTCAGTCCCCCTCCGTGTCTAGCCTGGTGTCGTCCCATTTCCCCCTTTCCCTTCCCTTTGCTGCTCTCCTCCCTGTGTTTGAAAAGTAGTCTGAAAGCCTTTCCTGCCAAAATCTGAATCAGTAACCCACGGAGTTTATTAGAGGCAGATCCAACGTTCAACATGAAGCTTGTCTTTTTTTTTTATGCCACTAGGCGGACAGGGGGATTTCTTGAAAGCCAAACTCACTTTGTTTGCTCTAATATTCACAAGACTTTAGAGTTTAAGGAAGTGGTAAGTCCTCCTGCTGCCTCAGGGAGAACCGTCGGGGCGTGAGCATCAGTCATCCACGCCGTCCACGCCAGGCTCAGAGTCAGAAGCCACCAGGCCGGTCTGTTGGGATCCTGCCGGGGAGGGAGAAGTGGCTGTCAGGCAGCAGACAGCCACCCCGGAGCTTTTCAGCATTTCTGCCCACAGGCTGCGTCTTCCGGGGTGTTTCTGCAAGGTGTGTGGAGAGGAAAGTGCCTGGTAGGATCTTTTTATTGTCCATGTTTTGTAGCGTACACACACACACACACACACACACGCACGCACGCACGCACGCCCCTGCTCTCAGCCCTTTCTTACCCCTCCACCACACTCGTCCACGGGACTCCTTTCCTCTGTCTCACCCGCCCAGGTCTGTTCACCATCTTGGAATCACTGCTGGGCCTTCAGTAGCTGAGGAGTTCCTTTTAAAGTCATTTCCAACCCACCCTTCAGGTAACACAGCTACATCGCTCGACTTTGCGTAAGAAAAGCTTGTTGTGAAGAGCTTTCCGATAGCAGGGAGATCCATTCCCGCTCACATTTCTCCTGGCAGAAGGCGTGTCCCAGGTCAGAGGATGATGCAAAGAAATAGCTCGTGGCCGATAAAATGACAGAGCCTTTAAAAGAGAGATCAGCAAGGGGGTGTTTTTGAGGTATCGTGGAAGTGTTAGGGAAACTGTCATTAGACCTCTCAAATCTCATTCCTTCTGTAGATCTGGATGATTTCAGTTGAAAACTAAAACCTCTTGGACTTTTCAACGTCAGGGATGTTTCACACATTGACTCATCTAAGAACGATGGTGACAGTACCACTTGCTTAGTCCCAAGCATGTGCCACCTGGCACATTGACATGCCCTCAGCGTACATTCTCTCAGGTCAAGGGCCCTGCAAGGCTGGTATCATCACAGCTGTGCTCCGTGATAACGTGCCGAAGGCTTCGGTGGCTGACGTGTGCTGGAGCTAGCATTTCATTCCCGTTTCCACCCATCCACTCGTCAGACATCGAGTGCCTCCTTGTGCCAGGCTTTGCGCTAGGACAGGGGACACTGAGATGGACATGGCTTTGTTCTTGGTAGCTCATAGTCTCGTGGGCGTAGTCAGATATTGACTCCAGGTCTGTTGGACCAAGACCTACTTTCTCATTTTAAGTTTTCCTCCAGATTTTTTCAACTTTTTTTAAGTTCCAAAATTGCAGAACTATAGGAAAGTTGAAAGAACACAGTGAATACCCATGTACTTCTTAGTGTAGATCGACTAATTCTTAACATTTTGCCACACTTGCTTGATATCTTTTTTTTTTTTGCCTAAATCATTTCAAACTGAAAGGTATCAGAACACTTCAGTATTCACCTCCTGCATTTTTCTTTTTTCTTTTTTTATCTGCATTTTTCTACGTAACCTCGATACCATTGTCACAGCCAAGAAAGTCAACTGTGATTCCAGACTTTTTCTCAAGTTCATATTGAACTTTTATTATTTCCAAAGTGTGTTAGTTTTAAATAGTAGTAGACTTTTTTGGGGGTCTTTTTTGGATATAAGATACAATCAGGGTCACACATTTGGTCCATATGTCTTTTTAGCCTGTTGAAATTGAATATATAACTCCACCCCCACCCTCTCCCCTACACACAAATACACCCTTTTAAAAATTTCAAATGACGTTGACTTTTTGAAGAGCCCAGCCTGGTGGGTCTTGTAGGATAAACTATATTATGAATTTCCTTATAGTGGCGTTTAACTTGTTACCCAATAACTTTTTAATTATTAAAAATGAAATTCCCATTTCTGTCTGCTCCTACACCTTAATGGCTGAGCCCAGTTTGCTGCAATAGCCATTTCTTTCGCGTGTTTGGAAGTAGCTGCTTTGCGTGTGCAAAATAACCGTAGGAAGAGACAAGGGCCTTGGCATTTGTGGCGTGTTCGTTGTACTTTGTGTGCTATAAATAATTACAGTGTAGAGAGATGAGCTTTTGGAGCTCCGGATTCCACTGGAATTTAGGAATTCTCCTCCCCACCCCCAAAGTTTGCATAGATTAGCTTGTAGTTGCCAACTGCCCTGGAACTGGCAGAACGCTTAAGGCATAATCTTTTCATTAAAAAAGGATTTAACTAATTCGACTTGACTATCAAGCTGACAGGTTAATTGAAAAGGGAAATGGGGCTCAGGAACCCTTAAGGTGGGAGTGAGTGTCCGTTAAATTTAAATCATCATGATGCCTGCGGAAACAGTCTTTCCATTAGTTTTTAAAAATTTTGTGTGTATATCACCTTAATAAACCAGAAAACTGTATCCCTTTCACATTCTTAAAAGATCTGTAACATGTTCATGTAGTAGAGATCCAAAGTGTTGTGGATTTTAGGGAGACTTAAAGTATCAGCTCCTTAAATATTGTCTTATTTTTGTTTGAAGACCTAGTGGCCATGGACATATTTTATCCTGTAACTTAGCTTTTACGAACTAGTTTTTCGTTTCAGTTGATTGTTTAGATTTAATCTGTTGTAAAATAAATCTGAATGTTAGTCAAAACCAGTCCTTTGGTTAATGTATCAGAATTAGAATTAGATGTCCCCAAATGGGGAGTTGGGGCTAGGGGTTGGATGTCTTAAATCACCTGCAGTGTGAGTGGTACTTTATAAGGCACTTTTCCCTAATCTACCCTTAATCTATCCTAATCTACCCTAATCTACTATTAACGAGATGTTCCTTATGGAACTCTTGTCTGAAGTTGATACACATACCCTTCCTGGTTTAACGTTGAAAAGAACATTTCAACACCTTTGAGTTCTCAGTTTTATGGTTAAACTGGGAGACATCACGTAAGCCTTCAACGACCTTGAAGATGGGAGAGTTTGCTAACACAGTGGTAGGTCTCCAAGGGCACTTGGGGGCTCACAGAGGCCAAGGAAGCCGCCCAGGGCTGTGTGCTGGTGGATGGCACACCTGGGTTTGGCAGAAGGACCCCAGAGGCTCTCTGTTGAAGGAGCTCTTCCCTTGAGTCAGACAGACAGCAGGCCTTGGAGTGGATGCTGTAGAGATGCCCTGCACAAAGTCCTTCGGGGCATTTAAAGGAAATGAAAGGGCAGAAACTGTGTTTTATAATTTACCTTTCTGAGTTGTTGAGAAAAATACTCACGGAGCCCCACTTTTATTTGTCTGTTCAATAAAGGAAGCTTCTCTTGCACATTTGAGTTTTATTTTACATGTCATTATCTGCATGTAAAATTGATGTGTTAGGAGCCATAACGTAGAACATAAAATTCAGAAGTAAAGATCAGGTACCCCTGTAACAAATCTTCTGTTTATAGACCTTCTAAGTTTATACCCAGACAGCTCCTTTTAGAAAGGGAAATGTGCCTGTGGTTTTAGAGGGACATATACTTTAAATGTTTTCAGTCATTTTCATATGTCCTTATCAGCGATTTGAGTCCACGTTTGATTTATGACCTGTAGGTATAGAAAACTAATACCCAAACTGAATTCTCTGTGTTTAGTGAACTTAACAAGAAGCAAAATACTGTGAGTAGTAACACATCTCTCTGCTTTTGGAAGGAAGAAGACTTTCATTTCCTTCCTGAAATTCTGTATCTTTTGGGTTCTGAAGTGGTGGCATACTGCAAAACTGGATTGAGAGGTTTACTCTAGATGGATCATTTTCAACAATGATATGCATGAAACAATTTACCACGTCCATTACAGGAAGCACCACTGACTTACTACTAATTTTTTGGAGGGTAGGAGGTGAGAAATACTGCCATGTTAGACTACTATGTTGATCACAAGACACGTCTTGTATTTCAGGAACATTAAAATGTATGTGTGAGGGCAATGGGGAGAATTATGTCTTAGCAATGAAGTATGGTACATATACGTAGCATATTATATCACATTTTATAATCTGTCTACTCAAACTATGTTTATGGATCTTCTGAGAAAGAGAGTAAGGAGATTGGGCCTTTTAGTAAGACAGAAATGACCTTCCCTCCAAGACTTAGACCAAATTAAATTGGTTTTGGAAAGTGGTTTACCCTTTTCCTCTGTTGTAAATCTTCTCGGGAGCCAGTGCCCAGGCTGAACATGAGTGGCGGTCCATTGTTAGCACCTTGAAAGCCTATTTGAAATGTCATCAGCTTGGAACATTCCATTGGCAATGACTATCACACCCTGTTTTAAAAAGATGCCTTGGGTAGAAGGGAAATTATAGTGGCAGGCCCTTAATCCTTCCTAATAAGGGCAAGCGTTTAAGAGAATTATGTTGTAAAAATGAACAAGATTTGGGAGCAGTTCCATAGTTCCCATGTTCTATTGTGGACTGTCAACACCAAATGCATTTTTCTTCTGCCAACTGCCTGAGGATTTTCCATTTAGCAAACTTACAGGACGAATGATAAAGCAGCGACATTCCAAAATGAGTCCTAAATCTCTTGCTGGTAGGGATTGATGTCTCTGGTTTAAGAATTTTGAGATTTCAGCCAAGACTTAAGGTTAAGGTATCTTCTTCTTTGTGTTTGGTATCGGTTGGTACAGGTAGAGAATTTGAAATCTCAGAAGTAGCCTCACTGCCCCCGTTAAAAAGCCAGATTTAATAAACATGCCACGCTGTGCTTAATTGGACTCAACTTTAAACAAAGCATCTGAGACAAGGAAGGAATATGGCCAGGTTGTTTTTAGTAGGCTTTGAGGTTTACAGTGTTCAATTTTAGGGTGTGAATTTGGGGAACTTTTCACATTTTAAGAAGAGTAGAAAGATAATGGAAATTTAACACCGGGAAGCTTTTACACAGAGACAATTGTGTTTGCTAGAAACCCTTATTTTTTTTTTTTTCTCATAAGGGGAAGATTCCAAGGAATATTTTGGGATCTACTATACATGTATTTGAATGAAAAATGGCATTTCTTTAAAAAAAAATGACATCATTGATGCATTTCTCATTACTTGAATTAGTGAACTGCTGTATGGAAATACACTAAGCTTGTAAGCATTCTGTCACAAGTATCGTCATTTTTTCGGTATGTTGGCATTTCTAGTCAAAATGGCATCTGAAACTGGCCCTTTTACGTTTCTGTGTCTTAAAATACGAACAGTAGGGAGAAAATAAACAGAGACAAAAACACAAACTCATTGAGTGAAAATACCATGGTACAAATGGAACCTTCTGTAACACTCTATCCCAGGAATCTTGAGAAGATAAAATCTTAAGCGTTAAGAAAGCCGGAGGCCCTGTCCAGCTTATGGCTGTCAGAGCGCCTCAAGACCCTCTAATCCGCCCGTTTAGAGGATCATATTGTCAAATCAGAGGGGCTCAAACACAACAGCATCTCCTGGAACCCGAGTGACCTGTATTGAGAGTGGATCTTGTGCTTTTGTTCTTTTGAGAAGCAGGTGTAAAGGATAACACACTGGATTATCTTAGTTGAAAGCATCTGAAAGGCCAATTCCCCCTTCCTCATTCCCTTTCTGCTCAGCTTTTAGAGTCTCTGATCAGGTAAATTCTAAGGGCAGATCCTTGTGAAGCCTTGCTAGACTGGTTTTCAGTTTTCGGGGCCAGTTTTCCGCCCTCCCCGTCCTCGTCAATTAGAGCTAATCCGTGTGTAGAACTGGTGAGGGTGAGGAGGACACCGTTGCCCTGGGGACTCTTTCTGACCTGAGCGGTGTCTACGGGGAGAAGGGTTATTTCCGCCCCCGCCCCTTGTGGGAACACAGAAGTAGTTCTCCAATTCCGAGCAGATTAGACTGTTCCCTCCAGGCTAGCATGTGGGCACCTGCACATTGACACCAAGGCAGCAGTAATTGCACCCAAGTGTGTATCCAGGTTTCTGTCATAGCAAGCCAAAGGGGCCCGCACCGTGGATGGTACAGCCCCCAAAGCCTGCTTATCACAGGATGTTGGTAAAACTTAAGTTTCAGAGATTAACGACTGTGTCTCAGGACAAAAGAACTTTCTTAATCATCTGACTTATACTAAAATACAGGCCTTGGTTTATAAGACAGGTTAGTATTAGATACCAGACCCGACCTAACAAGTTCAAATCCTGCACCTGGCACGTGCTTGCTTCAGAGGGCTTTCGCGTCAGAAACAGTGTGAAACTGAAGGAAGGCTCAGACATCGGCTTTGTGATCGTGAATAACACAGGAGCGTCTACAGTGATTCTGTCACCAGTGTACACAATTTAAACTGTAAAATGAATCTGCCATTTTGTAAACTGTAACTTGAGAAAGGCAGACTCTTAAAAGCAGTCATTAATTTCTTCCAGGGAAAAGAAGCTAGTCATTAAAAAAAAAAATCTTAAAACAAAATTATCAAAACTGTATACTGGGACTAATAAAGGAAGAATGTGAATGGTTTTATTTATTTACTTGTTTCTTTTCCCTGTGGGCAACTTGCCCTTAAGTCAGGATAAGGTTCTTTGAAGACAGTTTAGAGACGAGAGGGGCAGGGATTGACAAGGGAATGAGAACCTGTGGGTTTCCGTCTAGTCTAGTTTGCTCTTGATTTTATCTTTATGACACAGCTCATCTTTAAAGTGAGTTTAGATGATGCAGTTGTTTATAATTCTAAATTTTCATGATTTTCTTCTTTAACAGATTCAGACATAGATGAATTAGAAATTTGATATGAGTATTTCTTTTTAGGCATAATTTTTTTGAAAAGACTGGTTATCAGAATCTGGTCTGTAAGAAAATTAAAGCAAAATATACTAAATTTTTAAATACCCCTCGCGTTTGAAGACACTCTCTTTTTGCCATTTAGATCTCACAAATTGCACTTGTCCAAAATGACCCACATAATTTGAGAGATAGAAAACATATAAAAACAAACAAGAACTTGGCTTTGTTTCATGATGCTGTCCTGATAGTTGGCCCTTAATTGCTTTGTGAGAGGTTTTAAAGAGCAGTTAATTTTTTTTAAACGCTTTTTGCCAGCCAAAGTTAGAAGAGAATCCTAAATTGATCCTTATTTTTTTGTGAGTGCAGGATTATTGTGGGTTTGGAGTGCAACAGCATCTTGTTGAAAACCTAGATCAGAAGGACATTTCTGAGGGATTTAGAGGGTTAGACAGAGTTCATCCAGGCTGAGCCTCGTCAGTGTCAAAGCGCATCCATCTAGAAGCAACTCTCTGCAAGTCAGGCCTCTGAAGATTTTCCCATTTGGTCATTTTACCAGAGAAGAGAAATACACATTTTACATTTTTGTGTGTGGCCCAAATAATGAGTGCCAAGACATGTTACATTCTTTACTGATTTATTAACTTTCTTCCTCCACAGATTGTTTCCTCAGCAATGCTCCCTGATTAAAGAAATTTCTCCCCCAGTTACTCCCTGAACTACTCTTTCTCCCAAGAGGCATGAAAGGGAAACCCAAGCATAACCCCAGGGCAGGCTTAGCAGCTGAGAGGAGCCACTTCTGTTCTTTTTGAACCAAGGGCTGCTCTGCACTTGAGAACAGGGATTTACAAAATAGGATAAAAATGATGGCTGCTCCTTCCATCTCTTTCTATTTCTCCCGGTGCCTTCGAGAGCCTTTACGGACCTTCTCCCAGTTGGGCATGGAGACCCCGTGCAGATGGTCTGGGTTCCGTCGGTGGTTAAGCTGCCCCGGCGCCCTCCTCCGCGGCCCCTCCGCCTCTCCGCTCCCAGCACCCGGGGCCCTGTTAGAGCCCCCCTTTCTCCTTCCAGGACCTTCTCCTTTCCACACCTCATCATGCCCAGGTCCTGCTGCCGGCCCGGAACCCCCGGGGGGCTTCCATGCTCCCTCAGAGACCTTAGCGTTAAACTATAGGTTTTCTTTTAACCAATCTTCCCGGTAAGTTGTGGGATCCTTCCCGGCAGAGCTCAGGGCTTTTCAGCGAATCCCCAGTTCCAGGCCCTGAGCCGGGGCAGTCAGCCAGCAACTGTGGATTTGTCAGATTATTATTTCCGTGCTGTGGATGCTGAAGCTGGAGAGATCGCTTACACTGCTTCTGAGACTCTGAACACCTCAGAAATGTGTAGAGGCCAGGCCTCAGAAGCCCTCCTGTTCCAGAGGCCAAGATAAGAAGTTGGAAAGTTGTTGTGGTTGGATGAACTGTGTAAGACCACTGCCGTGAACTCGTCCTCACCTCTTACGGTGGATCACGTGGCTCTGTTTGCCCATTATGAGACAATAATTTGTAACAGGACAATTTTTTTTTATTGAGATGGAATTCTCATACCATAACATTCACCTCAGTGGGTTTTAGTATATTCACAGAGTTTTGCAACTGTTACCACAATCAATTTTAGAACATTTTCATTAGAAAATGAAACCCGACACCCCTTAGATAGTGGTCCCCTCCTGCCGTGCCCCTCAGGCCCTGGCCACCTCTCATCTTTCTGTCTCTATAAAGTTCTCTATTCCCGACTTAAGTGACTAGAATCAGACAGCATGTGGTCTTTTGTGACTGATCTCTTTCACTTAGCATAATGTTTTCAAGGTCCACCCTTGTTGTAACATGTATCAGTGTTTCATTCTTTTTTCACTGCCAAATAATATTCCATTGTATAGATATGCCACATTTTGTTTATTGCTTCATCAGTTGGTGAACATTTGGGCTGTTTCTGTTTTGGGGGCCATTGTGAATACTGCTGCTATGAAAGCTGACGCACAAGTTTTTGTGCGGACGTACGTCTTCATTTGTCTCAGGTACAGGCCTAGGAATGGGACTGCTAGTCAGATGATAACTCTGTGTTATCAGCCTTTTGAGGAACCGCCAGACTGTTTTCCAAAGCCCCTGCACCATTCTTCATTCCCGCCCAGTGTGTGAGGGTTCCGGTTTCTCCACAGTCTTCTGAGCACTTGGTTTTGTCTATCTTTCTAATTAAAGCCATCCGAGTGGGTGTGCAGTGGTCTCGCTGCAATTTTGATTGGCATTTCCCTGGTGGCTAATGACTTGAGCATCTTTTTATGTGCTTGCTGACCATTTGCATATCTTCTTTGGAGAAAGGTTTATCAGAGCCTCTGCCCATTTTTAATCGCGTTCTGTTATTGAGTTGTAATAGTCCTTTATGTATTTCGGATCCTAAGGCTTTATCATATGTATGATTTGCAAATGTTTTCTCTCATTCTGTGGGTTGTCTTGTCACTCTGTTGATAATGTCTTTTGAAGCAGTTTCTTTTTGTTGTAAGTAAAACTGACTGAAGACTGATTACTCAGTTTATCCCACCTTTTGGTGATTATTCACTCCCAGGGTCAGGAAGGCATTCTACTATTCTCTGTCTCTCCTCCCCTTCCTCTTTTCATCTCCCGCCCATGTTTTTGTTTTTGTTTTTTTTAATATTCTATTTGTAAATAGTCTCAAACAAAAAGATTGTAACAGTAAGAATAATACAAAACTTACATACTGTTTATCCAGATCCATCTCTTTATTTTTGTGTCATTTGATTTCTCATTTCTGTTTCTTTCTATGTATGTGTGTAGCACACACACACGAATAGACAATTTTATTCTGAACCAGTTGAGGGTAAGCTACATAAATCATGGCCCTCTAACACTACATAACTTACTGAGCATTCCCTGAGTGTAGGGACCATCTCTTTGATACCCAAGGCACGGTTACCATCTTCAGTGAATTTAACACTGATGTGATCCTTTTGTCTCATCGATTTTCTGTAATTTAATTTTGTCATTTGACACAATGTCCTTTATGACACTTTTTTGCCCTCTGGTATAGGGGCTAGTCTAAGATTGAGTGTTGCATCTGAGTGAGAAGGTGAACATCTGTAAGTGTATTTCCTAAAACACATGCCTGGGCTAGTACTTTTGCATCAGAATTTCACTTTGTGCATCAGAATTTCTAGCTGATCTCGTCTGCCCCACCTGTCCCTTAGGATTTCTCACACGTAGCAGGGCTCTCAGTTCTTGAGCACTCACTCAAAAAAGGAGGGAAGAGGAGGCTGGGTTGGACCAGACCCTGCTCTGAGTGAGAGACTCCTGGGCTGATCTTCAGACACCAGGGACATAGAACTGGGTCTGTCTCTTCCCAGTGGTGATCCTTACCCAGGCCCCATCCTCCCACCGTGGGCATCTGCTCCTGAAAGGTCTGCTCTCTCTCAACAGAAACATTGGGAGCAGGGGGTCACCTTAAATTCTTTTTACCAAGTGACCTTTGACTTGTCCTGTCCCCACCTGACTCCCATTGAATCCACTTACTCTTGTTCCTGCGGGGGAGGCCCAGGCAGGCCTTCCTTTCCCCTTTGTCATTGTTGTACGTCCAGACTCTGACATGTCCAGACTCTGAACTCCAGCAGGTCTGTTCTAGGATGAAACAGAAAAAGCAAGCAGTATTTTGGAAAACAGATGCAAAAACCATTCGAAGTAAATTAGTAAGCATACCGGAGTGTGTTAATCATTCTATTTTTCAAAGTCCCTTCTTGTTTACTTTTGTTATTATTCAATTTATTTATAGTTACCTGTCCTCGTAACAAACACTTGAGGTAGACAGGGCACGTGCCATCTCCCTTTTGTCCCCGAGGAAACTGCTGTAGGAGGCCTCGGCTCGCCAAAGCCAGGCTGCAGGGCAGCAGCAGAGGCGGGCTTCACACCTGGCTCCTCCGATTTCCCATCTTAACGCCATTTCCACAGGGCTGCACGTCCTAATCACTTTGTTAATTAGAACTCAGTATTGCGAGTTGGGTAGAAATTGGTTTATGCACCATTCAAGAATAATAAACATTTACACCCTCGATTTTTAATGATCTGAGACTGCAGTGAAGTATATTAAAAAAAAAAAAAGTAGCCTCCTGAACATTTACTTCTGCAAGGGAGGGGATGGAAGGAAATCTCTGTCTGCAGAAGTAAGAGCAGCTTAAGGGACTCCTAGATGGGATGTTTCCCAGGACTCTTGGAGCCTTACAGCTAGTTGTGTTTTATGATCACAGTTTACATCGTTCCAAGTCATGGAATGTTCCTGTTGCATAAATAGAACATCCTGCAGAACTAAGAAAACCTGACTGTTGCAGGACAAGGTTGAAGATGCCAACTATCTAGATGATTTGTCCCCCAGTAATTTCATAGGAAAGTTTTGCAACCGACGGAGAAGTCGAGAGCCTTACGTAGTGAACACCTGTACGCCTCTCCACTCCCAGCAAGCCCCCTCGTCTAGATTCTGCCCTTGTTAACATTTTCCTAGATCAACTTTATTACAAATATCCAGGCAATTTTGATGTACTTTGTTAATATAGTCATGAAACATATTTTGTATTTATAAGATTTTTTTTTGGAGGGGGAGGGGATTAGGTTTATTTGTATTTTTTAATGAAGGTATGGGGAATTGAACCCAGGACCTCGTGCATGCTAGGCACGCACTCTACCACTGAGCCACACCCTGCCTCCATATTTTGTATTTTGGATGGAATAGAGTCTACAGTCTTTTCTGTCTAGGTTACCTTTTATTTCTCAGAATCCTTTTTAAAAACTTTTTTTAAAGTGTAGTTGATTTACAGCGTTGTGTCAGTTTCTGGTGTACAACATACCGAGTCAGTTATACACACACATATATATATATTCTTTTTCATGATAGGTTATTGCAAGATACTGAATGTAGTTCCCTGTGCTGTGTAGTAGGACCTTGTTGTTTATGTATTTTAGATATAACAGTTTGTATCTGCTAATCCCAAGCTCCTCAAGTTTATCCCTACCCCTTCTCCCCCTTAGGAACCATGTTTGTCTTCCATGTCTGTGAGTCTTTCTGTTTTGTAAATGAGTTTATTTGTGTCTTTTTTTTTTTTTTGGATCCCACATATAAGTGATATCATATGATATTTGTCCTTCTCTGTCTAACTGACTACACTTAGTATAACAATCTCTAGGTCCATCCTTACTGCTGCAAATGGCATTACTTCATTCTTTTTTATGGCTGACTAGTATTCCTTTGAACTTCAAGAATGGAGGGTTGAGCTGAGGGCAAAAAGGCCTTGATTCCTGTGCTCATGTCACTTGAAAGCCCACTGCATGTGCAGGGCTTCTTGTAGCACTCATCCATTTCAGATCCGTGACAACCCGGGGAAGTGTCAGTATGGAAATGGAAATGTTCCAGATTCCCCCCCTGCCCCGCCTTGCCCCCTGCACTTTTAATCATAAAGCTGTACCAGAACAAGGTTCCATGGGGTGTATGATGTATATTTGGCGTTGGGGAAGGGGATGAGGGTGAGCGGGGCGAGGTGTGGTGAGTACAGAGGTATGGTGACCTACCATCTTTTCTGCTTACTGGAAATAATATTTTCCTTCTTGGACCACTTGGTAGATTAGTCAGAGTTTCCAGGAATAGAAAGTAAAGCCATGGAATAACTGTAAAAGTCCCCAAGTTAGTTTCTGAGCTGTTGTATAACATCTCCCTGAGTCGTTCTTTTGCCTTGCCAAGATTCTTAAACTCTGTTCATTATCTCTGCCTCTTTTTAAAATGGAGCAATGACTTATTAAAGAGTTGGTTATGAGACATGGAAGGGTGGCCTTTAATGCTTACTAATTATCTAAACTTAAGCTCAGTGTAGCCCTGTAGAAGGTTAAGGAAGAAGTGTTTGGAATTTTAAGGCAGTGAGGAAGATAATCATAAGCTTTCAACCCAAGGTCAAGATGGTAAGTAAATCTGGAGGAGGGGAAGAGACGTCTGCAGTCCCTCAGGTGGAAGAGCGCCACCAGTTCTGAGGGTAAGTGGCCTCGTTTCTGAGAATAAAGCCTGGCCTGGGGGAGCACTGAAATAGATTGTCACTGCAGGTAGGCGCCTGGGAGATGTGCTTGGTTCATTTTTTTTCCTTCGCCTTACATATTTCTAAAACCCCGTATTGAGCAAAATGAAACTGGCTTTTCAAAAGGATGTGGGACATGGTTGATAGAGTTGGGTTTGTTCGGAATTTCTCTATCCTTCCAATATGGAAGCAGGATGGATGACGAAGGGCAATGAGAGATGTGGCTTATGAGCCCAGGCCGGGGTTCCCAGCGCTGACCTCCCAGGGGTTGTCTGGTTGGTTTCATAGGGGTGTTACGAGGGACCCTTTGGCCTTTGGCACTGGGGCTTCAGTGGAGAGTTTACTTACGAATCAAGTTGACGTAAGATGCATCGAGCTGTGGACCTGTGTCAGGATGCGTCTTTATCTTAGGTTATCTTCCCTTAGAATTGGAGCATATCTTGGCCTTTCTGTGGTGCTTTTTTGTTTTCCTGAAATCCCCCATTTGAAAAATGGAGCACTTGGTGGGCGGGCAAATAATAGGTATCAGAATGCCTGCTGAGAAGGGAAAAGAAAGACCACGTTGCACCTATTTGGGATTGGGGGATGACTTCTGTGACCCAGACAGAGGGAACCACAAACCTTTGAGAGACAAGGGACTTAAGAAAAGGCGAGGTATAAAATTAGGAGGCTAACCATTAATTCATCCAAGTTAACGTAGAAGTTTAGGTCAGGTACAAACAAAATTCTTACTAGCCAGCAGGGGAGGGGCAAGTGGAATTTGGATTTGAAAATCTGTAAAGAGAAAGTAACCACTTCTGTTGTATTTAATTATTTATCTATTTGTATGTGTCTATCTGTGTGGTGTACCTATAATAATTAGAATATAGTGGTAATGTTAAAAGACCATTAAGTTACTGATTGTCCAAAAACCCTATTTGCACATAAAAATTTAGTGTAGGAAGAAAGCCTTTATAAATCAAAGGGAATGGGAGGAAAGATGATTCAACAGGTGGTTAGATCTTCAGCTCACACCAGAATAAATTTTAAAGGAACTAAAGAGTTAGATATATGTTACCAAAAAAAAAAGCCAGCAATAAAAATCAATAGATTACATATATCATTTCTTTATGGATGGTCATTATGAAGAATAGATGCTGGACTAGAAGTTAATTATGGTCCCAAATGATAGCAAACTTGGACTGAAGGGAGAGATGAAATAACAGGCACGCTTCACTTCTGACTGCTTGGGGAGGGGGTGGGAAGAGGTGCCTTTTTTTTCACTCTTCCAGAATTAGTGGTGTGCTGGGAGCATTCGTTTAAAGAAAACTGTATTTATAATATACGTGTTGTTAAGCGAAGTTCTTCCCTATTTTTTAAAATGTCAGGTCAGGGCCTTTTTTGCATAGTTATTAGTCCGTCCAAATAGGAATGATTTAAAGGGGGATGTATCCTGACGGGAGTCATCAGTCGGAAGACCTTGTCCGTGGTGAGGAGACCGCCGGGTGGGGAGGGCCAGGCTGTGACGGCAGTGAGAACGTCTGGCTGGCCACTGCGTTCCTGAGGCCGGCCTGTTGGAGGTGGGGGGGGAGACTGTTTCCACGAAGTGCATCTCTGACTGTTAGAAAGGTCTAGACGTAACCTAGATTGACTGTGCAGGAGAGTCGTAAATGCGCCCTCCTCTTCCCCAGCGCCTGGCCTCTCACCCCTTCATCCTTCTGGTAAACCGCCGGCCGGCTCGAGCCCTGCTGGGTTTCAGCTGTATGAACAGAGAAGAGGGATCTCATTGTCCGCTGCGGTCTCCCCCTCAGCCAGAAGTTTTCCTTTCTCCAGTATTGAGTGTTCTAGTAACATCTATGGAGTAAATTCTGCGTTGCCCCTAGGATGACAATAGAATCAATACTTCATGTGCCTGGTTTCACGTCAAAAGGAATTTATTTGTGCTGCTCAGCTTGCTTTATTATTTGTGGTGCAGGATAGAAATACCTTGACCGCTTGTACCCAGCTCTCATCTATGTGATTCTGGAAGAAGGGCTGGTTGCCAGACTGGGCTGAATGTGTTCTGCTTTGCTGCTTGGCCGTTCTATACCTTCTTCATTCTCAGGGAGCGCTCAGGATGTCGAAATGACCTAGAATCCAGAGAGAAAGGAGTAGCTGGGAAGAGAGGCGAAGCCCACTTCGGTTCCAGAGCCTCCGGCTTCACAGTTAACCTTGAAGATGGAGGAAGGGCATGGCCCGTTTTATCCATATTGTGATTACCAGTGAAGTATTGTAATGCAGATAGATTATTATACTGCAGCCGATAAGCAATAAAGAGAAGCATTTGAATATACAAATTAGATTTTAAAACTGAAGCAGTAGGAATTAACAGAGTCCTCTATTGAAGGCTTCTACTGAAGACATTCAGAAAGCAGCTTTTGGTGAGATGAGGAAGCTCACAGACTGAGAATTGAGGTGTGGCCGAGCTTTCCGCAGCCTCCTAAGTGCAGTGAGGAGACTTTGCACACGTCAGCATGCACACATCTTGAGTGCCAGTTCCTCCCCCAAAACGGGGAGACATGGAAGGAGGGAAACAACCTTTCTCACCACTTTTTCCCTGTTGCTAAAACCTGTAACTGAGCTGTCTTCTCTGGTCAGAAAAAGTGGTTTGCTGCTCGGCAGGTGGTAGGTCTCCATGGAAGTGCGCGGGTAGACGAGCAGTCGTTTTATTTCTGGGCGGATGCTAAGTTGTTGGCCTTTTATTTTCTGTCACTTTTTGGGCGTATGACATATGTACGTGCTTACAGCTGTGTGTTGGGCCGAAGGAGCTGATGGATTGAGTTGATCTTTAGAAAGTTGCTTGCTCCCTGTGAGGTGCGTGACTGCACACGTAGAGAACCAGTGTGAACCCCCTGCCAAGGCTGGGGTGCACTGGGAGGGAGGAGGCTGGCGGGCTGGGACCTCTGATGCATGCCCGGTGCCGGGTTCCAGGGCTCGATCTGGGGGCAGTGGGGACGGTCCTGGGAGGAAAGGCTGCTCGTGTGCGGCACCGGTGGTTTTATCACGTCTCTCGCTACTGGGAAGGGGGACGTTGGAACTTTAACTGTGTGGTTTTTCCTGTCACTTGAGTCCTTAACACTAGAATGTTCTTGTCCAAAGTAAGGACAGTCATCTGGTTTGAAATGCCTTTTCCTCGTTTTTGTGGCACGTGGAGTGTGCCACACACAGTCGCCCCTTTGCGGAGGCCTTTCCTGCTCTGCAGTGGGCATCGGTTTTAGGGAACTTCCTGAGCAACGTGTCACCTGGAAGGATCGTGTGTACCCTGGTGCTGCTGGAACGGGGGGTGTTTGGCGTGTCTTTTTCTGTCTCCCTCACATACCGGCCACAGAAACACTGAACAGAAGGCAGGAGTGGGTGCCCACACCAGAAAGCCTCGAGACACAGCTGGGTCTGCTTTCACCGGCAGCTCGCCTGGATTCACAGTGGGTTTTCCTTGCAGGGTGTGTCAGTCTCCAGAGGAGAGCGTCCAGGCCTCTGCCAGAGCAGCAGCATCAGTGCAGAGACGTGTGGAGGTTCCACAGTCCTCCCCCCGCCACTGTCCTGTCCTGTGACCTCCTGGAGGGGTTTCCTGCAGGAATCTGGGGGAGGGAGGGGGAGTGGACAGTCTTTGGCTGATTTTGCAGGGGCAGGGTCATGGGTTAGTTACCCGGGAGTACCTTCCTGACCTCTCATGCCTTTTGTTTTTCCTGTTTCATAGTCTTTATCTCTAAAACAGGGGTCAGACAGCATGACTTCAGTGATGTGTCTGGCTCTGTAGGTATGGGGTGGAGAAACATTGTAACCCGCCCAGAGTCGCAAAGCTCATGGAAGAGGAGGCTCTGCAGGGTGATCTGGACTCACCGTTTGTCGGACGGGTGACTCTCCTGCCTGTGACTCCCTGGCCCGGCAGTCATGGTCACGATGGCTGCGCCTGGACACCCCTGAGAGGCCTTTCCAGGAGCTGTGCGATCTTTGGGTGGCGGTTGTCGTTAGAAAAGTCTCCTTCGTGTTGGGCTAAAGTCTGTTCCCCACGTAGCTGTGCCCCTTGGGGCCGGGTGATACAAGTCTGCTTCCTTGTCCTTCAAATCCTGGACGTGAGCCCTGCCCTGCTCCCTGCGCCTCCTGCAGCCACTACCAAGGAGACGTGGCCTGCGTTCTGCACCACATCCTCTGAGTTTGTTCCGGCTCATAAACAGCCCCGTCAGCGCGAGGTTTGCAGACCCTGCTTCCCCAGTCCCCGTTTAATCAGCGCCCCCGTCCCTGCCCTCTCAGACCTTTGTGCCCACACGGCCAGAGCTTGCGTTAGGGTTGCTTTTGCCGGACTGGAGTTCCCTGCAAAGGGAGTGCAGGTGCCAGCTGTTTTCCAACCAGAGAAAGGAGAGGCAGGGCTTAGGAGCAGCAACTTTGTAAATGTCCTTAAGCATTTAGGTACACACTTAACAATAGGTGCTATTGTGGTTCCGGTCTTTTTTTCCTCTTTCCATCATTTCAGCTTGTTAAGCTTTGGGGATTCATATTTCTGTCATTAAGACTTAGTCCTTCCTTCCTGTGTGATTTCAGAGGACTTTGTGATGCCTTTGTTAGAGCTTTCACCACGCTGGTCTCCAGCTATTTATGTCTTCGCTCCATTCAGTTGTGAGTCCCGCTACGGCAGTCACCCCTTAGCCTGTCATCTCTCCAACACTTAGCTCTCAGTGAGTGCTTCATACGTTTTTGTTGAGTGAATGAGCCAAAAATGTTTGCTCTCTCGTTCTGCATATTAACGAATAAATTAATTGATACGTATGTTGAAGGGGGCAGGACCCAACAGCCCTTTCCGCAGCCCAGAAACTCTCCCCTGGACTTACCATTGATCTGGTTTTTGACGTTCTTTGTAAGATGAGGTTCATTCTGTCGTGAATTCACTTTGTATTATGTAGCCAGTGCTGCTGTAATGTAACATGCACGTTCCTGAAAAATTACCATTCTGTGCACAACAGGTCAATGAAAAACCACAGGGTTAGAGACACAAAAACTTCATCACTGACAGATTTTTTTTTAAGATAAGAGCCTTATAAAAAATAGTAGTTTAGTTTTACACACGTTAAATGATTAAGAAATACATAAATGCACCAATAAATGTGGCGTTGGCCTTGAAAAGTGCCTGAAGTTGGCTGATGGAAGTGGACGTTGGAAGGATTACAGCCTGGGAGTTATTGTGAAGCGGGTAGAGGGAGGGGTGTGTGAAACCAGAGGGAAAACTGTGGCACCAGCTGTGGATGGGTTCACAGTGGACACAGTGAACAGAGTTCGCCGGCGGGGGTTCGAAGTATGCACGTTTCCTGTGGACTTGGTTCAGCGGAGGGCGGTTTTCTGCATTCACCGAGGGCTTCTTGTAGACCGAGTCGCACATAAGCAAACACAACATTCACGTTGGCACAGATTCCCACTTTCAAAACAAGCCTTACGGCAGCCCCTGTTTCTTCGTCCTGTTATCCACTTCATCAGTAAACATCTTGTGTTCTTAAAGCGTCCCTGGCGCTGGGAATGTAAAGATGCAGAAGTTCTAATACCTGCTCACTCCCAAGAAGCTCATAGTCTGAAAGACACGTTTTTACCAGGAGGAATGACAATAAATGTTAAAGAGACAGACTTGACTCATCCAGCCATTTTCCAAAGTCTCCTCCAGCCAGTGGAGTATTTTATAAGTCTGGTCCGTTATTACATTTAGCAGGTTTCTCTAAAATCTGAAACCTAGAGTTTAAATGGCTCTTACTTTCCAGTTAGTGTCTATTTAAGAGATGGTTTCTTTAGGATTGACAAAGAGCAGAGACCTGTATCATGCCCATCCAGTATTGCATTTAAAAATAAGACTTCGCCTCATAGTTACACGTGTGTGGTTTGTTGACGGCCTTAACTGAAGATAGACTAACGTGCCAGTGTAATCACAGACCCTTGGAACCAGAAGGAAGCCCAGAAAACAGGAAGTTCAGCCTTCTCTTTGATTCAGACAAGGAAACCAAGGCTCTGAGAGGTGATGTGATCGACTCAAACTGGCTAATTAGCGGCAAAGCTAGAACTTGAATCGAGTTAATTTACAACTGTAATATGTTGCCTATCAAATTATGTCATAAGGCGGAATAAAAGTTCTATTCATTTAGGGAGAAATCTAAACTGAACGTACATTATTTCCACTTCTCCATCTATTTATTGCGTTTCTCCAATCCAGTTACGGTTCATAATAGGCTTCCCATTGTTTGATGATCGTTCCTTTATAAAATCTAGTGCTACACAAACTCACCAAGGTGGATCTTATTCAGAATGCGTGCTCTATAATTACATGTCTTTGTTAGGGCAGACAGAAAATTGTGTTTCTTTGTACCTGGAAAAGATTTAAGCATTTGCCATGAATTGATCTGGGGTTTTGAGGGAAGAACACCCCTGGTTATGTCTGGAATTTGCAGTGCATTCCAGGGGATTAAGATGTCATTGCCTCTAGTCAGGACATGCTTTCTTTTCCAAGTAGATGGGTTTTATTTTGTTTATATCTGTTTCCTTCACCCCAACCCCCAACACTGACCATTTTGAAAATTGTGTCTGAAGTACACCGTTGTGCCAGGTCCACGGTTTTGACTGGGGCTCGCTCGCAACCCACTGGCTTTGGCCACTTTTACTGAGGGCAATCCTTGTTTCTAGTGCACAGGAATTTGAAAGCAAGGAAATTGGGTAACACCTAAAGACAACAGAAAGATATGATTAAAAATGCAGGGTGAGTGAGCATTTCCCCCTCTTCCCTTTCTTTGGAAATCAGTGTATTTTGAGCCCTTAGTGTTTGTAGAGCATTTGCAAACTGTTCTAACTTTTTGGAAGTCCCTGAGAGAGATTTTTTCCCCCCTCAGGCGATATTTGAATTCTAGGCTCAATTATTTGAAAACACCAAATTCTAACTGGAATCATTTGTCCTAAGCATAGTTGTTGGGAATGAATAATTTATAGATCTGAGTAAGTCTGTAACCAAAGAAACATAACCATTGTCAGTAAGTAAAAACAGGTCTTCTAGGGGTGAGTGACTTGTGGCCATTTGTCTGTGGTGAGATGGGTGGGCTTCTCTGTGTTACTGGTTCCTGAAGCCACCAGGGTTGTAAGCAAGCACAGTCCCAATTTGGGGACATTAAATGAATGCCCACCGTTTCTTCTTGCTCTGTCTCTGCCTTTAAGGACAGGAATTCAGAATGGCATTCAGTTCTGCTTTAGGATTGAAAGCCTTCCTTGGCACCTGAACAAGGAGGAAATTTTTAGGAACGGGCACATTTAACTTCAAGTAGCCAATGTGGCTTCTGTAAACAAGGGCAGTGGGGCAGGTAGCAAGCGGACTGTTAAGCCCCACGTGGCTGCTTGGTGCCTGCCGGTGTTGGGGCCGACGGGGGGTTGGATACAGTGGACCACCTGAAGAAGATGACCTGTTAGAAAACAGCAACAAGAACACTGAGATTCTGTGAGTTAGGCTCTGCCGATCTCTGTGTCTTGAAGCGACCGAGTTCCACGTGTGAGGCATCACTCAGCGGTGGCCTGGGGTCTGCAGGGTGGTGCTTTTCTCCTATAGGAGGGGCTTTTACCTCTGACAGGAATCAAGATTTAAATCAGATTTAGAGGGTGCTTGTGGTCAAGTGCGAGAGTGGAGGACAGAAGCCTTGTTCCAGGAGTCCCCTTTCCAGTGCTCTGGGGCGGATACGGCACCTCCTGCCTTGCTGTCTGTTCATCCTCCCCCAAGCTCCATCTTAATGATGCATTTCCTCAGGAAAGTTGTGATTCCACTACTGAATTTCCAACTTGTAATTTTTTTGTGTACAGCTTTAAGAAAGTAACTCTTATCTCCTGCTTTGTTGGAGAAGTCCTTACTTTATAAATCTTTATTTCTTGATCTCCCATACAATTTATTGTCTGTGTGTGTGTGTGTGTGTGTGTGTGTGTGTGTGTGTATGTGTGTATTTCCCAGTTGTATTTGGCAATCATGGAAGTTTTTGTTCACCAGGACAAAACGTGTCCCTCCCACCTCAAGCCTATGTACTTTGGGCTCTGTCATTGTCCAGATACCAGTCTTTCCAGCATTCATTGCTCCTTAGCGTTTCATTGCTATGTGATTTTTCTATTAAGTTTTAAGCAGTTTTCTTGGGCTAATTACAAATTGCATTTACTTTGTTTTGTTCTTAATGAATGTAACAGGCTGATTGCACAGTTGTTTGACTTTGTATCATGTTTCTGAACTTAAAGCCAGTATTCTGTTAAAAATTCAAATACTGTAGAAGGTGAAAAAGAAAAACCCTCTGACACTTCCCTGTAACCACCCCCTAGGCTAAAGGCTGTTTACATTTTCTTGTTTATTTCTTTCAACACATGGAAAAGTAGGCTTGAACTCATAAAGTATGCAGATGCCTTTAGACCATAGGCTTTACCTGCCTTTGGTTATTTATATATCTCCCTCCTTTTACATTGTATGCTTTTGATTGCCCTGCTTTTCTTGTTATGCAAAAAACCCCAAAACTATTAGAATCTTTTATGATTCAAAATAGAACATTAGTTTTATTATATATCGAAAATGGATCCTTAAACTTCCTAATAGCTTCCAATTATTTTACATTTGCTTGTGGTAGATACTATTATTTTATTGCGATGTAATGTCCAATTATGGAAATGACTCCGAAGAGACTTGGTTTTTCTGGGCTTAATGTGTAATTGTTTATTGAATATTTTTCTCATTACAGTGATTTTTTTTTCCTTTCGAATTGCAGATGTAAAGAAGCTTGCTTAGATTTTGTAAATTGATTATTACGTGGCTAAAGAAATCGAATCTATTTCAAGTGCTCAGTAAAACGAAGGCCTTGTGTTTGGGACTGAATAAATGGGAAGATTTTGAGATCCCTCCTTCTCAAAAAAACTAGTTGTATGTATTAAAATACCAATAACAATGCATAGCAAATGCCTGATAAATCCCACGGGCATTAAGTATCTAAATAGAAGTCCCTCAGGGTCTGGGTGGTGGCCAGGGGCTGTGGTGACTGGAGAGGGATTAGCAAGACGGTGCAAGCTGAAACAGGAGTTGGCCAGGTGGGGCCCCGAAGTGCTCGCAGGTGTGAGAATGGGAGAGGGCAGAGCACGGGGCTTGTGGACGGATGTCAGGGGCAGAGGGAGTGC
Source organism: Camelus ferus (assembly GCF_009834535.1). Taxonomy (NCBI): domain Eukaryota; kingdom Metazoa; phylum Chordata; class Mammalia; order Artiodactyla; family Camelidae; genus Camelus; species Camelus ferus. The sequence continues at coordinate 1,381,221 of NC_045713.1, read as the reverse complement.
AGCAGGGGCCACGATGAGGAGGTATGAGTTTATTGTACGTAAGAGGAGAAGCCATTGGAGAGATTTAAACAGGAGCGACAGCATGATCTGATTTATGTTTTAAAAGCTCGCTCAGGCTGCTGGGGAACAGCAGATTCCGTAACTGTGGTTTTACTTTAAATGGCATTATATAAGCAATAATTCACACCAAGCCACTGACTCATGTTAAGGGGGAATAAAAACAGGTTGATCTGTGATTCTGAGCTTCCATGATGGGGATGGAGGATCCAGAGTTGGCGTGGGAGGGGGTGGGCTTGATTTTAGTCACGTTGAGCTGGGGATGGGGATGTCCGACAGCCAGGCAGACACAGTCCTCCAGCAGCTGAAGAAGAAACAAACGAACGCCACGTTACCTTTTACCTCTGTTCTGAAAACATCTCTGAACGTAAAGTTCAGGTATTTGCACGCGGGTGTAAGTCATCGTGACGGTGCACATCCCAAGCCTGAGCTGGGCTGTCTGGCAGCACCTCCCCTCTAAATGACAGGCGGGCGGCACTGCTGTTTTGGTGACTTGCTGGAGCTCCATCTCTGTCCAAGGACAGTTATAAGTTCCCACTCTTTATTTCTAGAGGGTGATTTTTAGCATTTCAGGTGGGGAAGGTGACTCAAGCAGAAAAGTGGTTTCAGAGTCCAGAGTGTCAAGCCTTACAACTTGGAACCCCACAGATGGGCAGTGTCTAGCGGGACGATGTTGTCACCACCTTCCCTGTTCTCCTGAACCTTATGTACATGTAGCTGCAAATTTTATATTTGAACATATTTCCTTTTTCTGTGATAAACTGAGGATAATGAAATAACGACAAGTGATGAAATAATGGCAAGAGAATTTTTTTTTCTCCTACCAAATATTTATTACACATACGGTATAGAAAGTCAGTTTAATGATTGGTTGAGTTACCCTTTGAAGAAGATAAAATATTTCAAATACAGGAAACAGCACAACACTTCCCCTCACTCTGTTTTTAAAAATCTCTTTCAACTTCACAAAATCACAGCTGGGGATGAGCAGATTTACTTCTTTTGTTCCTCAGGAGAATTATATCTGTAGTCATCTGGGGTAGGGACCCTGTATAACTGTGTAAGATGTGGCATTGACTAAAATATGCGCACATCAAGGAGAGAGTGCTTATGAACCTACAGGTGAGATGTTCTGGAAGGTGGAGTTCTGGAAAAGTAAAGAAATGATGATCTTCCAAGGAGTGTGCTACCAACACCTTACGTGGGAGCTCGTGGAATCTCAGAAGTCATCTAGCCCACCCCTTCCCGTTCCATGACTAACTCCTCAAAGTTCTGATCACAGTCACACAGCGTCCCCTTGGACACGTCCAGTGAAGGGCAAAGTAGACCATTAGCTTGTTCCCCTGTACGGCAGCCTGGGTCATTTCCAGGTGAACGTTTTCCTCCAGTTGTACATCCTTTGGTCTGGGTTCTGCCCGTGATGCCCTTCACAGTAGACGTACTTCCTCTTCCATGTGACAACCATCGGGGTCCTTCAAGGTGGCTCATGGCCACCCTTTGGGCCAAGACTTTCTAACTGTCTGTTCCACATGGTGAGTGATCTGGTGACCATGTGTGGAGCCAGGAAGGGAAATACCACCATGAAGGAGAGCTCACCGCCTCCCCCACACACCCCCCAGCAGTTCTCTTGGCACAGGAAGTGCCCAGGATAGAACTGTCCACGTGCCTTGCTGTCTGAGTCCTTCCTCCCTTCCCTGCAGAACAGAAAGACTTAGTCACCGTTCTGAGGACTCACAAAGATTTGCTTCACTCCTTCCGACTAGAGTAACTTGATACCCAGACCCTGCTGGGAGGGTGACTGAGGAAGCAGACCCAGTGGTGTGGCCCAGCGCAGGTGACTCTATGATTTGAGAAGGATAAAGCGTGCAAGTGTGCGTGTTCTTGCCGGCTCAGGAGCAGTGAGAACATGAGCCAGTGTTGACTAGAACTTAGGTCAACCGAAAGCCAGGGCTGGCACACCGCCGCCCTGCATGCAGAGGGCTAGGAAGAAGCTTGGGGGTGGGGAGGATTTGTGTGGAGGGCCAGGGAGCTGAGGAAAAGCCTAGGACAGGCTTAAAAGATAGAAATTCTTACCTGCCAGCGTGGCCTACCCCACCCAGCCCCTTTACTAAAGTGGGTCTCAGTGATTATCTAATCTGTGCCTGAAATCGGATGAAACAGAATCAGTGTACAAAGGAGGAAGGAGGGGTGACTGATCGGATTTCAGTAGGTCTGTGGTGCTGGCGGCTCTTACCTTTGTCCTTGAGAAGATAATCTCCAGTAAAGTTCAAAGTGTTGAAAACAGGGTTTAACCTAGAGCCAATCACTTGCCAACTTTAATGGACACACTCAGCTTTAAAAGTGTGAACCTGATTAGCGAGATGCCTCATTCCCGGGCCCCCAGATATCCCAGACGTATTGATACATCAGATGTTCACAGAGCCAAGCAAAGCTGTTTACTCCGTTAAGAGACAAAATAGTAAGGACTCATCACACCAAAGACTTTTTTGCTTCAGGCGACCAGGGTCACTTTGCCCTCACGATTATTGCCCCTTCTGGCTGTGGGCATGAAGCCCTTAGCTGAGGACGTTCCAAGCGAGCAGTGGACAGCAGTTCAGCGAGGAAGGTGTCAGATCTGTAAACAGTCTGTGTGCTTGACAGCTTTTGAGTCCTCACTCATACTTCATAAGGAAAATCCTGGAGGGAGGCTGCCTCGAGCAAGATGACATCCTCTTTTCTCCCTCCCAGTCTCGCCTGATTGTTCTTCATGTGAAGGGCAGGATGATTAGATACTAGAAGGACTCTTTTTTTAACCAAACATCTAAGGGTATAATTCATTTTCAGTGTTTTGGTCCCACCTCTTGGAAAATTTCCAAAATGAGCCAAAGGTCTCCGTGTTGTCTTCGGGTCTAAGGAATGTGTCCCGCGGCTTTTACTAGAACATCCATCTCATCCTTGGGCTTGCCCCTCACTCAGAGTCAGGCTGCACAAATACACACGTTTGGTTGAAGATCCTTTTAGAAACTTTCCTTGTCAGGAGCCCCACACTGATGTACAGACACAAACAGCATGTCACGTGTGCAGTGTGCGCTGGTTTTGAGGGTGGCGGTGCTGAGGGGCACGCCCGGGCGGAGGGCACAGTGTCGCATGGGCGCTTGGGCAGCAGCGAGACGGGGCTGAGGAGGATGGGCCGGGAAGGGGCGGAGGCCAAGAGGCACTGGCGATGGACCCCGGCAGGAGGTGACTGTGTCTGGAGAGGCCAGCTGGTGGACGCTGAGGCTGGCGGGAGCACGCCAGCAAGAATAATGGGAGTATGTCATTGAGGCCAAAACAGGAAAGCCTGAGTTGTCTCTGAAACCTGTGTCTGGAGTTTTTCCGAGTTCTCAGCAGTGATTGGAGACGCCATCCTTCGTACCTCGTTTCTCTGTCCGGTCTCTACACATCCCAGAACACGAGTCCGTTGATTTGGGCCTCACTCTGATCCTTGGAGCCAGTGCAGCAGGAAAGTGCTACAGACAAAAGCACCTTACCATCGGTAACTCCAGATCAGTAAAATACAGCAGATATCTCCATTCGCTCTGCTTGTCTTACGGCGGAGCCTCACAGATGACAGACAGCAAGACTGAGGGCCGCTGCTTTCCTGACTGCTGGTTCCTGGTTTTTTCCTCTGGGTTCTGCGTCCTCAACTGCCCACTCCTGGAAGGCAGGGCCTGTATCTGTTCCTCTTTGTATCCTCAGGACCCACACTAGTGCTGGCCATATGAAGTGAGTTAGTTTTTCCTTGTGTGAAGTGAAAACATGAGGCTTATATACGACCGTGACATTCTTGCGTTTTTCCGAGACCTTTGTACGCCTGCATCTCTACCTCCAGTAGATCACAGCCTCTTTCTCTCTCATTCTCATTTTGGTCCTTCATCAACATGGTCCTTTGTTGCTCTTATTTGCTAGAAGCTACAAAAGGCATAAAATGTTTGCAGGCCCAGTCTTCTGACCTATAGGCAGAAGCCATTCTGTTTGGCTCTAGTCTCAACAGCCAAGGTTGCTCCTCCCCTTGGAGAAAGATTTTTGGTTTTAAGGCATCAGGACCATGGGCCCCCTCTTAACAATTGATGCTTTTTGGTGTGAGGTTTAGGAGGAATAAACTTGAATCAAGTTTAAGTATGCTCAGCTGCAGTCTGTTGACTTTTCTTTAACCCCCGTCAGATTAAGCCCTGTCGTAGGTTAATCTGGTAAACTAGGTGCTAGCCAGACTAGCTTCTCTAGTGACAGCCGCCTCTAATCTGCTGGTCTCCACACAGCTTTCCCTGTGGACCGCTGGTGTTTTGGCAGATGCAATGGCAATTTTTCCCTATTTAGGATTCTGCTTTTACTAGGAACCCCGGAGGCCCTCAGAGGTTTGCGATACAGACTTCAGCCCGGAGCTTAGCCTCCCAGATGGTAATTAATGTTTACACAAAATGACAAGCACAAAATGAAATCTCCTTGAGCCCTGCCAAGCACCCAGCATTCCCCCGATCTCCCTCTCTTGCAGTGTTTGAAAATTAATTTGCCTTGAACAAACAGTGGGTTTTCCTCCATTTATTTGTACAGTTTCAGTGACCGGGAAGAAGAGCTGCGAGACTGGATGTCATCCCTCCACTCGTTCGAGTAATTGAATCTGCTAATGGAACAAACTGGTCTCTGTTTAATGGTTTGAGAAAAAGAGAGGAGGAACATAAAGAGAAGTGCACGTTAGAGAAGGCGGATTGTTCTCTGTAAGACACTTTTGGCGTGTAGAGGTTTAGAGGTCGTGCCTAGAACATGGGGAGAGCTCAGAGTTTGGCTACATTAGTTCAGTAGTGCTATTTTCATTTTCATAAGTATATACAAAGCATGCAGCCTTTGCTAAAAAGTAGAGTTTTGTCTGAGGTAACAACAGACAGCAGAAAGTGTGTTTAAAGACTGGACATTGCTGGTAGCCTGAAATAACTGTATGTTGATTCATAGAAACTTGATGCTTCCGTGTGTTTCTGGGCTTTTCGCTGTTGAACATTTCAACATTTATTAATGTTCCCACTTCCCTTCAATTTAAAGTCTGGGTTCTTATTTGGCTACAGTCTTCGTTCACTCTTATGTGGTGACGTTTCTGTGGCTCTCTCATTTGAACAAATGAGTAGAACAGTTAACTAGACATTTAAACATAGGACGTGTTCATTTCTAGATGATGCAAATCAAACATTCAGAAAGATACAGGTGGATGCGTGGGTAGATACATTGCCTAGTGGCCAGCGCCCCACGTGGTTTTCTTGATGTCTTTAAGGCTCGTTCAGTTTGCTGCAGTAATGACCTAGTGCGTAGGCCCTGTTAGGGCTTTCCAACGTCAAGAGTGTGAAGTTGGGTAAAGACCAGAAGCACAGAAATGTGCCCTGGGAGCCTCTCTCCTCCTCCTCTCCCGCACTCTCCCCTCCTTCCTCCTCCATCACCAGTATTCACCATTTCCTTTCTGTTCAAATACACCGGTTAGAACTGGTTAGAAGCATTGAGGAGTCGTTGGAAGGCTGATGCACAAGCGCCCTCTCCTCTTTGAGAGGCAAATGCTTGTCTGTCCTCTGGGGGAAGGGCTTTAAAACAAACGCCATCCAGCGGGTAAGACAGTTTAAAGAGACTTGACTGGTCCCTCTCCCGGTTGACTTCTTTTGATGGTGGAGGGGTATTTTCCATGAAGGAAAGCTTTAAAATATAATCTCGTTTTTTCCCTTTTACAATAATAATAAAAATACGTACTCCCTGTAGAAAATTTAGAAAGTTTTGTTTAAGAAAAGCACAACTTTGAAAACTTGAGTCAATGGTTCTTTCTGGATGATGGGATTACACTTAACATTTAGATGTCTATCTTTCTCATCTCCTGTGCATACCTGTGTGCATTCACATAGATAACTTTAAGTGTTGAAATCATATTGATAATAGTTCACTTTATCTTACTTACTAATAATTTTGTCACGAAATTTTTTCCATGAAATTAAATATTTTTCTGCAGTACTTTTGGGACCATCGATCACTTACGTATTTTGTGCTGTACATTGTAGAAAGCACTTAACATGACTTAATTTCCACCACAACCTTTTGAGGTAGTTACTGCATTTTTGCAGTAAGTTATTGGTCTTCTGGAAACAGCCGTTCATCACAGGAACATAACATGATGCATGAAATCTCAACCACACTACACCCAGTGCCTGTTTGTGTAATATAAGAAATATTTTATTTCTGGGGCAAAATATATGGTTAATATGCTTATCTGTACACATTATATAAAGTCCTAATGAAATGTAAAGGAGAAACAAGTAGAAAGTAGTGTATGACTACATAATATGTTTTTAGGTACATAGTCGGCTACTTACATTAGAAGACAGTGACATGGTCAGATGCATGAATCTGCGCACAGAAATACACTGTCACTGTAATTCACATACTAGGATCAGCCTGACCATTGATGTGATTTTCCCAAATGATGAACAACTCAACAACAAGACATAACACAGCAGACATAGCAACGCACAACAGTTGTATTCCTAGAAACCCCAGTGTGTATTAAAACCATGCAAAAAATTATTTTGTGTTTCTGTGCAAAAGCAGTTAGGGTCCTCCTTTTCTCAGCTGCACAGACGTTCAGTGGGACTTTAGAAAGTGAACCAAGATATTATGTGTGGTTTACCTTCACATCACAGTACAGCTAATCTCCCCGAGAGCCACCAGTACCCTCCAGTCTTTGTGACAGCCACACCCACCCCCACAAGTTTTAAGAACCTCCCCCAAGGGGTGGTCTCCTCTAAGAGCTGCCTCTTCCATGGCTTAACCTTTAATTTCTCTCTGTCTCTCTCTCCCCACCTCCCTCTCATTTATTTATTTTTATGTTTTGCATCCTCACACACCCTTGAACACAGATTCTCAGAGCATTTGGGGGGGTACGTTTCTGAAAGTACACAGGCCCTATAATTTTCTTGTTAGGTTCTTTCGCAAGTGTTACATGATTTTTGTTATTGTAAAGGGGTTTCTTTTTTATTTTACTTTTTATTTTTTATTTACTACTGCTGGTGTGTAGAAAAGCAGTGGATGTTTGTGGCGGCTCTATTTGGATGCCTTACTGAGCTCTCTTATTAGTTCTATTATTTTTTCAGCTGGTTGCCTGTGTTTTCCAGCTAGATAATTATATTTTTTGTAAATAATAGTTTTGCCTTGGCCTTTTGTTACATATTTGCTGTTGGCTTTCAATTTAAACGACGGGAATACTTTGTTTCTTACAGGTTTAGCCCGCATTGTCTGTAAGTCTGTGCACCTGTGCTTTCCTGGGTTGAGGGGTGTTGGTATTGAGTCGTGTTTCAGTTTACTTTTATGGATGAGGTTTGTTTGTTTTTAAGTCGGTTTTAGTAATTTATGTTTTTCGTAAAATCCATTTTATTTTGAACGTTATTGTTATAAAAGCGTGCTTGATATTTTCTTATTTTATATAAAACATACTCTCCTCGCCTGCGAATCATGCTATTCAGACTTCCAGTTTTGTTTGCTTTGCTTTTTCAAACCCCCCTTGCTCAGACTGTTTGTAAACAGAAGATATTTGAAAATTTTTAATAAATAACATGATCACATTCAAAATTTAAATATACATGTATGTAGACTGTAAATATCTCCCCCTCCTCGGTCCCCTGTCCCTCAGTTCTTACTTCTCCCCAAACCCCCAAGTAGGTAACCCACTGCTCATGCTTCCTGGGGTATCTCCTAGAGCTGCTTTATGTATAAAGTAAAAGTGAATATATATCATTTTTCTTCCATTTTTCACAGAAGCTAGCATGTGGGCTCTGTTGGACATACAGAGTTTCTCTTTCATTTGTATAGCTGCAACTTCTCCACTGTATGGATGTATCAAATTTATATGTAACCTGTCCCCCAGTGATTACGTTTGTTTCCACACATGTAATTTAAACCATGATATTGTTTCACTGTGTCTATAGACCAAATCCTTAGGTACCAGATGAAGGGAACTCCACTTGTTTTTTTGCTAAAAGTTGCCACATTGCCCTCCACAGAGGTTACAGGGTTTATATTCACCTAGTAAAATAAAAGAGAGCTCATTTTCCCCAGGGAACTTGTACCCAGTGTGTATCAAAATCAAACACATTTTTCCTAATCCACCCTTAAGTTTTTAAAAAATGCAATGTGCTGGAGTCAAGTTTGTTGAGATATAATTTACATGCGGTACATTCAGCCTTTTTACTGTACAGTGTAATTTGAATTTGCATGTCTTTTATTATAAGCATCATGTTATTTTTACAAACACAAAAGAGAAATTTAAAAACCCCAAAATGTAATGAATAAAACTTCTAAATAAGACTAGTCAATTTACACATTCTTATTTCTTTCTACCTCAGCGTATTTCATCCTTGGGCAAATTCAAAGCACACTGAGCAGTACAAAAAACTTTTTTTTATTAATGTGTTCTTGCCAATTTTGGAGAAGCACAGTAAGACAAATGGATTGTCAGGATGGAAAAGCTTAACTGGGAAGATACAGTTATTGAATAATTGAAGGGAAGAGGAAATGCATTACCGATTAGCCACAAAAATGCATGACGCCTAATCCGAGCCTCAAAAGACTCGTGTAAATGGGGAGTCAGAAAACTGTTGCAGCCCAAGTTATCAGCCTTCAAACCTGCCGCTGCCTTGTTCATAGGTTGCAGCACTGGCATTGATGGATTGATGATAGCTTTCAGAGTTAGCTGAAGGGCCGTGTTCCAGCAACCCTTTGCAGCGTTCCTAACCCTTTGCACTGCCTGGTTGCACTTAAATATTTTAACCAAATCCTGGATTTATTATTACCTGCTTTGTTTTAGGGTTTTGGCTGCCTAGGGGACAGCATTTTGTCAATCAGAGAAAAGGCACATAGTGGTGGCTGAGTTAGGACTAGAACTCCGCCGTCTGGCTTTGTGAAACAGCCAAGTAACCTCCATCCAGCAAGTTTCTCACCTTTGCTGGGCTTCTCCCCCATCTAGTCTGAGAGGGTTGAATAACATCCTTGCTATGTGCTGAACGGTCCAAGCATCAGCGTCACCTGGGAGATTCTTGGAAAGGTAGGCTCTGGATCCCCACTCACCCCCAGTGCTGCTGAATTCCAGTCTGCATTTAATCCGAACTTCAGGTGATTCGAATGCACATGAAAGTTTGCGAAGTGCTGGGTTGGGGTCCCAGATCCTTGCCGTCTTCCAGGATTCTGTGCTTCTGGGCTCCCCCAGTCATTCATTGCAGACTGTTGCCTACAGATGTGTAGGGTTCGCTAGAGAAGCTTTGGTCTTGCCTGTGTACCTCATTGATCATCAGTGGTGGTGACACCTCCACCGTCTTGGCCCCACTCCCCTGACTCTAGCTGTGTTTAGCTTGGTCCTGAGACAGTGGGGCCTCAGGGAGACACGAGAGCAACTCCCTTTGCCTTTACGGAGCCTCGGGAAGCGAGCCCAAGCCTGCACTGAGCCTCCTGCGGGCTTGGCTGTGTTGTCCAGGTTCTAGAGGCTCATCAGATCAAGGACAAGGAGATAAATACAGTCAAGCTAGGTGGATGAGACGCTTATCCGTGGACTTCTGTTGTGCTTCTTTCCTGGCGTAAGTAAATTTCAGTGATAACCTCTCAGTGGTGCCCCTCAGAAAGGAAACTTCCTTTTATGCCAGAGAGAAACTTGGTCTGGACATTGATTTTTGGAGGCAGGCCATGAATTTGAATTTACACATGAGGTAGAAAATATTGGTATGCTTTTTCTTCACCATCCCTGTCCAGAGAACAAAGCAGTACAGAAGGACAGGAGTGTATTCCATTCTGTATGTTTGCCATACTTGTAACAGATAATCCTCAGTCAGCCATCAGAGCTGGAAGAACCCCTGTACATACACACAGAACTGACTTCTCATCCAGGAAGTTCTCTTTTTGGGTGCTGTGAGGACTTCTGTGGTGTCAGTGCTTTCTGCCCCACACCTAACTAACCAGCCTTCAGTCTTCAAAGCCTGTGGTTTTCAGTGAATTCATTTAATTGCTTGTTATGGAAAATCTGGTGAAAATGGTAGAAAAAGCAATGAAAAAGGAGCAGAGCCAGTGTCCCTTGATCTGGATGTCTGCAGATAAAGGGTCTTCCTTTGAGATGTAACTCTTCTTGTGGCTGAAGGGGTTCTGTGTCCGCATCACGAATTTGACGTGCTCTCTCAGCCTTAAGAGTTTTGGAATTTGTAAAATGTCAGCTTACCATAAGCAAAGATCTTCCTAGGAGGGTTCTGAAGACAGCACTGGGGAGAAATAGGTGTCAGTGGGCCATCAGAAGTCTAGAGTGACTTTCACCAGAGCCTTTGGGTGCTTTATCCTTTCCTACCTGAACCAGGTGAAGAGGGGCTTTCTTGGCATCCTGTTGGTGTAATTGTTCCAGGCTGGTCTGTGGGACTTGATCCAAGTCCACATCAGCCCCAAATGTGCTTTGTTTGTCAACTCACTGTTTGTTTCTGCTTTTGTGCATGTTACGTGTTTGATCTGTTTTACCAAAAGAACGTTGAAAAAAATGGATTGCTTTGATGCAGATTCCAGGGAGGAGAAAAAACACAAGTGTGTACACCCAAGAGAACATGAAGAGAAATTAATAGGACCAGTGAGAATACCATGTATTTTTCACGCTTGATAACAGTGAGATTAGAAGAGAAAATTCATGCCCAAAGTAGTTCATTTAGGAATACGTGAAACATACCCTCATTTCAGAGAATGTGGTGGTCTCTTTTCTTCCTGTTTCTAACCTGTGTAGTAATAAGAGAAAAGGATGGATTTTTTTTTTTTTTAGCACAAAAATGTGGGAAAGGTAATTCCCCCCCCAGATGTGTACAAAGTACTTCCTCCTAAATAGGGCCACGTCTTTAGATCTAAGGCTGTTTGTCTTTCATGATTCTGTTCGAGGATTTTTGTCTTTCATGATTTTGTTCGAGGATTTTTTCTTTTCTTTCTTTTTTTTTTTTTTTTTTGAAGTACAGTCAGCTACAGTGTGTCAGTTTCTGGTTGGAGGATTTTATAGTTTGACTTATGGGATAATCAGGTAACCCCCCTACTAAACGTGGCATGGATCCTTTGCCCTGCGGAGGGAAGCACATCTTTTAAATTCATATAGGAGCATCTACTGTCTACATTTCTTTAGTTTCTGTAGGATTTCACTTAAATTTCACATCCAGGCTTGGTCTCAAGGTCCAGAGTCACACTCCTTGTCCTCACTTGGCTAAGGACTCCTCCAGTGGTCCAGGGGGAATCCTTTAAAACACTGAGCATGTGTAGTTGACAGTGAACCTGATCTACATTCGCGTTTGCCCCTCTAATCTCCAGTGCCAGGATCATCGGTGAGCAGTAGGAGGCCTGACGTTTGACCGGAAGTTTAGCCCTTGCTAGAGAGAAAATTGTTTCTCCAGATGTCAGACACACCTCATCAGTCCAGATGGAAAGAGGAGAGCAGGCAACGGCAGGAAGAAACGTCAGTGTGGCTAAATGAAAGGAAAACGCTTCTCTTTTGCAGAACTCTATTTGTTTTAAAATGAGAAAATCAACTTGTTGCCTGTTGCTTCTGAATTTTGCTGCAGAAAATGCTTTGTTGAGATTAAGGGAAACAGTCATTTTCAGACTCTGGTGGCCTGAGCTGCTTTCTGGAACGCAGCCTCCTCTGGCTGGTCGCCCCCCCAGGGCACGGCTGCTCCCCGGCTCCCACTGGCCCCGTCTCAGCGGTCAAGGCAGGACGGGAGGCCGGGACCTGGGACTGGGCCACGCCACGTCATTGGGAACAGGTGACTCGGGCCCGGAGTTTGCTTTCCACTCACGTGTCCTCGCCTGTGGTTTTGTCTCTGCTCTCCCCACACAGATCCGGAGCTCGGGGTCGGCCCGCTCCCGGAACACGACAGCCATGATGCGGGGCCCATTGTCCCCAAGATATCGGGTCTAGAGAGGAGCCAGGAGAAGAGCCAGGACTGTGGCAAAGAGCCCATCTTTGAGCCCGTGGTGCTTAAAGACCCCTGCCCTCAGGTCCCCCCGCCGCTGCCCCAGCCCCAGGCGGAGCCCCCGCCCCGCGCTCCTTCTCCGGACCCCGCCGCGGTGCCACCCCGCGCCGAGCCCCAGCCTCGGCCCCCGCGCCCGAGCCCCCAGCCACCGCAGGCGCCCCCGGAGGCCCCGCTCCAGCCCGCGCCGCCGCCGCCGCCCTGCGCAGAGGCCACCCCGGCCGCAGTCCCCCGGGCCGCTGCTGCACCAGGCCCTCCCGCCAGGGCAGGCCCACCCCGCCGCCCAGAGCCTCCCGCAGCCTCTGTCCGCCTACAACAGCAGCAGCCTGAGCCTCAACAGCCTCAGGTGAGCCGCCTGCTCCCTGTCCTGGCTCTTAGAGCCATCTTCTCTGCGACAGGCAATTGGCGGGGGGATGAGATCCCAGAGGGACTGGGTTTCCCCACTGGAAACGTTGTCACTGTGTTCTCGGTGAGGCAGGGACAAGACGGGGAAGGGGTCTGGGAGACAGGTGAGAGTGTCTCTTGGGAGAATGGTGGGATGGGATGGGGTGGGGTGGGGTGGGGTGGGTTGGGTTGGGTTGGGTTGGGTTGAGTGGGTTGGGTAGAGAGGACATTGTAAAGAACTAAACTACATACAGAGGCTCCTGAGAGAGTGAAGGCAGGAAGGGGAAGGAGGCTCCAGAGGGAGAGCTGAAGGCGCTGTTCCCGGGAGCCCCACCTTCCCTGGTGAGAGGCAGGGAACGGAAACCAGAGGGGGAGGTCATCAAATGTTCAGAGTCTTAGAAGGGAAGCAGTTTGCCTCCCAGTCACATCCCTGCAACTCCAGAGGTGGGAAGATTGGGACCGAGGAGTATCCTGGTTTGAGGTGTCTGTTGTGATTTACTTCCTCCCGGTGGGTGACAGAGGGAGAGAAGAAACACGCTGGGTTTAGAGAAGAGAGGAGTTCCTGCATGGAGCCCCAGGCCCGCCTCTGGGTTGCCTCTGCCAGATTGCTGAGGGCAGTTTAAGAAGCAGCACAAGGAGACCTGCAAAGAAAGGGAGAGAGGAAGCCGGGGCCCGGGGCCCGTGACGCACGCCCCTGCTTGTCCCGGGGGTTGTCATTCTAAGCCCTCGCACTTGTTGGATTTGGTGTGGTTTTCCTGTGACAGCCTGGTGACTGGCCGTCCAGGGCCTTGCTTTCTGCTGTCTGCGACAGGGGAAGGAACTGCCTTCTTGGGGGCCAGGCCCATCTTCTGCCCCAGGCCGGCTCTGTGGTCTCCGGACCAGAGAGGAGACGGGCACCAGCTCCCTGGCGCCCACTTCCCTGTGCTTCTTCCCTGAAGAGGTAGCAGACGGGGTAAACCCAGGTCATCATTCTTACTCTTTTCTGCCAGTGTTACAGCTTTACAGGAAACATGGCAAGTGCAGGATAGGGGGGCCAGGATGTTCTAGGGGCAGCGGGGAGAGCAGAGCGGAGTTTTCACAGACTTGGCTGTCTGGACACCGGTGGGCAGCAGCCCTGGGGCAGCAGTTCCTGTTCCGCTGTGTCTGCAGTCATGGCGGGAGTTTAGAGGAGCTGTGATTTCAGCAGAGGCTTCTGTGTGCTCGAGGGAGGATCTGTGAAGAGGAAGGAGCAAGAGAAAAAGTGTGGAATGGCTTTAGGAGATAGGATTTTTTTAAAGAAAATTAATTGCTTACCTCTCTTTTTCCTTTCTTTTATTTTTTACTTTGGTATTCCAACAGCAGTAGCAGAAGCAGCACTCCAGCGAAGACTCAACCCGCGCCCCCTCACATCTCCCACCACCCCTCGGCCTCCCCATTCCCCCTGTCACTGCCCAACCACAGCCCCCTGCACAGCTTCCCACCCACCCTCCAGCCCCCCGCACACTCACATCACCCCAATATGTTTGCCCCTCCCACTGCTTTGCCTCCTCCACCACCTCTGACATCAGGGAGTCTGCAGGTGCCCGGACACCCGGCCGGGAGCACTTACTCAGGTAGGACGGAGGTGCTGGCCTTGCCTCTCCCCTCTTCCCTCTCCCTTGCCCAAGGCCCCTGGTGCCTAGGTTTTATCTAGTGATGTTCTGCTTTATTGTGTATATTCTTGGAATCGTCCCCGAGTCCTTAGTGGGCTGAGATTCAGCACAAATAGATCCCCACACCCGTCCCCACTGCGCACAATCTGGGACTCAGACACTGCCCGAGAGCACCTGTCGTTCATGTCAGGAGGCTTTCCCCACCTTCCTGCTGTGCAGGAAAATGCAGATCATCTGTACCGTCATCTGGGCTCGCATTAGAGGGACAGAAGCTCTCCACATCACGTGTCTGTTTCATGCCAGAACCTTAAATCATGCCCTGGTTTAAGAGGTTTGCTTTAGTTGAGTAAGGCCTTCTGTCTTGGGTGGAGAAGATGCACTTTTGTGGCGACGTATCCTAGATTTTTCAGGACAGACCCAGTGTTAGGTATTGGGCCCTTTTCTCCTCACCTGTTTGAATCAGGCCAAGGGTCTCAGCTTCAGGTCCTTCATGGCCGAGTTTTACCACTAACACAGAGAGCTGTAAAATCAAGGTTTACCCTGGAAGAGGGCCCGAGGGCTCTGCCATGTTAACAGCTTCGCTTCCATTACTAAAAATAATAAAAGTGGCGACAGTAAGCTTGTCACTGTCCTTAAGTATTTACATAGGTTCATTTCTTTAACCCTCAAAACTAACCCACAGCACCGGCAATCTTTTCATCCCCAAATGATAGTGGGGAAACCAAGACACAGACAGGTGCTCTGCCAGGCCCAGGGCCACTCGGCTGCCAGTAGAAGAGCTGAAATTTGACCTCTGGCCATTCAGCCTGGAGTCTGTCCACACAGCGCACTGCTGGACCACCTGTCCCTGGAAGCCGAGAGTCTGGACAGAGACCGTTAGATTGGGCCTGGACCTTGGTGCCCTCTGCCCGGTTGGTTGTTCCTTTCCGTCTACGGGGCAGGCTGTACCTGAGAGCCCCGGCTCCTGTGCCCTCGGCCGGCAGCCCTCCGTTGTCAGCGACTCAGATGTCCCCTTCGGAAGGAAACTCCCATCCCAGGAAAAGGCGTCACCCTCTCCCCTTTCTTCTCTTTCAGAGCAAGACATCTTGCGCCAGGAGCTGAACACGCGTTTCTTGGCCTCTCAGAGTGCTGACCGCGGGGCCTCCCTGGGCCCCCCGCCCTACCTGCGGACCGAGTTCCACCAGCACCAGCACCAGCACCAGCACACGCACCAGCACACGCACCAGCACACCTTCACGCCCTTCCCCCACGCCCTCCCGCCCACCGCCATCATGCCGACGCCAGCACCGCCCATGGTGCGTACCCCAGGCAGAAATGTGAGGATAAGTAGAGCCCGACTCCTCATACGCAGACGGTGGGTGGGAGCCGGCTGTCCGGGCACAGGAGGCTGGACGGGGAGTGAGAGCCGTCTGGGGGGCCCTCGGCCTTGCCCGACTTTGCTGGAGAGAAGCGGGTGCCCCCGGCTCCCGGCAGCCCTGACCCCGGGCCTGAAGTAGGAACTCTTCTAGGCCGTCACTTCTGGCGCTGCAGGTGGATTTCCTTCTAGAGGCCCTCCAAAAGGTCACATCCAGTGTCGGTAGTTAACTTCCTAAGGGTGATTTTTGTGCTCTTGAGCATCCTGGGGGTGGCTACCAGGTATTAAAATGTCTCTGTCAGTGCTTTGCACTAGCAAGTGAATGCTCACAGAACACCAGGCGTCTGGAGGAGGGCCGAGGAGGGGAGAGAGCTGTCGGCAGACTTGGACTGCATGGGTACCCCAGCTCTTTCCCATGGTTTCCTAAACCCGCTTTGTTAGGGGTGTTATGTTTCTCGTGTTTCATAAGACAGCTCCCCTCCCCAGTCTGCTGTTGTGCTCCGTCAGCAGGTGGTCAGGGAACCATGTGCCGTGCGGGGTCCAAACTCAGGCTTGCGGTAAGAGGGACCGCTGGCAGTGACGTGGTCTTGGTCTCGACCAGGGGCTAGCTAGTACATGCCCGGGAGGACCAGTTAGGGAATTTTTTTTTAACTTAGGAACGATAGGAAATGGTACCATGTTAGGATGCTGATTATTCTGAGATAGATTCCTGTCCGTCACAGTGACTATGAGAGTGTTTTACTTAGGTAATTTTTAACATTTCAGGAAATACTTGATTATGAGGCAATTAATCTGGGTATTGTGGGGGTAGATTTCAATTCCATGATTCACCAAACTTCCCATCCTCTTCTCCCTCTGCCTCCCCCATTTTGTTCAACTTAATTTTTTTAAATATATATTTTTTGGAAGTTTATTTTATAAGTTTTATTTAGAAGAATATTAGAGATGAGGCCTTGGGCCCACATTTTTTTTCCTGTGATAAATCCCGTCCCTTTTTTTGTGGATGACCTATACTTCTCAACAATTATATTTCTAAGGGCCTGTTATTTGGGGAGAGAGTTTATACTAGCCTGAGTAAGCTGTTTCTCAAATATATTTAATCTAACTGAGGGGAGCTCTGGCACCAGGATGATGACAATATTTAGAAAAAACAATGATATGCTCTTTTCTGCTGAAAAGAAGGGTGCGAGGACCTGGCTCAGATTTGTGTTGGGGGTGATACATTCCAGAAAAGAGCTGAATGCTCAGTTCTGCCAAAGTGAAGGTGAAAATGGAGGGAATTCTCTGGGTAAATCAGACCCAGTGCTCACTTATCTCTGATTTATCCAAACAATTGCCTCTTTTCTCCAGTTTAATTGTTGGGTTTGTGCCAGTCTCTAAATATAGACCAAATAGAAAGACGCTCCAGTGTGGTCACAACCTAAATGCACTGAATGGGTTTTCGCTCGGAGTTTCTATTTGTGTTGCTTTCTTGTCACAGTGACTCAGGAGCGCAGACTGGTTTCGTACACGGTGAGGTCGTGGAGTCTGACGACAGCATCACGGCCGAGAGGCTGGCATAGGGCCACCTCCGCCGAAGCAGCGAACAGAAATGTAGATTCTTTAAGTAACTAGCTTTTGCTTTGATCCCTTTACAGTTTGACAAATACCCTACAAAAGTTGACCCATTCTACCGGCACAGTGTGAGTCTCGTTACCATGCTACCCATTCAATGTAACCGCTTTTCCATTCGTGTGCTCTTGCCACAGATCAGTAAATGACTCGCAGCCTTCCCTAATCATCTTTGCAAGAGTTCCCATTGCTGCTCGTCACTTTGGATGCTTGCTTTTGTGACGTTCGCTTTTGGTAAAGATGCAGTATCATCTTCTGAATCAAAAGATCATAGGCACACCCGAGACGGGTGTACTGTGTGGCAGCCAGCATCCGTCCTGCCTGAGGCGGCATCCACAGTCAAATCAGTAAAGCTTCAGGAGACTGAAATCCCAGATTTCAGGCGTCGGCCAAAATGTCATTCACACAGAATTCCTAGAATTCAACTTGAATTATTTCCTCCAAACAAAGTACCTTATGTTTTTCATTCATGCCTCTTCAAAGGGCATGATTTTCACTTCCAGGCTGACTGTAGATCCCTCGTCCACATGGCTGGTAATGGTCTCCTGAACTTGTTAACAACGCAAATAAAAATAGCATTTACATTAAAAACAGATCTTAAAATTGAAAGGCATGATTTTTTTTTTCTCTTTAAACTCTTTTTTTTTTATTAAAAAGTATTACTTGTTTCATGCAATTTTAAAAGTAGGTACTGGAACCTAATTTGGTACCAATCTAAGTTACATATTCAATTGCTTACAAGACAAGGGCTTCTTCAAACACCTTGACTATCTTACCATGATATTTTGATTATGGAGTGAATACTGCATCATTTTTACCTGAAAATTTGCAAGTTTCTCTGCTTGGTGGTCTATTTGTATTTTAAAAAATTAAACCAGAGAGAAGGAAGTTTAATAACTGCTTGTAGCCATGTTGCTTCACCATATTGAACTATTCTTGGTTTGGTTTTTGGACAGTTGTTAACTTAACATTCGAATACAAGTGCTACTTAATAGATCAGCCAAGCCTGTGACTTCATCCACACTTTGAACCAGATAATTAGACACTGTGTTAGTCCTAAGCTGAGAAGTCAAGACTAGAAAATATTGGGAATCCATTAAAAATTACTTATTTGAGAGGCATTCAGCAATGGCCTGAGGAAAGTGTATCTGAGTCCCTGGGCGCCGAGGTGTCCAGCACTGTTCTGCTTAGGACTGGGGTACAGGAGCATTTTTTGAATGGATATGCAAAACCCAGTAGAGCTACGGGTTTTCCCTTGGGGTCTGTCCCATGGATGGCACCATCCTTAATAATCACCAGGTTTCTGCCCTTTGTCTATACTTGCTAATTTAAATTAGAGACCAGCTAACAAAATCATTCTTAGAGAAAGTTTAGCTGCCCTACAGGGTAGCTCAGTTTACTTCCCAGGACCCAGTGCAGTGTCTTCTCATATGCATACTCCCCAGAGAGTCCTAGATCTAAGACGGACTATGTATCTATAAGTCCTAGATATAAACTTGGAGACCTGAATCTTTGGAAGGCTCATGTTTTATTAGTTAGGTACTTCAGATTCTGAATCAATGGGTGGAATAGTCAGCTGTGTCCTGAGAGGGTCAGTGATGGGCTAAAGCAAAAGGAAAATGGTGAGGATATACAATTTTTTGTTGAAAACATTAATGAAACAATACCCACCTGGAGGCAGAGTAATAGAAATTTGAGTGTGTTTCAGTGTGCTGTATTACATGCCTCTGCTTCACACGGTGTACTGGGGGAGAGTTATTTCATGTTATTAGTTATAGTGGGTAATGTATGAAATACTCAAGTCTCCCTGCTTTGGGGATTAGATGTTATAAGGGGGATTAAGATACAATGCCCTCAAGTAGCTGAAACACAATTTTAGACTTAAAAGTAGTTTTAAATGAGGGCACTTGGTTTGCAATCACTGTTTTAAGTGGATTTACTTCAATATCAATTAGTCTGAAAAACTTTGCTGCATCGTTGAAGGGAGCAAAATGAAATAAAGACCAACAGGAAAAGTACGTGCTCTGAAAACAGACAGGATTGTGAAATGTGGATCTCAGCCACTACCTGGAAATAGCTCACATAAGTGCATTATTAGGAAGAGCTTGAATTATTATTATTATTTTCGGCTACGTAACCACACAGGTGGGATGTTGCTAAAACATCTGTATGGTGGTTCTTTTTCTTTCAAAGTAAACGGAACCAGAGCAATAGCATCTCAGAGACAGTACATTTTTAGAAGGAGGAAAAGACGCGTCTGCATTGTCCAGTACTGCTGTGTGTTTCTTTTCTCCATTGTGTCCTCTGTAGACTGTTAATTCAAGACCGTTCATATTTTTAATTCAGAATCATTCTTCTCCCTCCACTGACTGGTCAAACTGACACATCAAGGGTTTGGCTCGAGGAGCCTCCAGTGAGCTTGTCCATCTTACAGAAAAGTGGGCGGCTCCACGGAAGGAACACGCAGAGTTATTTTACTTCCCCTTCCACAAATATCTGTCATCATTTTAGACCATTAAATTGTCCTCGGGAACTGCCACTTACCAGAACAACCTAATGAAGCAAGGACTGTGAATATTTTCTCATTTCCTCAATACTATTAAAAATCTAGAAGTACTAATTGAGTTTTAATGGTATAAAGTCCTGGAACCCATAAAGACTTGCTTCTTTTTCTTCCCTTTTTTTTTTTTTTTCCTTTTTCTAATTAACTTGTAATTTTCTGGGCATCTTCTTTGGCTCAGCACCCCTCCTGATTTTGATATGCAGTAAAATCTCCAACCATTTAAGACTTTATCCGATTTAACAATTAATAATTAGAAAAGCTCCCTTTCTAATGATGTCCTCATCTGGGACGTCATTTGTTGGCTGATTGATTCTGAACCACTTTTAACTTTTTAAGTTAAGTATTCATGGCACATCTGTGTGGTCATTTTCGCCATGGCTTCCTGACTAACGGAACCACACTGAGATCACTTGGCTTGCTGATTGTCGATGTCTTTCTGTGGGGAAGGGGATGTGAATGTATCATTTGCCTCCTACTAAAGTCTTTTCTCCCCTCTCCGTCTCTGGCCACAGCTCTTCCATTCTTATCCTCCTGCCGTATCGGGCATTCCCCCTATGATTCCGCCCACTGGCCCTTTCGGTTCACTGCAAGGAGCATTTCAGCCGAAGGTAAGAGACCTTATAACGAAAACACACAGGCGCACTTGTGAGTGGAGCCTCGGGCTGGGCGAGCGGGTAGCCTCCGCGTCCTGTCGCCTGCCAGTGACTCATTCTTCCCATGCAGGGCGACCATCGGGATTAGACTGTCCATCTAGTTTCAGACCTCAGCCAGAATTTAATTTTCAGTCTGTACTGCCCACGTGGCCTAAGATTTCCTGTGCTCTGTACATCAGGCAGAATACATTTTTTTTCCCACCAACATGGTGGACGGAAACCTCTCGTCGGGAATTCTATGAAATGCACATATCTGTGCACCAGGTTGTCCTTGAGGTGTATGTGATCAGCATCGTGCACGAGGTGTGTAAAAGCTGAGCCTTAACTGATTCTACCGGAAGGGAGGGAGACGTTTCCAGACTAAAATTATATCCTTTGAATTGTGCTCATTCTCCCCCATTTTGTTCCCCAGCCCCATCTGCTGGCAAATAGTCTGCCTCCTCCCTGGCCTCCCGCCCTGCTGCCGTGGTCACGCTTGCTAAGGTCAAGACTGGCATCCCAGTGTGAAATAAAGTAACCTTTCCCCTTTATAAGAGCTGAATTCTCCTCTGCCTAGCCAGCAGGAGACTCTCCTCCACTTGGGCGGGAGCTCTCAGGGCCAGCGTCGAGGAGGCCATTCTCAGAACATGCTGCCTTTTTTGTGATTTTCAATCTATCACAGCCCCTGCTTTATCTTCATACCAAAAGAAAAAAAAAGGTATTTCTCATGTTAGTAACCATTCTCAGATCGTAAAGCAGGAAATTTTGCTGTGTGTGATTTTGGTTTTCTTTTTTTTCCACCTCATTTCAAAGATAAAACACGAATTTGGGGCCAGGGTCTCCCAGGATGAGCACACACCACACTCACGAAGGCATGCTGCCCTAAAACTAGACAAGGGAAAAGAAACTGAAAAGCATTAGAGGTGGGATGGCTGGACCTTAGAAACCACATGGACCTGCGTGGAATTGCAGCTTCTATGCCAGGTTCAGTACACACACAGCTTGTACGATGGTTGTGCTTGACCCCTCCCATCTTGGGGTACAGTGATGATGATTTTTAAACTCCTTCCCCACTGATCAACTCTTCACTCCCCTCTTAGACCCCGATCTGTCCCCTCTAGGTCGAAACAAATCTCTAGTGCGTCCCCAACCAGTCTAGGTAGGTCATTTAATAAATTAGACTATTTCCCTCACTCACAATTATCCAATCACACCGAAAACTACATCTGGGCAAGCGAGTGTCTCTCCTGGTGTTGAAATAGGCCTTTCCAGGCCATCTTACTGATTGAGTATGTAGATTGCAGTTCATTAGTGGGGTTCTTCATATGTATGCAAATCAGGCTGTTAACAACTCCAGCTTAATTGTTAGTTGTACAGCAGCTGATAGCTTTTCTTTCTTCCATTCTTTTTCCCCCTTCTCCTTGCAGGCAAGCTTGGTGCCTAAACTCGGGCTCTTTTTCCACACGAGTTAACTTCCTGGTGGAAGGGGTTCTTAAATAAAATACCTGGTGAAAAATATCCTAAATCCTTTACCCACTGGAAAGTAGTGACTGTGTGGGCCTGCTGTAGGCTTCTTGTTGTTGTTAATTCAAAGGACAAAAGCCTACAGATAAGGTTGTTATTAATGGTATTTAAGAACAGCATTGGGAACGGGAACAAAAAAGCAGGCACCATTTAGACATCATTGAACAGGAGATCTGTGTGGTCCCCAAATTAGGTACTCTTGTCCCATTCCTACCACCGCTAATGAGTAATTAGTGTAATTCCTTGCTGTCGCCTGCCAGTTACAATCTAGAGAGTTAGCTTAATGTCTGTAAAACACTTTCAGTTGTTCTGATGAGAAGCACCTGAGATAGCACATTATGATGATGCTCACTTAAGCCTTGCTTGGAATATTTGGTGATGAAGCGAAAAAAAACAATGACAGGGCTGTCAGGGACTCAAGAAGATGGATTTCGGGGCAGCATTTGCATGTACATCTTGCCTCTCTTTTCCCATCCCGTGCTTTTGATGGCACTGTAACGTGGCTCGGTCGCCTCCTGGCAGATGGATGCCATTGCTGGAGAGGGCAGGCTCTGGTCAAGGTCCCTTGGGAAAATAGGGAGCGAGGTCCTCGTGACAAACGTGTGATCTTGTATTCCAGAATGAAACAAACAAGCGCTGCGTAGGCTCTGTAATCGGAGAATGAAAGATCTCCCTTTCATATCTCCTGTTATATATGCTTCCTAAGCTGTGGTCTAATTACTTTGTAGACGTCCAACCCTATCGATGTTGCTGCCCGACCTGGGACAGTCCCACACACTCTGCTCCAGAAGGACCCGAGGGTGAGTACACGGTGGGGCTCGGTCTCCGGGGACACCAGGTGTGTTTCTGCAGGACAGCCAGCCCAGCGCTCACACCTTCCTCAGCTCAGCGGGGCAAGCTGCTGCCTCAGCTGTTCCTTCTACTTTGTGGAAGAAAATGCCAGTTTCTCTTAGAAAACAGAATCTCTCCTGCAGCCACATGACACCAGGGGAATGACAGGGGAGAGGGATGGCTTATGGTCTGACCCCCAGAGTCGGACACTATGAGCTTGAGTGGTAGTTTCCACTCGACCACTCTTCTCTGTCTGTGTCTCCTAAAGTTTCTCTCACACAAAAGAAATAGCTGTAAAATGTCTTGAATGGAAAAGCACTAAACCCTTTTCTTCCTGGAAGTCACTGTGCCGCACAGCTCTTCCGGCCCCCCCACTTTTATTGTGGTCAGGCTCCTTTTGGGCTCTCGAGCTAAATAAAAATCCATTATACTTGTGTTATGTTACTTATTCATAACATAGACCAACCTTCAAAAAGAATGTGAAGTTACACAATAGATATAATCTTATTGATTATTATCTTTGTAGTAAATGTGAGAAAAGAAAATGATTACCTTTTACAGAGTTGTCTTTTTCCCTGGGTGAGGACAGTCAGAAACTGATGACCAGACTTAGGTAGAAATTTAAAATGATTCGACTGTGTAAGGATTTGTATGATGTTTAGTGAACTGCCTTTAAAATGTCTAATACCCCTAAATAAAGTACAGGCATCAGATTAAGGGTAATTGTTAAAGGTAGCCTTTTAAAGAATAGAAGTATAGTCGATTAACAATGTCATGTTAGTTTCTGGTGTACAGCATAGTGATTCAGTTATACATACATATACAGATAATTCAGATATAACCAGATGATTCATTGTCTCCTTTTCCTATTCTTTTTCATTATAGGCTATTACAAAATACTGAATGTAGTTCCCTGTGCTATACAGTAGGACTGTGTTGCTTATATATTTTATATATAGTAGTTGGTATCTGTAAATCCCAAAAGATAGCCTATTTCTGTTGTACAACTGGAAAGGATACTTCTCCCCAGATACTCATTCGTATCCAGCCTTTCAAGTCTGTGGTCTGAGGCCGTCTTGTTAGACCCACTCGGTGAGGTCCAGAAGGGCCGCTCCAGACAGTACAGCTCCTCAGATGTGTAACGTGAGCAAATCACGTTGCCAGAGGGCAAATGGGTGTTGATGAAACTTGTCCGGGGGCTTGTCGGCGTGGGTGTGCCAGCGCTTGTGGAGTGGGGGAGGGGACGCTTGGCACTTTTGATGGTGTGAAAATGGGTTAATTATTCTCTAAAAGGGCTTCATTTAAAAGTAAAATTCTAACATTTTAATTTCCCCTCCTAATGAAGCACTACAAATTTGTTAATTAGAGCAATTGTTTGAGTGACAGGCATGTAACCAAGTTGTCATTTTCTCTTCACAGTTGACAGATCCTTTCAGACCTATGTTAAGGGTAAGAAAGCGTCTTCTAGAACTGTTTTGCAACCCCCGTTTGACTCCCTGAGGGTTAAAAATACAAATCCATTACAAGGAAACAAGCCATAGAAATGCTGGAATAAAATGTTGGAAAGACGGCGATTGGGTTTGTCAGAGAGTGTGACGGAAAAGGGCCTAAACTGTTTTTCTTGGAGTGTTGGGGAAGCCAGGCCATCGAGGTAAGGCGAACAGAAAATCCAACTGCGTCAGAGTCTCTTATTCTGGTAAAAGGTTTGACGAGTGGGAACTTAAGGGAAAGGCTTAAGCTGCAGGCTGAAGTCAGGGTTTCACTGAGTTCTACTGTCTCTTGCACCTAGAATGCACATCTCCGGGTCTGTGTAGCTTGGCTGGTGGCTGCCTCTTTCTGCACCAAGTGACGTTGACTTGTCACGGCCATTCGACCTTTCTCTCTGGTGCAGAAAAAGGCTAAAGAAGCACTGGGTTGTTAACCTTCCTGAGAGGCCTGGAGAGGGGCCAGCAGATGAGCTGTGAAGAAACGCTGCCTTGACTTGGTGTGGGGTTGAGGGGGATGGGTGTTGCATGGGAGATGCAGGGATAATAGACACCCTGCTCTCTTTAACTTTCTGTGCATATAATCAGATAATTCATTTGTCTCCAAAGGGAAAAAAAGGATTGTGTCATCACTTAGGTGGATTCAAACGACCCATAATTTCATTACAAGAAGACTGACCCCAAACTTGGGCTTAAGAATATATTTCAGAAATAGCTCCTCAGTATAGAAAGGGGAAGTGTCCGTCCTTTGCCGGTGGAGAAACTGGTCCAGTGGTTCTCCTCATTGACCCTGCAGTTCCCTGAGCACATGTTCGGAGCTTACGGGTGGATTACAGATTATGTAGCCGGAATACAAATGTAGTGGGAAGAGGTGGCCCCTGCCCTCCAGGTGGTGAGGCAGAGCTCCCAGTTACTCCCCAGCTTAGCAAGCAGGACGGGAGCTAATTTGAGAGACAGGGGAGGACACTTGCTCTCTGCAGAGCCCAGAGAGAAGGGAGGAAGGTGTTCGCTTCTGGTTCTCTCTTTTCACTCGGAACTGAACGGTGCCCACCGACGTGCTTGGGCAAGTTGACTCTGAGCGAAGCACTTGTGGGAACTGGGCCTCAGTAAAAATGTGGTGGATTTCTTTGTAAAACCAGTGCTGGGGGGAGATGATGCAGGGTCTTTCCCCTTTCTTGTTCTTCGACTGGTTCACAGACACTAATGAGCTCTTCTGAACAGCCGATCTGCATTATAGCCTGGCCACGTTTGTTCAGCAGGGCCTCATGCTCTCGCAGGCCTGCCAGCTGGCGCCAGAAGAGAGGGCAGAGACACAGAGTGGGGCTCGGGCGATGCCATATCGTCCTTGGTAACCAGGAGGGCCTCATCCAGTCTGGTTTTCCGAGGAGAGTGGGGCCCGCTGGGGCTCCCCACCCTGGCCTGGGCAGCAGATTGCAGCTGAGAGGAGGCACTTGGAGGGTACAGAGCACTCTTGTTTCATGAAAAAGAAAAAAAAAAGCCTCTGCAGCCAGAATCTCCCAAAAGCTTTGGGGACGTTGATGGTGGTTGTCTCTGAAGTCCTCCTCCTGACCTCGCTGCCCTTCTTGTTCCAGAAGCCGGGGAAGTGGTGCGCGATGCATGTCCACATCGCCTGGCAGATCTACCACCACCAACAGAAGGTCAAGGTCAGTCTTGCTTTCTGCTCTTGGCCAGGGGTGGGGGGGGTGGCGGGGGGCTCTGCGGGTGTGTGAGGATTAAGGAAGCATTTACACAGACCCTAAAGACCCGCAGACGGGCTGGATCAAGTCTCTCTTGGAAAAGCTATTCGGAAATCTTACTGTTCATTTAGGGAAGCCACCAGCAAGATGGCAAAAACAGAAGCAAACTGGTAACATCCTGTTGGTTTTTATTTCCTTTTTTTTTTTTTAATGAATTTGTCATCTTATTGATCCAAAGAGCTTAAATATAGATTCAATTCTAAAATAAAGGTTTGGGGAGTCTAATTATAGTGGCCAAGTATGACTATGGAAAATACTTAGCCTCTGGGAAGAGCTGTACAGGAAAGTTTTCTGTAAGAATTGGTGCATTTTCAGTTATGCCTTTGGAAAAAAACGACACCTTATGCCCCATGTGATGCTTCCTTCCATTAGCCGTTCATATTACTAAAAATTACTCTTCCTGAAGCAGTACTTGGTCTGCAGTGACCTACCCACACCCTCACCCGTCCTGATGGCCGGGGCCAGAGGTCAGACCACAGCCAGCACTTGCCAGTTACCTGTCCAAGGGTGATTTTTCTCTTTTGTCCATATTGTCATCACAGAGATAAATACAGTCCATGCTTTACCAGGCCTTTATGATGAAATAGGGACGAGATCCAGAACTTCTGCCGATGACCCAGATGCAGCATCACTGGTTGACTTAGGGACCAAAGTGACCAACAAGCCCCGATTTCACAGTCTGGGTGTTTGGCAGTCTGTGTTAACAATACCTGGAACAGTGGGAGAAAACAACCAATCAAGGCATTCCAATAAGCTTCAGTTAATCCATTTTTTTCATGAACAAGCTTCAGCCCTAACAGCATTTGGGGGGGCATCATGAGAATAGTAAAAAGTCAACAAGCAAGAACAGGGAGTTGGTCATCCTGATTTTTTTTTTAATGGTTAAACAACTCTTAAAAAGACACCTTCAAAAATGAGGTCATGAAGGTATCTTGCCTTGGTGCCAAATACCTGCTCTTTCTCGTAGCCCATCAGTGAGTTTTGCTCACTTTTACTTTATTGTTACGTGAGGTTTAATTAGAAACCGTATGGTTTCGCTTTGTTAGAAAACGCGTGTGCTGTGAAGAGCTAACGAGATTCTGATGCTCAGTTTAATTCACTTTTGTTCTGGGTGATGTGGTGAGCGGAACGGTAGGGGAAGCACGTCCTCTCTGTAACTCCTTTGGTTAAAAGTGAAGAAGGATGTCGTGGGTGCCACTTTAGCCACTTCCTTTCCATGCAAGCGTCCCCAGCGACTAAAACTCCCATTAGCCCAGCTCCGTCAGGGAGACCTCTCGCACGTGAGCTAGCTGTGGTCTTCCCTCTCCAGCAGGCTCTCTGTCATCCTCAAGCTCCATTTTGCTCCATGGACCTAAGTTGTGGTTAATGGACCTGTGCTGCTGTGGATCGTGCAGCATTAGCACTAAATAATTTGGCAACCAAATTAAAGGAGGCACTCAGAAGATGCTTATAGGTTCATAGTGGACTAGAAGCTCTGTGTTGGGGGTTGGCTGTTACCTGATAGTGTGACTTGCTTGAGCGAATTCCTTAGAGGCTGGAGCAGAAATTGCATGGGCTCCTTTCTCCCTAATGTTCATTTACTCATTCTGTTAGTCACCCACCAAGTATTTCTTGGGAGAGCCCGCTGTCTACAGGGGTCTTATGCCGCAGGCTCAGGGGGCACCCATCTGTCCTGGTGCCTGGTTGCTCAGTTCGAGTCGTCAGGACCAGCATGTGGAGGAAAAATGGTGAACGGGCCACCTGTGTCCAGTGGGTGCTGCCACCAGCTTGTGGTTTCATTTTAACTGGATTGGATGGATGAGTGGGATTGCAGCCTTCAGCCAGGAGGGGGTGGCAAACCCCTCTGGTCTCTCGATTCTCGCACGAGCTAGATCGGATGTCTCCTCGCTGCTGTCATGTTGTACCACAGGGCAGTGATGGGTTTATAGTAGAACCTGTGGGAGTTTGAGGCAGAGTGGGGCCAGACAGACCGAGAGCATCCATGAGTCTGAGGGATGGGAAGGGTGAGGGTGAGAAACCAGTGAAGGGCTGTGGAGGAGTGGGAGACTGGAGAGTGAGAGAGGAGGTGATACGTGGGAACCCTTGGAGCCTCAGACCCCAGCAGGGGGGAGGTGGGGAGAGGTGACACCCATGCAGAAAAGGCTGCTGAGAATCAAGGAGGGGCAACTGGGAAACCGTGCTCTGTGAAGGAGGCCAGGGTAAGGAATCAGGAGGAAGGTGAGCTGACAGACGAGGTGGATGGATGAACGAGAGGAGCTAGAGAGACGGCAAGTGACGGCAAGGCCTGCAAAGGAAGAGAGGTTCTCGATGGTTTACTGGTCTGAGCTGCCCTCTTCCTCAGGGAATTGGGGTAGCAGGCACAGTGAAAGCCCCTATTAGTTAAATTAATATCCCCACTTTGTTTCTGTTTGTTTCTTTAAAAATATGTAACAACAATCATTGGAAAATTAGCTTGTAGGCATGCAAATGTTTCTTCATAACTTCAGCTACTAATGTACTGTGATCTATTAGACCACGGTGAAGAGTCATTAAACAATTAATTTACACAGCAGATTATTCATGCAGAATTCCTAATAAAATGAGCTTTAAAATACTACCATTTAAAAACTTGCTAAAATAAACCTTTGCAAAGAATCATAAACTACTTCGCAACAGTGGTGGTTTCAGTAAATAGGGATATGGTCCTGTTCCTGAGCCATATAACCTCAAAGGCTGAGCCCGAGTTTTGCCCCTTGTCGTGTCTGCTGTGAGTAGCAGGCACTGCCCACCTCTCTCAGGTGGGCCTGCTTTTAGGGCAGTTGAGGGTTAAATGCTCTGTGGGTGGCTGTTTTCCCACAGCGTATGTAGACTTGAACCTGACTGGGGCTTGGACCCCAAGTGCACCATTCGCAAGGTTGACACTGTCAGTCTAATCTTTCTTCCCTGCTGTTTCTCTTGGGGTTCCCACCCTCTCCTTCCCCTCTTGCTGCTGTAGAAACAGATGCAGTCAGACCCACACAAGCTGGACTTTGGACTGAAGCCTGAGTTCCTGAGCCGGCCTCCAGGCCCCAGCCTCTTTGGAGCCATCCACCACCCCCACGACCTGGCACGGCCTTCAACTTTGTTCTCTGCCGCTGGTGAGTTCAGGGGGGCAGGGGAGAGCGCAGAAATGTAGTTCTCAGGTAGCTGAAGAAGCTGTCTGTGCTCTGGGCTGCCGCTCCATCACGCCCCTAAAAGCTACACTTCACATCAGTTTGCAAGGCAGCATCTCGGAACACTTGGGAGACGGACCTTCTCCATTGATGTGGCCTCTTTTGTTAACGAAGGAAAAAAAGGCCGTCTCTCCTTTCGGGACACATATCGCCCCGGCTCCTTATTTGCTTCTATATTAAACCACTATAACTCACAGCATGTCAAACGCTATTGAGAAAGATCAGAAAGCTTGCAAGGGCGAATCGGAAGGAAACAATGCCCGGAATCGTGTAAGGCCACGGCTGCCCTCAGCAGCACTCAGCGGTTTCGCACCGCATCGCTCAGTCATGCTGTGCTTGAGGGTAAAGAAACACAATTAAGACAGTTGCCGGTGGTGTGCTCTGTGACGAGGAGGCTGAATCAGTCAGTTGCTTGTAATGATACAGGAAATGTAGGGGACAACATGTAAAACCCCCACGGGATCTATTCATTAACCTCCGAGAATACCCGCTCCCAAGTGCCTCTTGTGCGTGCCGAAGCGGGCCTCTGAGCATCGCTGCATCAGATCACTGCCCAGTCCTGCTCCAGTGCAGACAGGGCCGGGGCTGTCGGGAGTATGAGGCTGACAAGAGCAACCCTACGGGTGTCAAGGCCCCTTACCTTCGGTCTTTCTAAAGCTCTCTTCAGCAGCACGGGCCTGGCGCAGGGCTTCCCTGGGTGATTCTCGTAAATGCCACCGCCGAGCTCCATCACTTCATTCCCACTGTGTGAACTGGAATGTATCCTTCTGGGCATAAATATTCAGGGGGCTCCCTGTTTCTTGTCCTTAGCGAACAAGTTTTGCATCCATCCTGCCAGCTGCCTTCCCAGGCTTTTATCCAAGACTCATGTTTGGTGGACCTAAGGCTCTTCTGTTCAGGAAGAAAGAAATACCCACATTACAAGAAATCATCATTTTAATGGGCATTGTTGCCACAGCATGTGAATCACCCTGCTAAGGTCTCAGGTTTTCCTCTGTTCCATCCCGGGACATATTTGAAGGCTTTGTTACCATGGCACCTAGGCTCTGAATCAGGGCTACGTTAAGAACAATTTTTGGAGAGAAAGAGCTTTCCCCTTGGCTTCCATCTGAGCCAAGCAGATGAACTGGCTTCTTTTGCCTCAATAATTCTTGAAGCTACGAGGCACCTCTGGGGCCCTGGGCCGAGCGAGGGCCGATCTTCACTGACGCATTAATCAGCTTGTGCCGCACCGACTGTATGCAGCCGGAGTTTTATTTAGCTAGCAACTCTGTTCACGCCTAAGACTGTCCGGGGCTGTCTTCGCTCTGAGGACGCGGGGTCTCGTTTGTGCACTTTCTGGGTGGAGGATAAATCACCATCCAGGGCTGAGCAGGTAACTCCTCAGGGGCTGCCTCCCGATGCTGCGCTGCCGCGGCTCTGATCTCCTGTGTCCACCCCAGGCCCGCGAGGCCCTTCCAAGCTAGGGGACAGAAATCCAGAACACAAACTGGGTTCACAGGGTGCTGTGAGGAGCAGCCTCCTCCACTTAATCTGTGTTTCCTGAAGGAATTTATACTTGTTTATAGTTCCTATAAACAAGTATATGCGTATAAAACTATCGCGCGTGTGTGTGTAGTCAAAGTGCAAGGGATTGTTGGAATAGTCATTACTAAATCCACTCAGGCCCTGTTTATACTTCCATTCTGGAAGGTAATCTTTTCCAGTATAAGCAATATTGGATTTTGCCTCAAATGGTTATTTAGTGGAACTTTAAACTGATAGGTATAATTGACACATCCTTGTTAAACTCAGCCACTTCCACCTTGCTGTTGAGCACTAGTAAGTAAACTAGGGCTGCTTCTTCAGATGACCTTGGCTTATGTCTTGTCTGGAGCCAAGCCTGCCTCCCAGAGAACTTGCCTCCTCAGGCATTGGCTGCATATTAATAAGCCAGTTGGATGCCCTAGGCTTTTAGAAATTTAGAAATAGCATCCTTCCCTAAGCCACATGTGCACCCTCTGTGTCTCTCTTCCTTTAAGAAAAGGACTTGCGACATCCTAAGGAAATACATATTGCTCAAAGCAAAACATAAATTAGAGGAGAAATGGAAAACCATAGGAGAAGAGCACTGAGTCAGACCTGCGTTCCCTGGCGGGCAAAGTAAGGTATAACAAGAGTCGGTTATGAGATTATCTGTGTCCAAAGACACGCAGAAACTAGCTATTCCTGGCCCTGAAGGTCGAGAGACGTTGGAGGACTTCATGTCCCACACCCTGATGTAACTCACAGTGAGGTTCACAGGGTCAGGCTTTATCAGTATCCTTCAGTGCAGGGGCATGACAGCTAACACATTTTCAGGAAAAGAGATTCTGTAAATGGCCAAGCAGTGCAGCCCAGGTACGCAGCTTTGGGACAGCCACTCCCATGCCCAGATTATGAAAGTCTTGCCCCCTGGGATGTCTCTGAAGAAATATTCCAGAGCCAGAAGTTCCCCTTTTAGGTTCTGTGTGTCAGTGTCTTTAACAAGGGCCAGCCAGCCCAGCCGGGAGAGGCTGATTAATTTCTGCTGCCCAGCAAGCACATTTCTCTTTCCCTGGAGTGTGGCTGGGTGGACTTAAATCATGTTTTTGCTGTAACATATTCTCTCACAGGGTCCTTGGGTGACCAGAGCTAGTTGCAGGATTGAACCCAGGGCTGGCTTTCTATAAAATCTAATTCCATTATATTTGACCTAACAGGTGCTGCACACCCAACTGGGACCCCTTTTGGGCCACCTCCTCATCACAGCAACTTCCTTAACCCTGCTGCTCACCTAGGTGAGTCACCCATCAGTGACGGGCAAGGGTGTGTGTATCTCAGAAAACCTTTTTTCACTATGTTCCTGCCACATTTCCTGGCAAGTTGTGCTAGACACCTCACTTACTGCTTGAGGAGATGGCGCTGTTCTTGGAGAAGTTTAAATCCATGCCATCCGTCTCCAGGATCTCATCACCTCTTCTCCCACATTCTTAGAGTAGATCTGTGCGCAGTCATGGTTCTGCGTGGAGTTACTGGTGGTTCCTGAGTGAAAGCCATGCCTTGGCACCTCAGAGAATCCACATTTACGGTAGGCTGTTCCTGCCCACTGGAGAAGATGGTGAACTCTTGCCCCATATAAGAGCACCGCTGGAGGTATAAAGAAAGGCAAGATGTTATTATGAAGAGATGGCACATCTGTGATTTTTTTCATCACTTCACATTTCACAGCCCTATTAAGACGTCTCTTCCTAGTAAAGGTGCTTTTTTGTGGCTTTAATTTATTTGATATGTTCCACAAGCGTACAAGCAGATGCAGGCCACGGTATGCCCCAGCGACAGAGTAAATATTCGTTTGCCTTCAGAATTTTATTGATTTACTTGAGATGCCATCTTACTTCTGTTCCACTCGAGCCTATAGGGCACATCCTAGCAGAGGGGAGATAGGCGGGAAGGCATCTAGCAGAGTGTGGCTCGAGAAGAGAGAAATGGGGCAAAATGCACAGTTCCGGCAAATAGCTCTCACAGATACTTCGCTAACCCAGTGCCCAAACCCAAGTGCAGGGAAAACCCTTTGCGTAATCTGTAGGAGAAGTGGGACAGGTCGGGTCTGAGTATAGACGGGGCAGGGCTCCCAGGATGCTCTTACCTTCTCACTCAGGAGATCTTGCAACCATGTCCTTCCTCCCAATCTTGTTTGCAGAGCCTTTTAATCGGCCAACTACGTTCAGTGGCCTGGCAGCAGTCGGTGGCAATGCCTTCGGAGGACTTGGAAATCCTTCAGTTAGTGAGTACCTCTAACTTTTTAAAATCGGCGTTTAACTCTTTATCTCCTCTGATCTGTCTGTGGCTCAAGACCTTTCTGGATGAAAGGAAACTGTGCTCTTTGGAAACAAATTAAAGTTATATCATCGCAAAGCTGGCCTAACCAGTGGAGTTAGGTCTGAACCCACGTTTTCAGGGTAGCCCCCTGTTAGTGAATGTTACGGAGGGTCAGGAAAGGTAATGCAGTCAATTGACCTCCAGAAAGTTTGCTGAAGTTCATAGTTTGCTGCATACTGCATCCCAGACTTCAGCCACAGCTCCCGTTAGCAGGGAAGACAGCTTATTAAAATTTCATCTTGCTTTAGTGGGAGTGAGAAAACGCACTGAAGAATAGCGGGAAAACTACTCCAGACTCAGGAGAGTCAGGAGTTGGTGGCACTTTGCGCTGCATGACCTGGGAGGACCGTGTGGTTCCACTACTAAAGTCTCTCCACAGGAAGAGGCTCGCATCTCCTGCCCCTGTCCTGAGCATCCCTTAGTCAATGAACGTCAGCTTGTCTTCCCTTGTGCTGTCCACATGTCACCCTCTCCGGATACGGGAGACGTATAATGCAGCTCTCAGCAACCATCGCGGTTCCGTCTCGTGTGGGGGCCCCACCGTCCACTTAGATCCATTTAGCCCCTGTCTGGTCTCTGCTGACACTGGCTGTGGTTGCTGAGGTCGTGGACAGAGGAGCAGTCGTGTTAGCAGGGCCGTGGCGGGCAGAGGACAACCACAAATTCTCCTCTGAACTGAGCGCTATTAATCTAAGTCACGCCATCCAGATACACCCCCGTGCATGCTGGGGCCTTCTGCATGCACCAGATATGCGTGATTGGGCACTCCTGGTACCTGTTTGGTTCTTTTCCTTTTTACTCTCCCCCCTCCCGCCCCTTTGCCTTTGGTTTAAAAAAAAAAAAAAAAAAAAGCTGTGAGCTTACCTCTCCAGTGTAGGACGAGTTCCTCTAATGAATTTGTTAATCTCCTTTCCTTTTCCAGCTCCCAATAATATGTATTCATTTTAACTCTGAATGCTGTTAAAAGTTTTTTGGTAAGTACCTTCATTACAGCAGATTATATATAATTTCTCTTAAACCTTTTTGTTCTCCACTTCACCATTTCAGCACCCAACTCAATGTTCGGCCACAAGGATGGCCCCAGTGTGCAGAACTTTAGCAATCCTCACGAGCCCTGGAACCGGCTGCACCGAACGCCTCCGTCGTTCCCGACCCCTCCGCCCTGGCTGAAGCCAGGGGAGCTGGAGCGTAGCGCGTCCGCTGCAGCTCATGACAGAGATAGAGATGTAGATAAACGAGACGCACCTGTTAGTAAAGATGACAAAGAAAGGTACGCAAAGAACCCGCTCTCGAGTCCCAGTGGGGGAGCCCGCCGCACGCCGCGCACCGGCCGCCCGCCCTCCCCGGCCCGGCCCCGCGCTCCCCCCGGAGCCCCGGCCCCGCCCCCCACGCAGCCAGGGCCGCGCCCCAGGCCCCCCGCGTCCCAAGCGCACCCCGCCTCGGCCATCCTGACTGCAGGCCACCATCGGAAGTCTGTCCCCAGTACTTAGCGAGCGAGTCCTGACCCAGAAGCAGCGCCACACTCAGAGCCTCCCTCCTGCGAGCTTTAGTGTCTCCAAACACAGCTCTTCCGCTCAAAGACAGTGAGGAGGAGTCCGGACCAGACACACACAGCATGAAATCAACACCATGTTTGCTTTCCAGTTCGTGCAGTCCATTGACTCATCCATAGGTTTTCTCGCCCTCTTCCTCTCTCTTTTCTTTTTGTTTTCTGTTAGAAAGTCATGTTTGCATTGTCTCATCATATTTTTCTCAATTTTGTTCAAACTCAAATCCTGGGTTCCCGGATGACGGGTAACATTTTGCTCACCCCGCTTTAGAGAAATGTCACTAAGCAGTTTGGGTCTGGGTTTTGTTGAGCCAGTGGGTAATAAACTTTACTAACCATTTTTATTTCTATACGTGGTGACCCCTGCCTAAAAAAGAAGTAGCCTTCAAGAGAAAAATGTCTTAGAGTTATTTCTTCTGAAGGATGTCACTGCATTCTTGATGAAGTGCACCCTCTTTATTCCCCCTTTCTTCAGGCTGTTTTCATTTTGAATGAACTAGCAAGGAACACACAAGATGTGCTTGACGGAAAATACCTGGTGACACTTTCCTTTTGGTACTTAAGTCTCAAATACGATCCAAATCTTTAGTTTCCCTTTACCGTTTGTACTGTGTGTGTGTGTATATATGTGTGTACGTGTGTCCTAGTGATTTAAAAGAATTGGACTTTGCAGGCTCTAAGTGCAGCGTTGATCCAGCATAGATCATCATGCTAGCTGATTTCTCAGAAAAGGGAAGGAGTTTTTTCCTTCAGGACAATATAGTAAAAAAAAAAATCTCTTAACCAACGGGAGGACCGATTATGACATTCAGCTCTGAGCTGTTAAAACCGCCAGAGTGAGGTGCACCTGGAGTGGGCACCCCTGAGACCAGGAGCTCTCTCGATGGCCTGTCAGTGAAGAGAAGGCGGGCTATGGTGCAAACCTTTCCCCATTTTTCTTGATGGCATCAAAATGTCCTTTTGGATGAAAGTCAATGATAAAATACCTTCTCTATTCTTCCCTTTAAAAACGTTCTTCTTCTTAGCCTTGGCACGTTGGCTAGAAGCAAAACTTACAGGGGAAACCATCTTAATGCTCTCCCTGGGCCCCCTCTTCTCCTGAGCCCAACCGGCAGCCTGCGTCTCGCCTCTCCACGTTTACCTTATTGTCCTCTGCTGCCTCGCGTTTAATGCCCCGTACACTTCAGCCCTCACCCAGGATGGGGCCTCTCAAATTCTTTCCCATTTCCACCTGGGGAACTGTTCCCCTGAAGTTTTGTGTCTGTGGCCCTGCTCTTCCTGCTGGCTCTCCACTGTCTTCTCATCAGATTTTGGCTTTCTTGGCTTTCCTCACACAAAAGTGCTTTCTGCAACCCTGAAGTCCTGAATTTGCGGTTTCCCTTCAACCCCTCAGCGCTGCATCTTGGAGGTTGCCCTGTATCTGCCACCTTTACTCTGAAACCTGCCCTCTGTCCTGATGTCAGGAGAGTAAGACACGTCAAACTCTTCCTCTCGCTGGCTCTGCACTGCAAGGGTGGAAGGAAGGTTGCATTTATGTTTGGCATGCAGAGAACCTGAGAAGCCAGGCAGACAAGCGTGTGGCCCCGTCGCCACCTTCCTGACCACGTTGGTCATTTCAGCGAGCTCTTCCTCCCTGGTCTTGATTCAGGCGTGTGCCTCTTACATGCAGTGTTCTTCCCCCCTAGATCCCCCCCCCCGCTCACCCTCATCCCCCGCACTTCTCCCCCACCCCCAGAGCTTCCTCTGACATTGGGGTGAGTCAGGTCGGGGTGGCTGGTCGGACCCCAGGAGGGCACGTCTGGCTGCCTTGGTGACCCGGCCCGAGCCTGGCCTCTTCACACGCCATCTCATCGGCAGCCCCTGCCTGGCCGGCAGCCGGTTTCACGTGCCTCCTTGTGTCCCTGTCTCC
This sequence comes from Camelus ferus, assembly GCF_009834535.1. Taxonomy (NCBI): domain Eukaryota; kingdom Metazoa; phylum Chordata; class Mammalia; order Artiodactyla; family Camelidae; genus Camelus; species Camelus ferus. The sequence goes on along the minus strand of NC_045713.1, from coordinate 1,344,860 downwards.
TCCCCAGGGAAGGCGTCGAGAAGAGACACTCCAGCCACCCTTCACCAGCACCCGTCCTCCCGGTGAGCACCCTGGGCCACAACCGCAGCTCAACCGAACAGATCAGGGGTCATTTGAACACTGAGGCGCGCGACAAAGACAAATCCAAAGAGAGGGAGCGAGACCACTCGGAATCTCGCAAGGACCCAGGCGCCGACGAACACAAGGCGAAGGAGGGCGCCCTGCCTGAGAAGGACGGCCACGGCCACGGCCACGAGGGGCGCGCCGCGGGCGAGGAGGCCAAGCAGCTGGCCCGGGGGCCGTCGCCCTACACGCGGGCGCCCGCCGTGGACGGGGCCAGGCCCAGCAGCGCGGCCAGCCGCGAGGCAGAGCCACGCAAGGGCGAGCCGGCCTACGAGAACCCCAAGAAAGAGCACGGAGGTCAAGGTGAAGGAGGAGCGCAAGGAAGACCACGACCTGCCCCCTGAGGCCCCGCAGACCCACCGGTCCTCAGAGCCACCGCCGCCCAGCTCCTCGGCCAGCGTGCACCCGGGGCCCTTGGCCTCCATGCCCATGACCGTGGGGGTGACGGGGATCCACCCCATGAACAGCATCAGCAGCCTGGACAGGACTCGCATGATGACACCTTTCATGGGCATCAGCCCCATCCCAGGCGGAGAGCGCTTCCCGTACCCGTCTTTCCACTGGGACCCCATTCGCGACCCCTTGAGGGACCCCTATCGAGAACTTGACATTCACCGGAGAGACCCGCTGGGCAGGGACTTCCTGCTGAGGAACGACCCTCTGCACCGGCTCTCGACACCCCGGCTGTACGAAGCTGAGCGCTCCTTCAGGGACCGGGAGCCCCACGACTACAACCACCACCACCACCACCACCACCACCCCCTGTCCATGGACCCGCGGCGGGAGCACGAGCGTGGGGGCCACCTGGACGAGCGGGAGCGCCTGCACATGCTCAGAGAGGACTACGAGCACCCGCGGCTCCACCCCGTGCACCCCGCCTCCCTGGACGGACACCTGCCCCACCCCGGCCTCCTCACGCCTGGGCTCCCCAGCATGCACTACCCCCGGATCAGCCCCACCGCGGGCCCCCAGAACGGACTCCTCAACAAGACCCCCCCGACGGCGGCACTCAGCGCGCCTCCCCCGCTCATCTCTACGCTGGGGGGCCGCCCCGTTTCCCCCAGAAGGACTACCCCTCTGTCCGCGGAGATCAGGGAGCGGCCTCCCTCCCACACTCTGAAGGATATCGAAGCTCGGTAAGGAGAGAACAGGACACAGAGGGAGAAGAGGGCCCGCGGCCGCACAGCGCCGGACTCCGGAAAGAGCGAGGGCCGAGGGCCGCCAGCGCCCCGAGCGCAGACGGGGGGGGGGGGGGCGCCCTTACAAGCCCTTCCCCTTGTAAAAATGTATAGACTCAGTGCAGATTTTGAAATGTTTTTGTATATGCTCTGTTGAAATTTTTCAGATCTTTTAGCCAAGTCCTATGTTCCCATGTCTTCCCCACTCTTTTGGTTTCTTGTATAAAACTTTTTGATTTGAACCAAAACAGTAAAGAGGGTAACACTCACCAGTGTGGTGATGATCGGGGTGAAAAATCAAACAGTCCACACAATCCACCGTACAGAGCTCTTTCAGACGAGAAGGAAAGGTCATGTACATAGTTATGTAAAAAAAAAAAAAAGAAGAAAAGAAAAAAAACAGATTGCTTCATGAGCTAATGGTTCATATATGCAAAAGGGTAAGATGAAAGCTTTACTTTGTACAGATGTAAATAGATAAAGATTAAGTAACATAATACATTAATACTTCTTAAAATGTGCTATTTGCAGACTTAATACCAGTGAGCACAGTCTGCTGTGTTCCCATGTATTGTTCTAGACAGCTAAACCCTTCAACTATGCAATGAATGTTAGGGCTTTTCACAAAAGCCCGCCTAACTCAAAGGAGCCTTTTCAAGTCCATTTACAACATACTTAAGGTCATATTTTCCCTGAACAAGCGCTTACGTGATATGACTCTGTTTTCCTTGCTTGTTTTTCAAACGGAGAAACACCCGATTTTGCAAATCAGACCCCAGGCTGAAACTTCGCTTCTGAAGTTGCTGCTTGTGGGCCTTTGGCGGTGGGGGGGAGAGTGCAGCCCCGGAAAGGTAACCGAGGACGTGAACAACCAGTGCCAGGAGGATGGGAGTGGTCAGATGCCAGGATCAGGGGACACAAACAGGTGGCCAGCATCTCGTCACCCTCAGTCACGTGACTGCACACACATCTCATGTGGGAACCATGCGTTTTTTTCAGTGTGTCCTGTTTCCTGTCTGTACACACCTCCTCGTTTTGTAATGAGATTTAATTACACCCAAACAGATCCTGAAAGAAAGCGTCGCGTTTTCTCAGATGATGGATATGTTTTCACTGTATTCAATAGCTGACGAAGTCAAGGTGCACATTTCCTAGTGTGACTCATCGTATTCCAGTCGGTAATCGAGTCTGGGAGTAGCCGAAACAGGTCAACCTTGGGGGGCCAGGGAGAGTTACCAAGGGTGAAAGGTGGCAGAGACACGGTCTTGTGTGTGTGGTGTGTTTTTGAGTTTGCATCAATCTTAATGTCTCTTCATGATACTTTTATAATACATGAAGCCTCTTGTCTACATATTTGGAGAGAATATGACTTTACTAGCAGAGAAATACAATATATCTTGTCTACTGGACTGTAAAATATATGTATGAAATAAAATTAGTTCCATTTGGTCTTCTAGTATATTAAAGTGCTATCTGACATTGTTATCCTGTTTTTGCAAAAAAAAAAAAAGTTAACTACAGACCATTGTTTCTAATAAGCAGAGAGATCTATTTTAGTAGTCAACTGAAGGTTTAGTTGTGAGCTTCAGATTTTGTGAATTCCAGATGTTGTGCAGTGTTTTCGTTTTTTTTTTTTTTAAGACAACAACTAAAAAGGAAAAAAAAATCCAAGGAATATGTACACTGGAACTTGTAGTGGTAGCTTTCAGTATTGTAAAGAGAGTGTTCTATACAGACCTTTTTGCTGTTTCTCCTGTATGTAATAAAGTCCTTTCTAGATCCTATGTGAAAAGAAACGTGAAGCGACTTGAGTCTTCAGCATGTTCTCATCGGCGGAGCCTTCTTGTGTTATGTAAACTGTGCCATGTTATTAAAAAATGTGAACTAAGCTTCCAGCCGCTTGTTTGTGTGAGACGACCATCGTTACCCTAGGGAAGAAGCCACACCTGCAGACCGGGCTCTGGAAGAGGAACGCCTCAAGCCCAGCCCGAGTGAGGACAAGAGGCTGGCCCCCTCCCCAGCGTGCCAGTTAGTCTCTGTAAACATTTGCGATCTGCACAAGCAGGTGTGGATTTTTTTTTTTTTTTTTTTTTTTGGTATGTTCTCAACTAAAATCCTATAAGTCCCGGGAAAGTACTCTTGGATTTCGCAGACGATACATGTGCGGGCCGAGTTAGGCAGCGCCCTGTGTCTCGGGCCTCCCCCGCCCTCGGCACGTGCTTTGTTCGCGGCAGTGACGGATCTGACTGCGGGCCTCTGACAAAGCTGGTGGATGCGGTCAACAGCCCTGTCAGGTAATTTGTTCCCGTCTCTTCTTTGCCTGTGTCTCGCTGAATTCCACGGCATAACCCTCGTCAGCTTACAGACTTCTCCCTTGTCCTCTAAAACCTGTTTTGTTTTTTTCAAGATGTAAAAAATTGTTCCATTTTCTGGTGTCAACATGATGACGTTGCCATTTGGATGAGATTGTTTGGATTGGTGTTTGTATCTTAACTGTTGGGGAACAAAAGCAGCCCAGCTTAGCAGGATGCGGGGGCTGCTGTGGGAGAACTGGATGTGGAAGCAAACAGAAATGGGGGGCTCTGGGCCACAGACACCTGCAGCTGGGACGGGGGAGGGGCACCGGGCGGGGGAAGCTGACGCTGGGTTGGAATGAAGGCCCACTTCACTTGGCCCTGCTTTTAGGCTGATACCTGGCCCCCAGGCTGGAGAGAGTAAGTTGAAGGAAAACTAGGTTGGCAAACACGATGAACACCATGTTCTTCCCAAATCAGGCAATTCCGGGGGCCTTCCAAACACCATCCGTGGCGCCTCGACTTGTGGCTTCGGGCAGACCGCCCCTCTCTCCATGTCGCCATCTGCAGTGTCAGCCGGGGAAGTCGCTCTCAAATCAGTCACGGCACTGAGTCCCTGGGGCTTCCTTCCTCTCAACCTTTGCATATTTCCCCTCTAATTACGTTCTGCTCCCCGGCATCAATGGGCACCAGCACCAATTTGATTTCCTGCTATCCTATAGACGCTCTAATTATCTCCACAGTCTGACTGACAATGATCTTGTTACCTTCTAATGGCACATGACAAGTGAAAGGGCGCACATAATGATGCAATAATTACCATTTGGGATGGATATTCACAACCGCGTGTGCTGTCGAGCCTTCTTCTGCCTCAGTCAAGATGCATGCGGGGAAATGTGATGGTCAGTGTAGCTGTGATTAGCCGTGCCGCTGCGGGTGCCAAAGACCCTCTCGTGGGTGTTTGTTTGGGTCCATACTGAAGAGCAGACTTGGCCTCGGTGCCATTAAATCAGTTGAAGGAAGGAAGATCACAAGAGTGGCATGGGCTTTTCCATGTGTTATTTTTTTAAACTTTGCCGCCTTTTTTTCCCTACAAATTTCTGAGCAATTTCTTAGACATGGAAAGTTTCCTTTCCAGAGAACAGGGTCATTTATCAGCTAGAAAGTAATATCCTCAAAGACGATTCCATACTATGAGACTCAGGTCTTCCTTGGGCACTATCTCAGGGACAAAGCTAGCGTAGAGCATCTCACATCGGAACCGCCAACAGCCTGGGATGGGGCAGGGGACCACAGGCAGAGGGCCAGCAGCCACGACCACCAACCCCCCTCCCAGTGCCTTCCCTTCTCAGTGACCTTGAGCAAATCACAGGACTTCTCCGGAACTGTTTCTTAATGTGTGAAATGAGGCCATCTGGATATAACAAGACCTAAAGACAGGCAAGTCATAAGCCCGACACATGTCCGCGGAATAGTTCCGGCGTGCGCAGTCCCAGGGCCAATGGAAGTATAAGCAGAGAACAGCCCACACAAAAGGGAAGCTGACTTTCTTTTTACCAACTCAGTTCCAATTACATGTCCTGAGGATTCTTTGCTGAAGGGTTTCTAACCCCCAGGCCTTGGCGTTTCTCACTTGCTGCGGGGGTGGCAGGACCTAGGGCAGGGTCTGGAGGGAGCACGTGGGGAGCTGGCACAGCCGAGGCCCCACACCGTCTCACCCAAAGCGTTTACTGGCCCTCCGATGTCGGCGAGCTAGAGAGACCTCTGAGCCTGTATCTGGTGACTCAACAAGGCCAGAAAGAGCACCAGCCCGAAGCCTTCAAGGCTCGTGTCCCAGGCAGGTCCTCAGTTTCCTCAGCTGTAACTTGAACTTGTTGGCTGATACTTAAGGCCTCTTCAAGCTCTCTGGCCTCCCCTCCCCAACCCTCCACTCAGCCCTTCCTGTTCCGGGGTTCCACGGGGCCCCTCAGGGCAGGGTCTGAATAACATGTGCCCCAGACAAGGCCTGTGCCAGGTGGGTGCGGCCACTCCTGGGCTGGTTCCGGAACCAGGAGGCTGCAGAGAGTCCTGTCTCACAAGTTTTTCTGACTCTGGCCTGCAACGCAGGTGTGCACACACCTGAAACAGTGTGATGCAGCAAGGCCCTGATACGTGCGATGAACCCTGATTTTTTAAAAATTCTCTTCTCTTTCTACTCATTTTTTTAAATACTAGTCACACCCACTACTTCATCTCAGGCCTTTGGAATCGTGAGTCACAGTCCCTAGCTTGAAAGTAGTGTTACAGAAGGAAGATTCTGAAGCAGGGTGAGAGTCACCTGGGCCGAGGAGTGAGGCTGCTTTCTGCTCTTGCCCCGTGACTGCCACCCCATCGTCTCACCTGGACGCCCCTACTCCCACCCTCCACGCTGCTGCCACTTCTGCTTACATGTCTCCCAGGTTCCAAAACCATTCCTTAAAGAGGACATCAGAGTGGAGCCCAGATTCTCACCTGTCCTTCAAAGTCCTGCACCTCTAGTGCCCGGGGACCTGGGAGCCTCACCTCCGTGAGCCTGCCCCGTGCTCGCTGGGCACTCACACCTCTGTGTCTCTGTTCCCTCTGCTGTCTCTCTTCCGTCTGGCAAACTAAGACTCACCTCAAAGGTCTTCACCTCCAGGAAGTCTCCCCTGACTGCCCCTTGTCTTGGACTTTTTAGCCTGACCTAGGATCCTACTGAGTCATAGAGGTTGTAACCTTGTTGAAGCCAGAAAGACATTTTGTTTCCAGGCCTGTCCTGACTGGCGCTAGTGTGTCATCACAAACTCCTGCACCCCTAACAGTAAGAAATGGCCGGAGAGGTCCACCCCCCCTTAGCAGTACTGACAGCAGCCGGTGTTAAATGAGTGCTTTTTGCATGTACTCCTCTAAGTGCTTCTGACACAGACTAGCTCCCTTAATGTTTTCAACAGCCTTACAAGGAATAACCCCAACTGGACAGTGAGAAAAACGAGGCCCAGAGAGGTGGGATATTTTGCCCGAGTTCAAGTGCATAACCTGGATACACACCTGGGCTGTCTCCCCCGAGGGCCTGCAGTGGAACCATGTTCCCACCCAGGAAAGGCTGGCTGAGTTAGGCCCTTAAACAGCAACTGCAGGGACACAGTTTACCCATTAACACTGACTTGTAATTAGCACCATGTATTTTCCAGAGGCTTCAAACTGGGGGCCTGGAATGAATGAATGAATGAAACAAGAGTACCGTGCATGGCTCAGTGATGAGAATATGTTATGAATCAAAGATTATGATTAATCCAGGTCTATATATCTAAGATTTTTGTTTTTTTAATTAGTGGCTTGTGTGGTCCAAAGCAACCCACAAGATACCATATTTGCTCCAGAATGATCTTGGACTACGGAAGTTTTATGTAGGCAGACCAGATGTCATGACCCCGCTGACACTGCATTTCCCACGGGACCACATGCCCTGAGCTGCCTGCAGCATGTCACTCCCAGAGCCCCACACCCCACCCGCCACAGTTTCTGTCCATGTTGGGCAGATGTCGATGGGCAGTTTGCGACTGCAGACATGTGCAAATATTTAACACAAGGGTTCTTGAAAACAAAGTATTCTCATACCTAATTATTAAAGTAGGACTAAAGTTCCAATAAACCGAGAGTCCTTGAAAGCAAAAAGCCAGCATTCCTCTGTTATTTGGAATTTTCACCCATCCAGACGGCGCTTCACGCCAGTGGGCCTGTAATCATGCAATGAAGGATGCCGCCTGCCGTGGTTCACACACCCCTCACAGCAGCAAAAGTTCCTGGACCCATTGGTGGGTGTGGAATACATGCACACTCACCTCTTTGACAAACGTGGAGGGTGTCCCGTTGGCCAGGCTGGTGCCCGGTGCTGGGGCTGCAGCAGGAGCCCCTCCCACCCCCGCTGGGCTTCCGTCCAAGGGGAAGATAGTCAAGTGACAAGTTAGCCGAGACAATCACAGACAGGGACAGCAGCTACGAAACGTGAAGAGGGCGGCGTGAGAGCCTCTGCGGCTCGGGAAGGCGTTTTTAAGGCCATTGTTGAGTCAATAAGATGAAGGCCTCCGCTCCAGCCAGGTTTGTATTCAGCCTGGTTTTTCTCTGCTCCTGGGTTTCCCCAAACTCCCTTCAGCTCTGGGAGGCCGGTAAAATGCGGCCTCTCGCCTGAGAGTCCTGAGCCAGTGGGAGACGCCTCTCTCCTTTTCGCCTCCCCTGCAGTCCTGCTAAGGGCCAGGTGGTGGCGCCTCCGAGTTCCTTCGGGACCCCGCGGGTGGGCCCGTGAGCAAACAGGGCCCTGCGATGGGATGGGTCTGAGCTGCAAGTCACTGTCTCTAGACCTGCCTCAGCTTCCTCACCTCGAACACGGGAAGAAGGCAGGAGACTGGACTTCACCAGCTGATTTCTAATCTCCCTAATCAGTCAAACAGGTTATGTTTACATGGCTGGGTAGGATTTTATTTGCTATTCAAGGAAGGAATGCCAAGGTAACAGCAAAGTGCAGCTAATGCTTGAGAGACCTCGGGGAAGGAGGATTCACAGGAAGAGGCCCGAAAAGCCAGGATCAAAAAGGCCTTTGGACCTCATCCTGTGAGCAACTGGGAACTGCTAACGTTTCTGTAAATCAAGTCTCAGGGAGATTCTACTAATAAACGAAATTCCCAGGGTCTCCATGAGCCAAGTCCAAATTCCTCTCACTTTCTGTTGAGCATTTAACCTCCAGCTTCAGCCCCACGTACACATCCTGAAACTCGAGACAGAGCAGCATCTAAACCCTGCAGCCTCCATTCACCCTCCGGAGGGCAAAGGAGGCTCCCATACGGCCTTCCTGACACCTGGGTGCGCCTGCAGGGCCCCTTCTGCAGGCTTCTGTCGCCAAGAGGCGCCCACGTGTTTGTCCCCAATCCCAGCCCCTGGCCTACACCTGCAGGGATCAGTCAGGAAGCAGCCCCAAGCTCTGCTCCCCCGAGTCTCCCAGCCCACCCGCTCTCAGCGGCAGGACCGCCCTCTGCCTCGGCCCTCGGCGCTAGTTCTACCTGCTTCCATTGCTATCTCAGCCTGCCGGCCCTCAGCATCCCATTAGCTCCACTCCACTCACATCCTCCTCGTGTTCTAGAAACCCTCTCTGGCCCCCTGGCCAGTTGTTAACACAAACTCCCTGTTCCATCTATGTTCTCCACACCTCCCTTCACCATCTGTTCCCCCAAGGACACGCCCCCTGAGGACACACACCCCCGAACACCGCCCCCCTGCTGAGCTCTAAAACTGGAGCATCCTTCTCATTACCCCCTCACAGCTCTCCGATCCTTCTCCCTTCCCGCTCCCCAAATCCCCCAGCTCCCGGGTGCAGTTGCCTGCCCACCACTCCCCACTCAGGCCTCGGTGTCCCCCTGCTCACTGCCACTCTTTCCAACAACACTGCCATCTGATTCTCACCCCCATGGTCACGCCCAGGCTCTGGCACCATCAACAACTCAGCTCCTCCCGGATCTCATTTCAAATGCAGCACATCCTAACCCCAGGCTTGCTGTTCATTCCCTCCAGAACCTCCTCCCACAATCCCTGGATGCAGCCTCTACACACTGTCCCCCCATTTCCTTCTTTCTCACCTCCCTCCTCACCCCATTAGTGAACGATTATAGTCACCTCTACATACATCCCACTATTCCTGCCCTCTGTTGCTTTGTGGAACCACAGACCACACTGGACAAACCCCAGCCTTGCTTAAATACAGCGCTGGCCACCCCACCCCTGGGCCACAGCTGGCTAATCCTTGCTCTAGATGACTGAGAATGAGTTCAGTCAACATTGCAGAAACAGACCTCATGAAAGAAAAAAAACACAGGGGGTGGGGGGTGGGGAAATATTCAGAGAGTATTTGCTTAATTTTTAAAAACTGGTAAAGTATGAAAGCAGAATTCTTTCAAGCATGATCCCCCCACAATTTGCAAATTAAACATCGCACGTTCTTTAAATTGAAATGTTTAGTGAGATCGTTGTAGTTTAGATGTCCTTGTAAGAAAGAATTGAGAGAGATCCCACATATTCTCTGCCCAGTTTCCCGCCGTGGTAACATCATGCAAGACCTGTAGTACAACACCTCACACAGGATACCATCCACCAGTCTTATTCACATTTCCCTGTGTCAGTTACACTCATTTAGGGGTGTGTTTTAAGCTCTTTACGATGCTGTCACGGGTAGAGATTCGTGTATCCACCACCGAAGTCGAGACGATGGACAGCTCCAACGCCACAAGGGTCCTTTGTGCGGCCCACTCTCCAGTCCTCATCCCTGGCAACCACTACTCTGCCCTCCATTTCCAACATTTTGTCATCTCAAAAATGTTCTATAAATGAAATTATACAGGACGAAGCTCTTTGGGGATTGGCTTTTTTCACTCAGTACCATTCCCTGGAGATTTATCCAAGTTGTCATGTGTAACAACAGTTCATAGTTCTTTCCTTTTTCATTACTGAGTAGTATTCCACAGAGCCGTGTTCCCCTCCAATTCAGATCCTGAAGCCCTAACTGCCCATGTGACCATATTGGAGACAGAGTCTTACAGAGGTGATTAAGCTTAAATGAGGTCACACGGGTAGAGTTCTGATCTGGTAGAGCCAGTTGGCATAGTCTTTATAAACGAGGAGAGACATGAAGAAAATCTCTCCCTTTTCCATGTGAAGGAGGACTCAGTGAGTCAAGAGGAGAGCGCCCACCAGAAACCAACCCCTGCAGGAACCTGATCTTGGAACTTCTGGCCTCCAGAACTCTGAGAAAACACGTTTCTGCTGTTTAAGTCAGCCCGCCTGTGGCATTTCATTCTGGCAGCCTAAATGGACTCAGCCACCTGACCGGTAAGTACCACTGTCTGTCCAACCACTCACCTGCTGAAGGAAATCTAAACTGGTTCTAGTTTGGGCCACCAAGCAAATACCCACATATTTCAAAGGACTGAAAACCTACAGAATATGTTCTGTGACAGCAATGCATCTAAGTTAGTCATATTTTTTAAATAATCAGAAAAATCCCAATGATCTGGAAATGAAGATTACACTTTTAAATGACCTGTGGGTCAGGAGATCGGCCAAGATGACGGGGCAGAAGACCCTGGGCTCACCTCTTCTCACGAACCCACCGAAATCACAACCACTTCCAGAACAATCATCAGTGAAAAAGAGCAGAACCTTCCAGAAAAGTTCTTCTACAACTAAAGATATAAAGAAGGGGCCGACGAGAGGTGTAGGAGGGGCAGAGTCGTGATGTCAAGTCCCGCAGCCCCGGGGGGGAGACCCACAGACCGGAGAATAATTATAGGTGCAGAGGGCCTGCCTCCCCAGGGAGCGAGGGGTCCGAGCCCCACATCAGGCCCCGCAGCCTGGGGAGTCCTGGGAAGGTAAACCTGCAGAGCGTGTGGCTTTGAAGGCCAGCGAGGGTAACCTTCAGGAGACCTTGCGGGCTGGGGAAACAGACTGCACTTTTAAGGGGCACACACAAAGTCTCATACACTCTGGGGCCCAGGCCAGAAGCTGAAATTTGAAAGGAGCCTGAGTCAGACCTACCTGCTGATCTGGGAGAGTCTCCTGGACACATGGACACGACTCTGGCAGCAGCCTCTCTGGGGGCTCCTTTTACCACGTGGCCCTGGTCCAGCGCCTCAGCCTCGGCACCCAGCCCCGGCCGGGCCCACAGCCTGCAGGAGCCAGCGCTGGGAGCCTAGGCCACGCAGCTACCTGGGAGTGGACCCAGCCCCCCCAACAGCCGACAGGCTGCCGTAAGACCCCCTGAGCCCACAGCCGCCCCTGGACACAGCCCTGTCCACCAGAGAGCCCGGGACCCGGCCCCACAAACCGATGAGCAGGCACTGGAACTGGGCCCCAGGGCATTCCAGCCGGAGACCCTGCAACCTAGCCCCCCGCCACCAGTGTGCAGACAGCGGCCCCAGAACCCTCTGGCCCCCAGCCCTGCCCTCCAGGGAGCCTGCTTTAGCCTCAGACCAGCCTCACCTGCCAGCAGGCCAATACCAGCTACAGGACAACCACAGACCCACACCCTCCAGCAGGCCAGGTCCTGTCCTGGACCAGCAGGGCCCTGGTTCCACCAACCAGGGGTCTGACATCAGCTCTGGGAACCCTGTGCCCAAAACTAGACCCCAGGACACAGCTCTGTTCACCAACAGACCGGCACTAGCCACCAGTGGGTGGGAGGCAGCCCTGGGGTCTCCCGGACCCTGACTCCACCCGACCATGAGCCAGCACGAGCCCCGGGAGCCCCAGGAGTCCTGCGGCCAGCTGCCTCGGGACCCAGCCCTGCCAGTGAGTGGCTGGCAGCCTCTGCACAAGACAGGGCCGGGCATCCAACCGAAGACGGGGCCACCCAAGCCCACCAGACCATCCACAGCAGTCAGCCCGCTGCAACAGAAGGACGCACGCCGCCCCGTGGGGCACCCCTAGAGCATATACGGCGCTGGTAAGGAGGGGAGCACGCAGCTGGAACACACAGGACGTCTCCTACAGAAGGCCACGACACCAAGGTCAGGGAATGCCACCAATCTATCAGATACGTAACAATAAAAACAGCAAATTAGACAAAATGAGGCAACAGATTGTGAAACTCTTGAAAGTTCTGAGGGGGGGGGAGGGTGTAGCTCAAGTGGTGGAGCACATGCTTAGCAAGCATGAGGTCCCGGGTTCAATCCCCAGCGCCTCCTCTAACAGTGAATAAATAAGGAAACCTAATTACCTCCCCCCACCAAAAAAATGAATGGGTGAATAAATAAATAAAATTAAAAAAAAAAAAAGAAAGTTCTGAAGAGATAAGTGAAACCCTCCTTCTTTCATTCTCTTTTTAAACAAGAATTTTTCTTTCATATTAGGATGAAACCGACATAACATACATTAACCATTTTAAAGTGTGAGATCCAGTGGCATTCAGTCCACTCACAACACTGTGCGGCCATCACGTCTATGTAATTGCAGAACCTTTTGCCACCCGAAAAGGAAGCCTCGTCCCCACTAAGCAGCCACTCCAGTTCCCCAACTACCTGCAGCCCCGGGCACCGCGAACATGCCGCAGATCTGCCTTTCCTGGCCACTTCCTCTGCACAGAATCAAACAGCAGGTGATCTTTTGTGTCTGGCTTCTTCCGCTTCACACGTTTTCCAGGTTTATCTACGTTGTAGCATGCGTCAGCGCTTCATTTCTTTTTTTGGCTAACACTGCCCTGTGTGGATGTGCCGCTCGGCAGTCGGTGGGCATTTAGGCGGCTGCTTCTACCTTTTGGCTACTGTGAAGGGTGCTGCTGTGAATGCTTGGCTACAAGCATTTCTTTGAATACCTGTTTTCAGTTCTTTGGGGACTGACCCTTCTTAATACTGATGTCACAAACCCACACCAGCAGCTTCACAAACATTTAATAGGAGTGAACACGATGTGGTTCAGGAACGTGGGACAGAGCCAGGTTTGGGCTCAAATTATAGCTCACTTGTAACTCGTTCTGTGAGCCATGGCTTCCGCATGGGCACGATGGAAACACGAAAACTCTAAGGATGAGGCTCCCGCGTGTAAATTGTCAGTACCATTTGCTCTTTACTGAGTTCTTCATTCTGGGATTATCATTTGAAAGATGATAACCTGGTAAAAATAGCCCCTGATCTAGTGGGTAACTAGGGATGTGCCGTGGGCAAAACTCCCTAACCAGAACTCAGAAAGGGAACCTCAGCCCTAAATCCTCATCTCATGGCAGTTGGGAGCCGAGAACTCTCTGAGAAAGGCAGCAGGCTTGCGGAGGTAAGGGTGAGTGTGGCCTAGGCACCCCGGGGGTGGAGGTGACGGTCACTGTGCCCAGAGGCCAGCCTCAGTTCCAGAGGAACCGCCCAGGCTTCCTGTCATTGCACAGATGGACACCAGAGGGTGCCACGAGAACACATATTTCAGCAGGGCCTTTGGGTGAGCCTCCAGGCCACAGTCTGTCCGGATGGGACCCCACCTCGCCAGAAACTGGTGGGAAAAACCATTGCCTCTCTTTCCAGACGTGCCCCATGCCCCTCAGGAACTGGCACAGCTCTGAAAGGGACGATGCATCTGGGACTAGCTTGTAACAAATCAGGCTGATTGGGTAGGAAATTCCCCTCTCATTCAAGCACTACGAGGCGACCCTTCGCTCCCCCCCTTTTACCTGCCCCCCTCCCTCCTTTCCCTCTGTCCTTCCTGACAGGAAGAGCTGCTGCCCTAATTTATCAGCTTTCTCTAAGTCTGAGTGGTTGGCATACGCATTTTTCTTAAAGAAGGGTCAGTCGGAAGCCTGCCTGAAAGCACCACACGTTAATTTCCTATGAACATCCACATGAAAACCAAGTTGCTGCGTTGGTTTGCGTTCAGACGGCGGAGATGCTCCTAGCAGGAGGCAGGGGGAGCTTCCAGGGTCTCTCAACACGAGAAGGCCCGGTCCTCACCTGCAGAATGGGAGTGACCTTGTCTAGAAACGCACGCTTGGCACCCTGGTCTGCTCCAGTTGGCGGTGGTGGGCACCAGCCTCCCGTCCCAGCGTGGCGGTAGAGGTTCAGCCCCTGGCCTTAGGATCTGCACCTGACCCCGGCTCCAACCTCGAGATTCTAGATGGTGCCATGCAGTCCTGTCCAGTGGACCCTGTCTGACCTCCCCAGGGCACTGAGGCCTCCTGGCCGTGGACTTTTCCAGCTCTGGCCAATTCCCTGGCCGTTCCCGAGGCAGCTGCTCCCAAATTCTGCCCTCCTCGCACCTCTGCTTCACAAAGGCCAGAGCCACGAAGTCTTCATCATTTCTCCCCGGTGTCTGTGTCCTGCTCCCTGAGCTCTGAGCCGGGGGAGTGGAAATGTGGGCAGAAATTATGTTGCACAGGTGATGTGAAAGATAGACTTTAAGAAACTCACCCAGGGGACTCAAGCTAGACCTCAAAATGAGAACAGCATTTCAGCTTGGCCAGAGAAGAATCCAGGTCCCCTTTCAGAAACGTCCACATAGGAGCTGCCTTGGAACCAAAGGTTGCACTGGTTGGGGCCAGTGCTTTTATTCTATGGGGATTATTTTATTCTATAGGGGTTACTTCTATGATTCTAGAATATTATGGTTAGTAGGTCACGAGGTCCAAATCCCTATATTTTCTAGATAAGAAAATGGAGGCTTGGAGAGGGAGCACATTAAAAGCCGGTCACATCATTAAAAACCGGTGCATCTGAGCCGGGACCTGTATTGCCAGTGACGGAGTCAGCGGTGCCCCAGCTCCCATCCTCCCCCCTGCCCTCCCAGCACCTGGCCCCCCGTCCAGGGGAGCTTGGTGACCTGTGCTGACCTGAGAGGGGGATGGAGATGAGGCTGGACTCTCAGGGGACAACCCCAGAAGCAAAATGTTAACTCTGATGCTTCTGCAAAGGACAGCTTAGCAACAAATTGTAGAAAGAAAGGCACGTAACAGATTGTGTGGTTTTGTGCATTTGTATCCTCTCTGGTGAATCTCTGAGAAGGAAATAAAGTTGCAGCGTTCCTTATGTGAATTTGCCTTCATTATTTCCCCACAGAACATCAAACGTGACCCACGCTACGAGCAACTCTGACTGAGGCTGTTCACGCAGCAGGTAGATGCTTAGACACACACCCAAACAGGACAAGTATTTGCTTCACAGCCCAGGGGACCCTGGATGGATGTTACCACCTACAGAAAAACCAGACCATATTATATTTCTCAAAAATCCAACACCTACGTAAACATTACAACCAAATATGCTTAAATATCAATTCTTTGTTCAGTGTATTATAATCGTCGCCAAAATGGGACTTTCTGTCTCAGTTCTGGCTGATGCCATAAGATACCAGTTGGCAAGTACCGCCACATTCCAAAGTGAGGTGCTGCCCCCTTTTATGGGGTGAATTGTGTCCCCTCAAATGCATATGCTGAAATTCTAACCCCCAGTATGTCGGAATGCGACTGTATTTGGAGATAGTCTTTCTTCCCTTTACTGAAGTATAACTGACTGATGGTGCTATGTTAGTTTCGGTCGTCCAACACAGTGATCTGACAATCACGTGCGTTATGAAACGATCAATACCGTCTGTCACCACAGTTATTACAGCATTGGCTGTATTCCTTATCTGTGCATTATTACATCCCTGTCACATTCATTTTATAACTAGAAGTTTGTATTTCATACTCCCGTTCACCTATTTCACCCTCCCCATCTCCCTTCCCCTCTGGCAACCACCAGGTTGTTCTGTTCCTATGAGTCTCTTTCTGTTTTGTTATGTTTGTTCGTCTGCTTTTTAGGTTCCAAATATAAGTGAAATCGTATGGTATTTGTCTTTCTCTACCTGACTTTATTTCACTTAGAATGATACTCTGTAAGTCCATTCAGGCTGTTGCAAATGGTGACATTTCATTCTTTTTTACGGCTGAGTAATATTCCATTGTATCTATACCAGCATATATACCAATCTTCTTTACCCATTCATCTGATACACTTAGGTTGCTTCCATAATATGGCTATTATTGTAAATACTGCTGCTATGAACATTTTGCATTAGAGTTTTCATCTTTTCCAGATATATGCCCAGGAGTGGGATTGCTAGATCACATAACTTTTTTTTAGTTTTTTTAAGGAATCTCCATACTTTTTTCCATAGTGGCTGCACCAGTTTACATTCCCACTAACAGTTAGGAGGGCTCCCTTTTCTCCATACCTTCTCCAGCATTTATTATTTGTAGATTTAAAAATCTTTATGTTTTCAAGTGACTGATCCACTGCCTTTGCTGTATGTTGGCCTTTAAATAGTGAGATTATTTTTCTTTCATATATTTTCTTGTTTCTAGTTATGGTCTTTTCTGTTTAAAGAAGACCCTTAAATATTTCTTTCAAGTCCAGTTTAGTGGTGAATTCCTTTAGTTTTTGCTTGTCTGGGAAACTTTTTATTGCTTTCAGTCCTTAATAATAATTTTGCCAGGTAGAATATTCTTGGCTGTAAATTTTTTTCCTTTCAGCATTTTAAATATTATTGTGACATGCCCTTCTGGCCTGCAAAGGTTCTGCTGAAAATCGGCTAATTGCCTTATGGGGGTTCCCCTGTATGTGACTAGCTGTTTCTCTCTTGCTGACTTTAAAATTCTCTTTTTCCCTTTTAATTAGGATGTGTCTTGGTGTGGGTCTCTTTGGATTCATCGTGTTGAGACTCTCTGTGCTTCCTGGGCCTGGATATCTGTTTCCTTCCCCAGGTTAGGGAGTTTTCAGGCATTATTTCTTTAATAACTTTTCTGCCCCTTTCTCTCTTCCCTCCTCCCGGGACCCAATATTGCAAATATCAGTATGCTTAATGTTGTCCTGCTGGTCCCTGAAACTAACCTGATTCTGGACAATTATTTAGTTCTTTCTTGTATTTTTGTTGAAGTTCCCACTGTGTTCTTTCATTCTTCTCCTGAGTTTGGCAAGCATCTTTATGACTATTACTTAGAACCCTTTATCAGGTAAATTACCACCTGTGCTGGGGTCCCCTTGGAGAGATGGCTGGAGCTGATCAAGCAGCTAGAAATAGGGACATGATGTCTGTTGAGAAAGTCATTGAGGGTGTTGTGAGACCTCCTTCTGGCCCCCACGGTGAGACAGAAGTGTGCCCCCTCTTCCTTCAAGCCCAGGTGGGGAGAGAGACACTTCAAGTTGACCATGTGAAGAATTGATGTGTCCTTGAAATACAGGACTCAGTGTACTGGTGTCTGTTTTTTTCACTATTTGATTCAACTTTAATGTTTTTTATAATTATTTGATTGTAAGTAATAGAGCAATATTATCCCATTTTTTGTTGTTGTCGAGATGGAATTTACACACTATAAAGTTCATCCTTCTGAAGTGTGCAGCTCAGTGGTTTTAGTAGATTCACAAAGATGTGCCGCCATCAGCACTGACTTATCCCAAAACGTTTCCATCATCCCGAAATGAGTCCCCACAGCACCCCCTCTCCCCACCGGGCTCCAGTAGGCACCCGTCTGCTTTTGGTCTCTGTGGGTTTGTCTAGTCTGGATCTTCCATGTAAATGGAATCATAGAACATTTGTCCTTTTGTGTCTGGCTTATTCACTTCACGTTACCGAGGTTTGTTGTAGAGTGTGCTAATGGCCCGATGACCCTCCATGGTGTGGATATGCTGATTTTGTTAATCCAGCCGTCCTTTGATAGACATCTGGGGGTTTTGCACCTTTTGGTTATTGTTAATAGTCCTGCTATGTACAAACATCTGGGTACAAGTATTTGTTTGGGTCCCTGTTTTCCAGGCTTTGGGGTATGTACCTAAGTGAGGCACTGCTGAGCCATTTGTAATTCTAAGTTTTTGAGAAACTTCCAAACACAGCAGTTTAAGTTGTTGTCCCCAGCCTTCTAGCAACCCTGAAGTATTCCCCTTTTACAGAGGAGGCACAGCAGAGGTTCAGAAACTTGCTTATAAAGAACCCCCCAGGACACTGACCAGGTGTGCCTTAAGCCGAAGACTGTGTTCACTGCCCCCGGCCCCGTTCCCGCCCCCGGCCACTGGGAGCCTCTTTCTCTAGGTTGGGCTGAATCTCACTCTGGTGCTCCAGGGACCTGACCCTGGAGCACAGTCCTGGATGACCCTGGACCTCTCCTTTCACACAAGCCCTCCCTGAAGGGGAGGGCAGGGTCCTCCGCTCTGGCCTCCCTCCTCCTGGAGCAGGTCTCGCAGAAGCCCAGGATGACCCCATGTGAGCTCGGGTCCTGGCTGACCTGGTGTCAGGGAAGGGCACCTTTGGTGTCTCAGCCATTAAGCTGCTGTCCTGACACCACCATCAGGCCCACCGCCCAACACAAAGCCTCAGCCTGTCCCAGCCTGCCCCCGGCCTGCCCGGAGCCCGGCGCACAAGGCTGCAGCCTTCTCACCTACCAGGCCTCTCCCGGAGGGCACGAGCCTCCCGCTGGGCTCTTCCAGCTCGATGAACATGGGGCCCAAGGCTTGGAGCTGCTGAAAACCCTGCGAAAATAAGAAAGAAAACCCACAAAACTGAAATCCAGTGAAACAGCTAATAAAAGTAATATTAATAAAAGTACCACTTCATTAATTGCTTAGTGTTCTACTGGTAAACATCTCATTATTGTTGGATGACAATCTTTAGGTTTAATTTTTCATGCTTTGCAAAGTTCCCAAGTACACATGCTGGCATTGAGGAGAAAATTAACAGTAAAAATCTTTGGTGTTGGATGTGGTGCCTTTGATTGTGTTAAGTATGTTGGGCGAGGAGACCTCCAGGAGTCTGAGTGCCGCTTTGCAAAGTCTAACCCTGCCCTGCAGAGCTGGGGGCACATCTGGGTCTGAGCAGCCCCACGACGGTGCTGTGGGGGTCTTGCTTCCCAGACAGGAGGGAGCCGTATGGCAGTCACAAGGATGCTGGGTGTTGGTGGAGGGCAGCGTTGAGGTGGCCCCAAGCTGATTGGTAGTATCACTGGTAGTATCATTGAAGACTGAGGCTTGGGCCCTGTGTATTTCAAAAGTCAAGGTCAAGTTCACAAAGCTTTACAGAGGACCTACTCAGTGCCTGGGTTTTCGGCAGGCAACGGGCAATTGGAGCTCACGGGCGAGGGGTCCCTACGAGGTCAGGACACAAGGTGGGTACTGGGGAGTGGGGTGTGCTCTCCAAGAGCTGAGGACCCCAGTGTGGGCCTACATGCTGGTGACATCAGCCACGTGGGCAGAGGAGGGTGGAGGGCTCTGCAGGCTGAATCCATTTCGTCAGCAAATACTGGGCTGCTCTGGGTCATCGGGGAGCACAGAGGAGCTGGGCGGGGTTGGGCAGTCGGCAGACCTCAGAACTTTTGCATTTTGGATGCATCTTTCGGGCCATGGATGTGCCTGGAGGCCGGGCAGCCAGTGAGAAGGCTGATGTCATGGCAGACATGGGAGGCCAAGTCAGGGATGCTGTGGAATGGATGGTGGCTTAGTGTCCGGGATTGCCGTGACAAAGCACTACAGAAT
The DNA here is from genome assembly GCF_009834535.1 of Camelus ferus. Taxonomy (NCBI): domain Eukaryota; kingdom Metazoa; phylum Chordata; class Mammalia; order Artiodactyla; family Camelidae; genus Camelus; species Camelus ferus. Next base: position 1,325,255 of record NC_045713.1, on the reverse strand, counting down.
GGGTGACTTTAGACAATAGAAACATATTCTTTCACAGCCCTGGAGGCTTCAAGTCCAAAATCAAGATGCCAGCAGGGCCAGGCACCCTCTGAGACTCCTGGTAGAGCCCCTCCTCCTCCGCCCAGCTTCTGGGTGTGCCGTCTGGGCCACTCCTGGCTCGTGTGTGTATCACCCTAGTCTCCGCCTCCACTGTCACATGGCCTTCCTCTGTGCCTTTTTTCTTCTCTCATCAGGACACCAGTCATATTGGCATAAGGGCCCCAACCTAGTCTAGGTTGATCTCATCTTAATTTGCACCTTAATTATATCTGCAAAGAACCTATTTCCACTTAATGACACGTTCACAGGTACCAGGGCTTAGGATTTTAAATGTGATTGGTGAACACAGTTCAGCCTACAACAGAGTAAGGAGAAGAGGGGAGTCCAGGGTGACTGGGCGGGAGGATGGTGGAGCTGGCCACTGAGGTGGGGGACGTGCAGTGCAGCGGGTGGGGGAGGTGACGTGATGACTTCCGTTTTGGATGCGTCGTGTCTGAGGCGTTGGTCTGTGGAGAATCTGGGAGGAGAAGCCCAGGTGGCAGTTAGATACGTGGGCCAGAGTGTAGGGGAGAGGGTCAGACCAGGAGGGTCTGTTCTGAGACCTGAGCGTCCAGGTAGATGGTAGTTGAGACGACACAGTGGGTGAGATACCCCAGCAGGTGAGGAAAGCAGAGGAAGGGCAACGTGTCGGGAGCTCAAACGCTTAGGATGAGCAGAGAAAGAGGATCACACACGAGACAGAGGAAAACCAGGGCACCGTGGATCCTGCAAGCCAACGAGGGGGCAATTCAAGCGTGACTGAGAGCCAGGGTCCAATGCGGCAGCAGAGAGCTTTCCTAGGGAGGGCGGAAAGGCGCATGGACTTCAGGCTGCGGGTCCGCTGGCTACTTTCCCAAGTAATTTCAGCGCGGTGAGCAGAAGCCAGGCTGCTGGGCGTGAGGGATGCAAGTGCGGTGACCGCAGGGTCTGTCTGTGCTATTACAGAGAGCACACTGTGGCTGGGAGAATTCAAGAGGTCACCGGGGCAAAGAAGAGATCCTCTAAAAGCATCCTGGAGGGAACTGACAAGCAGCCAGAGAGAGGAGCTGGTCTCCCGCCACCAGGGGGAGACATGCACTAGCCCATCTGAGCATTTTTCAAAGGCGGGCAGATGATGGGAATGATCAATACACCTAAGTTTCTCTGTGTAGCTTTCCAGAAGCAGCCGAGGCCTGGGTACAGTAAATAAACCTGTGGGGTTACATCACCGGCTCCAATGTATCACACAGAGGGTTTGTTATAGTAAAACCCTGCCCAGGTCTCATTTCTTTTACGAGATGCAGTGATTTCAAGATTCGGACTCTTAAGATGAGTTGGTGGTGAGGCTGGAAAAGGGAAAGAAATTTAGGCTAATCCAGGCACGGACTCTTAGAGGGGCAGACACGCAGACAGAACACTGTTTCCCTTTGCTGGTGACATGTAAGCTCAAGACGCATCTTTTGATTCCTAAGAAGATGGTGTATTAATGTAGACAGCTGCCTTCCTCCAGCCCTTGGGCGGTCAGAGGAAGGATGTTTATAGATCCCAGAATCTTATATAAAAACAAAAAACGCTTTAGGAGTCAAAGGGTAGTTGGGACCAACAGTGAGGGAAAGGCAGCCTCACAGACTAGTTTGGGGTGGAGTTTTTGTCTCCGTCCTTTTTCTTTCCAATGTTGCTTGGGCCTATTTCTCACCTCCCAGTAGCCACCGCAGGATAGAAACATAGGAGGGCCAGCCATCCCCTTGTGACAACTGGAATGGAACCTCTAGAATAAGGGTGGCAGGACTACCATTGGCCTGAGACTCCAAATGACTTTTTGAGGCAGAAACCCCCAACTTTTATTTCCCATTGCTGACTTGGAACTATCCCGGGCTCTTATGTGAGAGAGAAAGAAACTGCTGTTGCGTTCAGTCATTGATTACATGTTTGACTCTTTTTGTTACACAGCTAAGTCTACCCTAACTAATACAAAATTCCATGTCATTAATCAAAATTAAGAATTTCTGTTTAACAAAGGACCCATAGACAGAGTTAACAGATGGGTGACAGATTGGAAAAAGATGTTCGTGACATCCAACAGCGACATGGGGAGAACAGCTCTTCTAGATAAGAAATTCCTGTGAAGTAACCAAACTATCACTGCCCAACGAGGAGTCCATCTGAGAAGTGGGCAAAGGATAAAAATCCACTGAGTTAGAAGTCCAAGTGGCTAATGTGAATGCAAACTGATGCTCAACGTCATCAGTATTCAGAGATGCTCAAGTTATGACATGGATCCGAGATACCACTTCTCCAAGTCAGATTTGGCAAATTCAGAAATGCGGACAAGGGAAAGTGTCAGTGAGGATGATGGGCACGGGACCACCGTGGACCCACTGCTGGTGGGAGTGTGTCCTGATGCAGCCCTTCAGGGGCACAACTTGGTGGGGCTTGATGGAACTAAGAAGGCGGAGACTCCTTGACCAGTGATACCATTGTAACTCTGACATGAGACTTAAATGAGCCATAATATTGTCGTTAGTGGCAGCAGGGAGCAGGGTGGACCAGCTCCCCCCACTGGGGGTTAAATATTCAGCATAGAAGGACTCGACCAAAAGCAGCAGTGATACATGACAAGGAACCGAATGGAATACACAGCACCGTACCATTTACATAAACCGAAGATAACCACACACACACAAGTACGTATACCCAAGGATATACTAAACCCATCAGAACGGGTGATTCTGGTGTGGAGGCTGGAGGGGGGTGGGGTAGGTGAGGCGGGACCCACATGTGCATCAGAGCATTTGAGTTCTGGGAGCTGAATGCTAAGATTAGCTCAACTTCCCACACCCAAGCTCCAAAGGGGGAAAAGGCCCCTCAGGGGAAGTACTGTCTGCAGGGCCCGAGCCCTGACAGCTGACCCTTCCCCCGGGGAGGCTGAGTGAGTGGACAGCTCATTCCATCCTTCCTGTTTATAGATTCAGCAGCGACTTCAACAATCAAAGCATCATTAACTCCTGTTTAATGGGCGCCGTCTCCACCACGGTGTTTGCACACGGGCACATTCTGCTTGGCCTCCGGCAACAAGGCCCAGCCTCCGACTCAGCCAGTCACAGCCTCCAGTCCAGGGGTCACTGAGCCTGCAGGCCGTAGGGGGTTTATGGCTGGACTCAGGGTCCCGTGACCTCCAGGAGGACTGACCCCCGGGGAGGAAGGAGGTGTGAAGATTGTACAGAGGAGCCAAGACTGAGTTTAAACCCAGTTCCACCGCATACTGTGTGTCTGGTCTATGTAACCCCCCTATGTCCCAACTTCCTCACATTAAATATTGTATGATTATTATACCCATTTAATATACTTCAACCATATACATTTACACCGGCAAGTGCTAAGTGCTTAGTGTTAGTTACTATTAATACATTAAAAAATTTACTCAAAAAAATAAAACCGTACAGAGATGGGGACCACAGAGTGGGCAGCACTGGGGGGGCAGTGAACAGGACTCATTTTGGGGGTGAAGGTGACAAGCACGGTGACCAGCTGGCCTCGCGGCCAGCCGTGTGTCCTTCCTGAGCGGTAACTGTCACTCCATGGAAATGTTCTTTTCCCTACTCGTCTTCCAAAGCTTTTGATTTCAAAAGGGAACAACCCCAGTTCAGGAATCAGCCCAGGGGGATGGCAAGGGAGTGTTTAGAGCGAGGACAGCAGGTCATTCGATATGAATCTAACACAAGGAGTCCTTGGAGATGAATGTGTCACATAGGCTGGGGCCAGATTAGCCGGGATCTTGGGTTTTGTCCTGGCAGTGGAGGGCTAAGCTAACAGCCTCTCTTTGAGAGAAGGTCAACAATCAATGTCTGGAAGGACAACTGACCAGCTAAGCCTGGCCTCACTCAGCTGTCAGGGGCTGCCAGCAGGAATTCTAACTAGGTGGCGTGGCAGACTGTGTCTCCCCAAAGTGGCTGCCATGATGTTTCTATCCCACATTCCCTTCTTAAGTGTGACTCTGACATTCCTCCCATCAAGAGGTGGAGTCTATGTTCCCTCCCCTGAATCTGGGTACTCAGGACCGTGGCTAGGTGGCCCTATGTGACGTCTGAGTTGAGCTCATTAGAGGTGGTCCAGTTCTGCCTGGCTTGCTTCGGATGCTTGCGCCCAGCACCCGGCCGCCATGCTGTGAGGCAGCCCAAGCCAACACAGGGAGGAGCCCCAGAGAGTTGTTCCGCCTGAGGGTCCAGCATCAAATGCTAGTCCGGTGGGTGAACGAGCCCTCAGGGGACTCGAGTCCTCCACCACCCGGTCTCCCCCAGCCTCTGTGCCTTCCCACTGAAGCCTTGGAATCAGGGAGCAGAGATGAGCCGGTCCCCACTGTGTGCTGCCCCAATTCCTGACCCACAGAGTCTGGAGACTAACAAAATGGTTCTTGTTTCATGCCCCTGAATCTGGAATTGGTTGTAAGCAGGAAGAGGTAACCAGAAGAGGCGGCTCTGGGAAAAGCGTACGAGAGACACAAAGAAGACAGAGATGCTCACACGCTGCAGGGGCAGATCTGAGTACTCAGAGGAGGGACCTGAAGATGAATGAGTGACCAGAGGATGACGTGCCATGGATGGAAATAAGAAACTCAGAATGGGGAGCAGAAAAGGTGGCCCTTCTGGTTTTGAGTATGCTGACTGAGAGGGTGGCGAGAGATTTCCATGCGCTGACTGGCAGGTTTGGGAAATGGTGGAGTTTGGAGAGTCTCCGGCCCAAGGTATCTTTAGAGCCCTGGGAGGGACGAGCTCACCCTGGAGAGGAATACCACAGTTTGGAAGAAGAGACGAGAGCTCAGAGCAAGTCTCTGGGTGGGGGTCGTGGTGGTGGTGGGGGCTCATACCCAGGGAGCAGGGGGAAGAGAAGGTGGATGGAAAGCCAGAGAGGGGGTCACCAGGTGCACAGAGCAGCAGGAGGGCAGGAGCAACAGGGAGACGGCCTTGGATTTGACGACATGGAGCATCCATTTGGTTTCAAGTTATTTACCACCTTCTCAGATTTGAATCATAAAAAGGGGCTTCTTGTGATTACCACTGTCTAGAACCAGCTGGACGCCAGAGACCGGACTGGGTGCGCTACGTGTGTTATTTCACACTTTCCATTCTTCTAACATCTTGGCATGGTTTGTTTTATTCTCACAACAATCGTGTGATGTTAGGTGTTCCTACTGGTGAGGAGTCAGAGGCCCCGAGGTTACCCTGGTCAGTGGCGGAGCCGGGATTTGAACCCAGCCGGCACTGAAGCTCTCTCGTTTCCCCTTTCTGCTGCATCTCCCTTCTCCTTTCCTAAACTTGCAAAACCTCCGGCACACACGTCTTACCCAGAACGCTGGGAACAAACGGGAGTCGGTGGATTTCACCATGAAATTTAGGAAAGGGGAAGCTCCTGACTCCCAACGCCGGTGAGAGCGGCGGGGGCCTTTGGTTCGGGGTAGGGGGGCCGGTGGGTCTTGCAGCCCTGCCCGTGGGCTTGCGGGCTTGCTTACACTTGATGGCTGCAGGGGGCGGAGTGTGAATCTGAGTGGTTCACCTCTTGGCTGTGCTGGGAAAGAGATGCAGCCGGGGTGTCCCGGACCGTAGCATCACAAAACCCCAAGGGGCCAGAACCCCAAAGCAGCTCACAGTGCGCACCTCCCGCGGGGGTCAGCTGAGAATGCCCCTCCTGGTCTCAGCTGAGACTGGACGGGGCCTGGGATCTCGGGCAGGGCTACGCCTACACGGACTGGAACAGGGAACACGGACTAACGGATGTCTGCGTGTTCTGTGCTCTGCGTGCACTTATATGCATTAACGTTTCTTTTAATGTAACAACCTTATTGTGACATAATCCACATACCCTGCTGAAAACGTACAATCCAACGGCCTTCAGTACATTCACAGAGTTGTGCAAAGCACCCCTACTGTCCAGCTCTGGGAGACGTTAATCATTCCTCAAAGGAACCCGATAGCGACAAGGAGTCACTCTCTTTCCCTCCCTCCCCCACACCTCTAGCTACCACTCTGCTTCCTGCCTGTGTGGCTTTGCCTCTTTCGGACATTTCATACAGGTGGGATTGCTCGAAACGTGGTCCCTTGGGACTGGCTGCTTTCACTTAGCGCAATGCTTTTGAGGCCCAGCCGCGATGCAGCGCGCAGCAGTGCTCGGTTCTCGGTCATGGCGGAGCGTCCTTCCGTCCTATGGACACCAGCACACTCCGTGCATCCGCTCATCCTCTGATGGACTTCCCAGCTGTTTCCACTTTGCTGCTATTACATGAATAGAGGTGCTATGAACATTTGTATACAAGTGTGAACATCTGTTTTCAATTTTCTCAGACAGACACCTGGGAGGGAGACTTCTGGGTCAGATTGTAACTCTGTGGTTAACTGAGGAACTGCTAGACTGTTTTCCAGAATCACTGCTCCGTTTAACACTTCTTCTAGCAATGAATGAGGGATCAGTTTCTCTGCATCTTTGCCAACACTTGTGATTGTCCATCTTTTTTTATTAGGATCATCCCGCTGGTTGTGAAGTGGTATCTCATTGGGGTTTGGGTTTGCATTTCTCTAATGGCTGAAGATTTGAACATCTTTTCATGTGCTTACTGGTCATTCGGATATCTTCCTTGGACGAATGTCTGTTCAGATCTTTTGCCCATTTTAAAATTGGGTTGATTGTCTTTTTATTGTCAAGCTGTAGGAGTCCTTTATCTATACGGGATGCAAGCCTCTCACCAGAGATCTGATTTGCAATTATTTTCTCCCGTTCTGTGGGTTGTCTTCACATTTTCTTGATGATCTCTTTGAAGCACAAATGTTTTTAATTTTCACGAAGTCCAATTTATCGACTTTTCTTTTCTCACTGTGCTTCCGGTGTCAGATCTGGGAAAGCTTTGCCTAGCTCCAGTTAAGGAAAAGTCCTCCTGCACTCTTCTCGGGGTTTTATAGTTTTCTCTCTGTCATCCATTTGGAGTTAATTTTGGGGTATGGCTTGAGGCAGGGGCCTGGTTTCACTCTTTTGCTTGTGGATACCCAGGTGCCCCAGCACCGTTTGTCTGTATCAACCCTTTTAATCCTCACATCCACCTTTTGATAGTGATGCATAATCCCTAATGTACAGATGGATAAGCTGAGGCGCTAGGTTGTTAAATAACTTATCCGAGGTCAGCTAGTCAGTGGCCAGAGATGGAATTCGAGTCACAGGGTTTGGATCTGGAGCGCAGGCTATCTGGCCTCACAACAAGCCTCTGTAAATGTGGGGACCAGTGGGCAGGAGTCAGAAGACCCCATGTGTTACCCTAGGACCGTGGAAGTCATGTTGTATCTCCATTTGCAGCTTGGGAGGCTGGGACAGCCAGGCTCCCGGCAGGGGTGAGAACTGGCTGCAGCCTGACCCCCGGGGCCTTCAGGATGGAGGTATGTATCCACCAGAATGGCCTTTGGTCGGCTCTACCCATTGGTCACTCTGTAGCCCATGGGGGGAGAGACACGGTGGCTACAGCCAGGGCCGGGGTTGCTGAGAAGGCCCAGGGCCCTGCAGGACACCCCCAATGTGGGGACTTCAGTAAGGAGACAGTCCTCTGTGACAAGGGGCCTGGGCATTGAAGGGACACACGAGGCACAAAGCCCATTTAGAGCCGGGGTAGGGGGTCAAATAAACACATGAGTGACAGGAGACAAAGACCTAGGCTGTGGCCTGGGCATGGAGGGCCAGGCTGGGGCAGAGGCCTGCGTGGCTCCGTTGTCCCCATCAGGGTGTTTCAGGACTGTCGCCTGGAGGCAGGAGGAGGGTGAGCTGTCCAGGTCACCCCCACGTGTGCCTACGGTGGCCACATCGGGCTTCCTCCTTTTGTCATCCGTAACCTGAGAAGCCGTGGGCTGGACAGCACCAGAAAGCCCATCCCCCAGTGACCCAGCTCCTGGCATGGCTTTGGGCCCCAGAGCAGCCGGGAGTCATGCTAACCTATCATCCTTGACGCTCCCTGAGATGCCAGCCAGGGTCCTTCCAGCTGGAATCCTCCACGCACAAAGGTGATGGCGCGGGTCCTGGGAGCCTCAACCTTCCTGGCAAGAGTTCGATGCCAGGGCTCCTCTGGAATGCTCGGCCCTGGGCCCCGGCTCCACCATTAACAAGCTCTTTATGCCTCTGTTTAGTTTCCTCATCTGCCAAATGGGGACAATCACGGCACATCCCAGACAGGGCTGCTGTTTCCATGAAGCTAGAACGCGGGCTAGGCGCTGGACACAGCGCCCCACGTGGGGAGGTGTGGAACACACATTAGCTATTTTATAACCATACGCTTTCTACTCCGAGTCTGAAGACAGCCAGCTCAGCGTCCCCGCCGGCCACCTCGGGTCTCTCCGCCCACCTGTGTCCCGGGAGCGCCTGGCATCCACTTCTGCAGCAAACAGTCTTGCAGTTTTCCAAATTCAGATGCAAGGTTCTTCCACAGCTGAGTTCCTGGGTCCACTGGCCACGTTCATGAGGCACCAAACTACAGCTGCCCAGGAAATCCCACGGGCTCGGGGCCCGAGCAGGACGGCTGTGGAGCTGGTGGCAGAGCCCAGTCCGGTGAGTGGTTCCCGCCTGTGCTCCCCGTGTCTGCGGCTTTGACAGGACAGGAGAAGCGTCTATGAAGATGCACCGCCCAGTCCTCAAGGCTGTTGGTCCCTGGAGATCTCCGGAAGGCCCCCGTCCATCCCGCACCCAGGCCACCGGAGGCCCCCAGACCAGCCCAGAGGCGTTCCAGTGAGAATCTAGTGCTTTAAATTCCTACCTGCTTGGGGTTCACTTCACTAAGCGCATGTTATTCCTTTCTAGTTCTCTTGCACTGTCATCGGAGAAAAGGGCTGGCACCTCTGTTCTCCACGATGGGTCAAGGTTACCACTGAGAAACCATCACGTCACCTGCGCCATCCCCTCCCACCTCTGCTTTCCCTCAGTCCCTCCAGGAGGCCAGGCGGAAACGGAGGAGTGGGACGGGCATGCAGACGGCCCAGGACTGGACTTTCTCTTTGGAAAACTCTGGGTGCAAATCCTGGGTCTGCCACCGCTGGCTGTGCGATTCTGAGCAGTTTCCCCCACTTCCCCGCGGCCGTCCCCCTCCATCCGTGAGGTGAGGACAGTCACTCCTGCCTTAGAGTTTCACATAGGATGACAACAGCCCGGGCTGGCGGCGTCTGGCACAAAGCTGCCAGTAACAGGACACTGTGTGAGGTCTGTTTGGTTTTTTTTGTTTTTTTTTTTAAAGAAATAATCATTAAAAACATCAGGGCAGAAAACCTGTAGTTCCTCAAAAAGCCAAACGCAGAATGGCCACCTGACCCAGCAATCCCTCTGCTGGGCGCCTGCTCCGAGGACGTGAAGACACGTTCACACGAGATCTCAGACACTAGTGTTCACGGCCAAAGAGTGGGAACAGCCCACAGGCCCATCCCCTGATGACTGGATCGACCAGACACAGGGCATCCTTACAGTGCACTGTTATTCGGCCACAAAAAGGAGAGAGCACTGACACTCGCTACAACATGGATGGACCTGGCAAACATGATGCTGGAGAAAGAAGCTGACATGCCAGGCTGCCTGGTGCATGGTTCTGTGTGCATGAAATGTCCGGAATAAGCAAACATGTAGCAACAGAAAGCTGATTAGCGGCACCGGGGCTGGGGGAGGGGGAACTGGGTACGTGATGGGTCTGCGCCTTCCGTCTGGAGTGATGGAAACGTTCTGGAACTGGATGCTGATGATGGCTGCACAACATGGTGAATGTCCTAAATGTCCCCAACGGCAAACTGTATATGATACGTATTTTACCACAATTAAAAAGAAACAAAGAGAACAGAGATGCTGATCTGGGCTGTCTTACTTCTCATGGCTGCCTGAGGACCCACCTCAGGCCTGGGGGGGGAGGGCAGGGGCTGAACCTCGAGAAAGGGCAGAAGGAGGGGCTCAGAAAAGGTCCCTTCAAAGTGCAGTTCTCCCAGAGGGCTGTCCCTGCCCCTCCATTCTGTCCCCACTGCCCCCCAGCCCCCTCCTCTGGGTGGAGGGAGTGACAGGAGACGCCTCCTCTGCCCACTTGCTGCCCCCACTGCTCTTACGCATCAGAGCACTTCCTTGAGAACTATTTGCAAGTGATATGACCCTAAATATATAAGGGGTTAATATCCCAAATATATAAACAATTCATACAACTCAACATTAAAAAAAAACAACCCGATTGAAAAAATGCGGGGCGAGTTGAGCTAAGATGGTAGAGCTCACGGCTCACTCTCTCCCACAAATATATCAAGAATTACATCTACAAACCCACTGAATCGCACAGAACACCTACTGAACTCTGGCAGGGTCTCTTGCTTCGAAATACAGGAGGGTTCTCACAAAACCCGGTAAAAGAAAAACATCAGTGCAGGACTGGTCCTGCAGGGAGGGAGCGGCACAGGAAGAAAGGCATCCTCACACTGGGACGCCGCCTCTCCAACCGGGAGGTCAGAGGGCACAGCTGCAGAGCTTCCAACTACTCGGCAGACAGAACTAAGAGAAACCCACACGGAGAGTCCCTGCGATCCCCAGCCCTAGACGAGAGCCGGCAGGGACAAGCTGGGACTGGCTGCTGGAGTCCAGGGAGAGGGCCCACTGCGCAGAGGCAGCCTCAGGGGACTGGAGGGCGATGTGAGCTCTGGCTGGGGGTGTGTGCGCAACAGAACAGCCTGGGACCCCCACAAACAAGCACCAGTGCTGGTGTGCGTGGAGGGGAGGGGCGCATGCAGCACCACCATAGCCACTTTCTCCGCTTGGCTCCTTTGCTGGTGTTTCTGGAGAGAAGAGAGGCAGGGCTCGGTCACAGCCATCACGGCTGTGCGCAGGCGGGGCTCAAAGCTGAATCCACACCCAGTGGCCCTGCAACGTCACAGGCAGGACTGTCGTTTACAGCCCCAGGCAGAGGGGGGCGGATTTGCTCTCCCCAGACCCTCTGTGGACCCGCAGCTCTGGGTGAACACACAGCGAGCGGACTTCGCGCACAGCGGGGGCGAGCCTGGGCCCTGACAGCAGGCCGGGTACCACACTGTACGGCCGAGGCGGGGCTGGGGGCTGCGCATGGACCCTGTGGCGCACCGCAGATTCAGGTGTGTGACTGCACGCTCGCTACAGGAGGTCCTAGGGCCTGACATTGGTGGATCTGCCCTGGTGGTTCCTGGGGCCCAGGATGTGGGGGACACCAGAGTGGGTGGCTGACACTCCCGCAGCTACGGTGGGGACAAAGGCAGCGTCAACAGAGAATACTTTGTAAGCCCGCATAACAGGTGACAGACAGCATCACAGAGGGCACTGCCCAGAGGACATCTCCTGCCTGCTCTTCTTCCCAGCTGAAGCACCCCAACCCTGCCAACCACACGTCACAGCTCAGAAATGAGTCTAGAACCCTCTATTCCAGCAACAGGGGAGCAGATCTGGCCCCTGTCAAGGCTGTGACAACCACAGAAAAAAAAAGGAGGCCCCACTCAACAGCAACAGTCAGGGCAGACTCTGATCAGCACAGCACCAACCATACCCACATCCAAGGGGTAACAGCCAACACGCACAGAAGAGCGACGTGGCAGCCATCCATACCAAGAACAGCCCTCACGACAAAACTATTAGATGCACACAGTCTACTCAGGAAACTCCCACTTTAAATAAAAACAAACAAAAAATAAAACAGCCCTTCAAGACCACAGGAGATAACTGATGCTCCTAAATCCACAGAGCCAGAGAAATGTAAGTAAAATGAAGAAGCAGAGGAACCTCTCCCAATTAAAAGAAGAAGAGCAGTCCCCTGAAAGAACAAGTAATGAGATAGACCCTGACAGTCTACTAGGTCATGACTTCAAATAGGAGGTAATAGAAGCACTGAAGGAAATTAAGAGAGATGATGAATGGAGACAGATAATACCATGAAAAGGAAATAGAAACTATAAAGAAGAGCCAATTAAAAACAGAGGGAACCTGGGCATATATCCAGAGGGAACCTTAATTCAAAAAGACACCTGCACCCAAGTGTTCGTAGCAGCACTATTTACAATAGCCAAGACATGGAAACAGCCTAAATGTCCATCGACAGATGACTGGGTAAAGAAGCTGTGGTATATTTATACAATGGAATACTACTTAGCCATAAAAAAGAGTAAAATAAAGCCATTTGCAGCAACATGGATGGACCTGGAGATTGTCATTCTAAGTGAAGTAAGCCAGAAAGAGAAAGAAAAATACCATATGATATCACTTATACACGGAATCTAAAAAAAAGACAAATGAACTTCTTTACAAAACAGAAACAGACTCACAGACATAGAAAACAAACATGGTTACAGAGGTGGGGGTAGAGAGGGATAAATTGGAGTTCAAGATTTGCAGATACTAATACATATAAAATAGATAAACAAAAAGTTTATATTATATAGCACAGGGAACTATATTTAATCTCTTATAGTAACTTATAGTGAAAAAGAATATGAAAACAAACATATATATGTTCATGTATGACTGAAGCATTGTGCTATATGTCAGAAATTGACACATTGTAAAATTACTATACTTCAGTTAAAAAAATATTAATTTATATATAAAATAATGAAAGAAAGAAAGAAAGAAATGGGCAGAAGACCTGAAAAGGTATTTTTCCAAAAAGGACATACAGATGGCCAACAGGCATATGAAAAGATTCTCAACATTGCTAATCATCAGAGAAATGCAAATCAAAACCACAATGAGCTATCACCTCACACCTGTCAGAATGGCCATCATCAAAAAGACCACAAATAACAAATGTTGGCCAGGATGTGGAGAAAAGGGAACCTTGCACACTGTTGGTGGGAATGTAAATTTATGTGGAAAACAGTACGGAGGTTCCTCAAAAAATTAAAAAATAGAACTACCATATGATCCAGCAATCCTTGGGTATATATCCAAAGAAAATGAAAACACTGATTCAAAAAGACACCTGCACACCAATGTTCTTAACAGCATTAATTATAGTAGCCAAGATAACCTGAGTGTCCATCAACAGATGAACGGAGAAAGAAGTTGGGGGTGTGTGTGTGTGTGTATAATGGAATATTACTCAGCCATAAAAAGAATGAAATTTTGCCATGTGCAACAACATGGATGAACTTGGAGGGTATTATGCTTAGTGAAATAAGTCAGAGAAAGACAAATACTATATGATATCATTTATATGTGGAATCTAAAACATACAACTAGTGAATATAACAACAAAGAAACAGACTCACAGATATAGAGAACAAACTAGTGGTTACCAGTGGTGGGGAAAGATAGGGGTAGGGGATTAAGAGGTTAAAATTATGTACAAAATAAACAAGCCACGAGGATATATTGTACGGACAGGGAATATAACCAAGATTTTATAATAACTATAAACGGAGTATAATCCTTAAAAATTGTGAATCACTATGTTGCACACCTGTAACTTATACAGTAAATTAACTATGACTAATTAAAAAAAAAAAAGAAATAAGTTTCTTTTCATTTTGGGGGCCTCACCTCTGAAACTCCATGAGTCCTGGCGAAGAGGCAGCAGGAAGCTGGGATGTCCCCCGAAGCTGCTGAGGCCAGTGCTTAGGTGGCTGGGAAGGCAGAAGTGAAACAGGAAGGTGCCCAGCGGCGTCTCCTGGAGGGTTGGCTGATTCTTGGATGCTTCTTTTTTTTTTTTTACCCAGCAGGGGTATAAACGGAGTTCTGGGCTCTTGATCCAAGTCTTTTTTAATATCCCAGATTTGGGGGAGTAACCCGGTCCGTCCCTCCGACCACGACCGCCTCCCTCCCGGCGTGGAGCCTTTGTGCGGGGAGGGGACGGAAAGGGAGCCGCGTCCTGGTCCGCGGGCGCACCCCTGACTCCGCGGCGTCCCTTCCCCCGAGGCTCCTGCCGCACCTGAACAACCACGTCTCCGAGGCCGCTGCCGGCAGGTCCTTGTTTCTCTTCGTCTGAGCCACCCCAGGACGCGAAGGGCCACGCCAACACCACCACTGACTTCACAAGCGTTCTTTGGATTTTCTTTCTGGTAACTCTGAGAATGACGGGGGCCACCGGAGTCAGGGGAGGGTGCGGGCGCGCCGGCGTGTCTCCGCAGCCCCGACAGACGGCCCAGGCCACCCCGGGCCTCGGGGATGCTGGGAAGTCATTAGTCGCATCCACTCCACTTGCCCTCGCTCATCAAGGTCACCTTGATTGTTGCTGCAGAAGACTTGCGCGCCCTCCGAGCAGCTCGGGGCCTAAACAGTGAGATGTTTGCCTGAGTCGGTTTCTACCCGGATTCAGCTGCGTCTAGCGGGAGGCGAGCCGGCCAAGACCGCGAGGCCCACTGGCTCTCCAGCGGGGCATGCGTAAGCGTCTGCTCCGTGACCCTTCGACGTCAGAGGGCCGAAAATCCCGCCCTCAGGTCGTGCTAAGCGCCTCCACCTTGGCGGTGCAGAGGCCGGGAGCTGACTTCCACCTGCGCAGAATGGTGATGACCACAGCTTTTCCCAATCACCTTTCCCCACGCTCCCCACGCCTCCTCGGACCACCCTGCTTCTTTATTCTTTATCCCGTAAGTACCCCGAGCCTCTTGTCCTTAGGGAGGCAGGTTTGAGATTTGTTTTCCACCTTCTCCTTTGGCTGCTTGTGAATTAACCCTCTCTTGGCTCCAAGACTGGCCTCGTTTTGGCCCCTGAGCATCGGGCAAAACGGACCTGGTTGGGGGACACTGCCCCGCCTTCCTCCCCGGAGTTCTGGCTCCACTCACATCCGCCACACGTGGCCGCCCTCTGTGTACCCGCCCGGCCCTCCCTGTCCCCGTCTCTTTTTTGGAGGATGAGATTTTAGGAAGGTTCATTTCTAAACCTTTCACTCCAAGCTTCCTGCTTCAAATTTTTGTTTTTGGGTTTTGGGGGGGGGGTAATTAGGTTTATTTATTTATTATTTTTCTTAATATTTAATGGAGGTACTGGGGCTCGAACCAGGACCTCGTGCATGCTACGCATGCACTCTACTACTGAGCTATACCCTCCCCCCACTTTTTTTTAATGGTAGTCTCTCTAGAATTCCTTTTGTTTATGATCTTCCTCTTCTGTGTTGATGAAATAAAATTCGTAACTTAAGGCAACACAAGAAAAATTTAAACATAAAGTTTTTCTTTGCCTCCTTCCCCGTTAGTGTATATTATGCATCTGCCTTAACCAGTCCTCCTTAGGGGATAAGCTTCCATCTTAATCTCATAAAGTGTCACAACTCCTGAGGAGACGACCTTCCTTCTTAATTTTGTAAGAGGCCACGACGACCCCGACCCACTACTCACCTTGTACGCATAGATCTGGGCTGTGAAAACCATCAATAATACATCATTTCAGGGACAACCCTCTGTCTCAAACACTTACAACTGTGCTTTGACCTCTAACGGGTGAAACAGTTCTCGGGGCTTTCTGAGAGGCTATTCTTATGTTATAATCCTGTTTGACTTAAAGAAAATTTTCCATTTCTTTCTTAGGTAGACTGATTAATTTTTCATCAACAGTTTAGAAAATGATGAACCATTGGGACAATCACAACCAGAGTAACCCCTGGGGTCTGTGTCCCTGGTTTGGGGAGAACTTTCCTCATTTACTCATTCATCAAGTACCTGTCACATGTGGTCACCCCGCCAGGCTCTGGGGCTTCAAGGACCAAGACAAATTAGACGTAGCGCCTACCCTCGGGGCTTAAGTCTAGCGAGTAAAGTTTTAGGGAAATGATAACAATAAAACCGATGACAAGCTCCCAGGCGACGCCAGTGCTGCTGTTTCTCAGAGCATGCGCTTTGTACGCTGAGTTGCAAAAATATAGAGGAACTCCTTGTGCTAGAAAAATGACAAGCACTGCTTAGTATTGTGAGCGTTGTATTGTGTGTGTGCTGAGGTTAGGACTGGCTGAAATGCTAAAGAAAGAAATTACTCTGATTGAATTTGATTCAAGAGATACGCTCAGGGAGGAGCCACAGGAAAACAGGAAGCTGGATTGAAAACAAAGATTTATGAACTGATGTCTGTCCGTCCAGGAGTGTGCACAGCCGTACAAATGCAATCGTGCCTAGGAACTGGGCGTACAGGTTGACTCGCCAGGACTGCATGGGAGGGGCGTGGGCACTGGCCCCAGCATCACACTCACATCTGCCCCCTCAGCCACCTGCCCCACTGGGTTTTGTGTGACTCTGTCACTCCCACTCCCCACCCTAAACTGAGTCTGCCCTTTGATGTTCTGCCTTCAAAATCAAACGGTGGAATCATCGATCCTGGACTCCCCATCCTCTGTCTCAGACCATCCATCACTTAGGCGTCTGTCAGGGACAGAAGATGCGGCTGGCTGCATGCTGGACCCACTGAAGTTATTGGAAAACTATGCTTGTTGATTTAAAAAAAAAAAAAAAACCTGTTTGTGCTTTTGGTTACATCTAACCCAAATGTTACCGAGATGGACACTCTAGCTTCTTTTAGGAAAGAAGTGAGCATTGATTAATCAATCAATTCCAAAAGTGTTTCCTGAGTACCTACTGTGTGCTAGACACCTTGCCTGGTGCTAGAAACACAGCAGGGAACAAAGCAGACACACCCCCCTCCCAGGCTGTCAGTGAATATGAGAGGCAGACAATGAATGAACACTTGCATCAATAAATACCTGGTTATAATTATGCTCAGTGCTACGAAGGAAAAAGACGGGGGTCTTAAAGAGTGGGGGAGGAAGGCACCCACTGGTTATGGAGAGCACCAGGACAAAGGGACATTAATCTGGACCTCTGGGGTGGGGTGGGGTTGGCTGGAGGGGTGTTGGGTTCTGCCTTTATTGCTTCAGCCACTGTTATGGACTGAATTATGTCCCCCCAAAATTAAAAGACTGAGGCCCTAACCCCCAGTGTGCCTGTATTTGGAGACAGAATATTTAAAGAGATGATTAAGATTAAGTGAGGGGCAGGGTTCTTGGGTCTTGGCAGGGGAGGGAGGTAGTTAGCTTTATTTATTATTTTTTTGATGGAGGTACTGGGGATTGAACCAAGGACCTTGTGCATCCTAAGCATGCACTCTACCACTGAGCTATACCCTCAATGTTCATAGCAGCACTATTTACAGTAGCCAAGACATGGAAACAACCTAAATGTCCATCAATAGATGATTGGATAAAGAATTTGTGGTGTATATATAAGATAGAATACTACTCAGGTATAAAAATGAATAAAATAATACCATTTGCAGCAACATGGATGGACCTGGAGATTGTCATTCTAGTGAAGTAAGCCAGAAAGAGAAAGAAAAATACCGTATGATATCACTTATATATGGAATCTGAAAAAAATAAAGACACAAATGAACTTCTTTACAAAACAGAAACAGACTCACAGACATAGAAAACAAACATGTTTACTGGGGGAAAGTCAGGAGAAGGGATAAAAAGGGATAAATTGGGAATTTGAGATTTGCAGATACTAACTACTATATATAAAATAGATAAACAACAAGTTTCTCTGTATAGCACAGGGAACTGTATTCAATATCTTATAGTAACTTATAATGAAAAAGAATATAGAAATGAATATATGTATGTACATGGATGACTGAAACATTGCGTTGTACACCAGAAATTGACACAACATTGTAAAGTGACTACACTTCAATTTAAAAATAATTTTTAAATAAATGAAATTCTTAAAAAAAGATTAAATGAGGTCACGGAAGTGGGACCCTGTTCCAGTGGGACTGGTGTTGTAGGAAGAGGAGGAGGCATGGGGGCCTGGGGACAGGGCATGCGCAGAGCAATGGCCCTGAGAGGACACAGGGAGGAGGCGCCGACTGCAAGCCAGGGGTGGGGGGGCCTTGGGAGAAACCAACCCTGCTGACCCCTGGATCTTGGACCTCCAGCCTCCAGGCTGTGAGACCATAAACGTCTGTTGTTTAAACCACCAGTGTGCGGTGCTTTGTTGGGGCAGCTGGGGCAGGCAGCCAGAACCCCTGAAGGCCCTGGGTGGACGTTGGACAATGCAGGTTTCTCAGTGCAAAATGTGTTTTATCCGAAGTGGCTTCTCTGCCGGCAACTTCCCTGTAAATCCACACACGTGGGCATCCGCTGTGTTCACTTGGGTGGTTCACAGGTGAGGAAATGGTTTAGAAACAGTTTTGTTTTCTCTTAAGAAAATGACTTCAGGGTGTGGAGGAAAGGGTTCCAGAATCCCAGGAATCTTCAATTCCTCAGAAGCAAATCTCTGGCCAGGTGACCCTGATCAGGTCATCCAAACTCCAGGTGCTTCTTCCCTGCCCCATAACGTGAATTTAAAGTGAATTCAGTGGTATGGTCACACAATTAATTTCCTTATCAAACCCAGGGTGGTTTTTTGTATGTTTATTGTTTGTTTTGTTTGTTTGTTTGTTTGGGTCTTTTGGAAATAACATAGCAGACATTGGACATCTGAGCCCATCCATCATAATTTTTCTTCTTCTGTAAGAGCCCCCTGCGTTTCTTTATGGACCCGGTGGCCCTGATTGTACCCTTCAGAGCCAGCTGGGCGGGGCGGATGGGGGCTTGCATTACTCTCAGCTTGATACACATCACTAATGCACTGGATACTGTGATAACGATAAGAAATACATATTTTGTTCTTCATCCCCAGCTCCTGGTCCAGAGCTCCTAAAACTCTTGTCATTTCCTGAGTGATAAGAGCACCAGGAGCATCTTTTGTTACGTTTGGTCTTTGTCCCTGCTCTTGAAAGCCTGGAGCAGATAAAGGGGCAAAGAGCATCTTCTGCGACTCATAACAAGCCACTTTCAACCACACCTGAGTTTGTCTGAATGGGGTGACTCTTGGAAAGACCCTGAAGAGGGGGTTTGCTTGTCAGGCAAACCCATCATGTGATTAGAGAGTTGGAACTTTCAGCCCCCTCCAACTCCCCCACCTCTGGGGAAGGGAGAAGGACTGAAGATTGACTTAATCGCCGATGGTCAAAGATTTAACCAAGCATGCCTATCTGAAGAAGCCTCCATAAAAACCCTAGCCAAAGGGGTCTGGAGCTTTTGGACAGGCAACAAGAACTCATCCATGTGCCAGGAGGGTGATACTCCCCTAAGCCCGTGGGGACAGAAGCTCCTGTGCTTGGGACCCTTCCACACCTTGCCCTCTATGTCTCTTCATCTGGCTGTTCATTTGTATGCTTCAAAATGTCCTTTGTAATAAATTGGTAATAGTAAATAAAGTTGTTTTCCTGAGTTCAATGAGCTACTCTAACAAATTATCAAGCTGGGGTTGGGGGACTCGTGAGAATCCCCAGTTTACAGCCAGCTGGTCAAAAGCACAGGTGGCTGGGATTTGTAATTGGCAGCTGGAGTGGGGAGCGGTCTTGTGGGGCTGAGCCTTCAAGCTGTGAGGGTCTGTGCTAACTCTGGGCAGCTAGTGCCAGAGCTGAGTTACACTGTAGCACACTCAGCTGGTGTTCACCAAGAACTGGAGAACTGCTTGGTGTGGGGAAATGCACACATCTGGTGTCAGCAGTGTTGCGAGTGGAGCAGGGGAACGCTTTCCTTTGCGCATGCTCAGAGCCTGTGCGCTTTTCCACTGTGGTGATAGCTCCACCCGAGATCACGAGGGATCGTTAACTCTGCCAGCTTACAGTCCGTGGTTCTATCCACTGTTGCCAGGTTGCTGTAGGAGCTTGGAAGAGTCACTTCAACTGCTTGGAGGCTGAGACCTAAGAAAGTTGAACGTATCAGCTCAGAGGCGTGGCTGAAAAAAATCAAGGAAAACACGTTGCACCCTGAGGCAGTGGTTCTCATGCTTTAGTGCCATCAGAATCACCTGAAGGGCTTGTTAAAACGCAGCTCGCTGGACCCCAGCTCCAGAGTCTCTGATTCGGTAGATCTGGGCTGGGGCCTGAAAATCAGCATTTCTATCAGGTTCCCAGGTGATGCTGGGGCTGCTGGTCCTGGAGCCACACTTTGAGAAGCACTGTGCTGGTTTTGGTCCACGAGCATCCTTAATCTCCATTGGGATGGCCCCAGGCCAGCATGGGGAGAGGATGATGGAGAGCTCTTCCTGCCTTGGTGACGTGACAGGGAAGTCCTGTTCTATTGAGAACAGAGTGGCTCTATTATCCTGGGCAAGAGCAAAGAAGGCTGCACAGGGTTGGGCACATCCTTGCTCCCCCCTTTTCTGTGGAGGATGGGGGATTCGTCTCAGGACCCCTGGTAAGATTGGGGGGACCTGAATGTCCTACACCCGATGCTACTGTGGTGTCTTACCTGAAAGCTGTTTGCTGCTGGGGCGGAGAGAAAGCAGCTGGAGAGAGTGAGGCAGGGGCTGAGCCCAGAGAGCTGAGAGGTACAGGTGGGCAGCTACCTGCATCCCCACTGTGTGCAGGGTGCAGACTCTGTGCTGGGTAGAAGGGGTGTCACAGAAGGCTTTGTTGGTAATCACCCTCCCCAGCATGTCACCTCCACCCCAATGCAGGCTGCTGGGAGCTGTGAGGTGGCTCCTGGGTGACAGGCAGAGAGAGAGGGCGGGAGGCCAGTGAGGAGGGGTGGAAGGGAGGGAAGGACAAAGAGCGAGAGAGGCTGCGCAGACACACAGTAGCTGGAGCCCGTGCTGGGGACGAGGAGGGGTGGGGAGAGTCGATCTTCAAGGCTTTTGAATAGGATGTGAAATTGCAGTCTTAAAAGGAACAAGACTAAGTCTTAAAACCAAAGTGAAGCTCTTTCAATAACCCAAGACACCTTACAGAATCCAACTGTCCTTACAGGGAATCTAGCAGATAAGGAGACTCTTCAGAGCATGGTTTGTGGGAAAATGGAAACTTTTCATATCCATCCTCTGGAGTTGAGGCTTCTTAATGAGCTGCCCACAGGTGTATTGGCTGCATTACCTGGGGTCTCGTTTCTGCTGAGGATCCTCGGCCAACTCCCGGCTGCAGGAGATGTGTGGTCCAGGTGAGACGGTTCCCTTGTCCAGCAGGCTGCACCATTAACCCTTTAATATTCTTCCTGTCCTGGCTTCGGAGTTGGTGCCTTTGGTTCTCCCATGCTGTCCTGACCGTGGGATTTCTTCCTTCTAGAATCCTGTCCCCTTTTTACCCAAAACTCCTTAGCTTTAAAATCAATTGTGCAGTAAGTTATAGTATTAAAATGCAAGAACGTATGTTTTCCTAAGAAAATGAAATGTACAGTATCCATGGGAATGATTATCATCAAATACTTAATGGCTTTATAAAAAGAAAATGTAACCAAATGCCTGTGTAGAGGAAGGCACAGCGCCGAAATTAGGTAACAAGAAGGCTCAAGCCTGCAGCACAGCCAGCAAGACTCTCACTGAGCTGCAGCACTAGCTAGGTGTTTCTACGCATCCGAAGTTGTATGTCAGCTCTCAACTTTACAGAGAAAGGAAAAATAATACGAAAGCAAGCTCTAATAAAAATGTGTCCCTGAAAGCGAGTTTCAGGAGCTCTCTTAGAGTGCAGCGCAATCTCTTTCTTGTGTTACTTCTGCAGATAAAAATCGCAGAGGGATAAGGCTGTGTACGGAGCTGTGGGAAGAGCTGCCCGCTCAGAGGTGTGCGTTCTAGACTTCACTGCGCCTTGACACATGGCTAGGGCTGAAGTCTACCTAACCCTCCGCTTCTGCTTCAGTGTCCCCATCCATAAAATGAGGGGGTGGAGTATGTGCTCTTAAGGCATCTTCCAATGTGACATTCTGCAAAGTCAAGATGCCAGATGCGAAGTTAAAAATGATAACCCCTCGGAGAATTGGCTGATTCTATGGAGCATGAAATACCCAAGAGGAGCCTGGAGTATCTTACTCTGTTAGAAAGTAAAGAAGTGCTAAACATAAACAAAAAAATACAAAACCTACAATAATGGGGCATGTCAGAGGGACACTGGGACTAATGAAAAGGGTTCCCGAAGTCCAATGCTAAAACAATTTGAGCAAGGAAGTTAAGTAATATTGGATTTTCACCCCAGTACAAAATAAGTATCTGTGGGTCCATACGGATATAAATAAGTGATTGAATAAAAAATAAACAGGGGTGAAGGGTCAACTCTCCCATGCGGAAAAATCCCAAATAATTTATGTGGATGCCTCACAGTCAAGGAAGTGGAGCATCGCACCTACTCCTTAGGTGACGGCTGAACAGAGCGACTTCTTCCCAAAGAGTACAGCATGGGAAGTGGGTGGGAGGTGGGAGAGTGACTTTACTGTAGAGAAACTTGACAGACATTTCCTCCGCGAGGTGATCAAGGTTAACACCAACAGTGTTAATTCTTGTTGACAGCATACACCCTTGACAGGATGTGATGAGAGCCACCCTTTCTCTCTGGGGTCTTTCAAAACCCCCGGAACCCTGTTCAATCGTGAGAAAGGTATCAGACAAATCTCAGCTGAGGAGCATTTAGGAGCACACTGGCCAGTATCCTGCAAAACTCTCAAGGTCATCAGAAATCAAGGAAGTCTGGGGAACTGTCACAGCCCAAAAGAGGCCAAAAAAGACACAATGTTTAAATGTAACATGGTGTCCTGGATGCAATCTTGGGACAGAAACAGGATGTTAGGTAAAAACTAAGGAAATGTGAATAAAGTATGAACTTTTGTTAATAATAATATATTAAAATTATTTCCTTAATTGTAACAAATGTACCACACTACGTACAGTAGGATGTTGATAACAGAGGAAACTGGGTACGAGGGTGTTTGGGAACTCTCTGTACAATCTTGGCTATTTCTGTTAAATCTAAACTGTTCTAAAATAAAGTTGTTTTTCTTTTTTTTAAATTATAGCCCTGAAGGTTTTTCAAGGCTTGCAAAAATGATTCAGTGTGGCCGACTGACGTGTATAGGGAGACAGAACTGACAGAGGATTTCCATTAAAGATTAAAAAAGGAGGGTTTAATTAATCAGAAATCTTTTCCCCTGAGTTTTCGCGTAGAGGGAGCTGTCATGGTGCGTGTGCAGAAAAGGGTTAACCCAAGAGGCCTAGGTTGTCCAAACCCTACGTGTTCTAGGTCTTCATGGTTCTTGACCAGTTCCTGGGAGATAACCTCTGAGCCATTGCAACATCCAGCCTGGTAAGAGTGTCTTTGCCTGCTGGGGGCTTGGGGCCACATGGGATGGTTTATGCTAACAGTGCAACTTATGGTGAGTGCTGGCTTTTGTTTGCCTGGGTCCTGGGCCATACTGAATGAGTTTCATTCTCGGTGGGAAGGGTGTTGGAGGCTGAATAGCCAAGGTTAGTCGTGTGGGTGCTTCATGCCTACATGACCCCCAATAAAAACCCTCAACACCAAGTCTCGAGGGAGCTTTGCTGGCTGGCAATACTTCATATGTATTGTCACATGTTGTTTCTGGGGCCATGAAGAGCCATCTGTGATTCCACTGGGAGAGGACCTTGAAGTTCATGCTTGGTTTCTCCTGGACTCTGCCCCATGTCCCATATTGCTTTGCTGATTTTAATCTGTATCCTGTCACTGTAATAAACTGGAACCAAGAGTACAACAGCTTTTCCGAGTTCTGTAAGTCCTTCTAGAGAACCATCAAACCTGAGAGTGGTCCTGGGGACCCCTGACACAGCACAGCACGGCCTCCCACATCTTGGCAGATCAAACCAGGGAAAAGGCTGTATCCAGTTGGGGGCACCCTGCACCTGGTGACTAAGAATATAAATTATCTGATCAATTAGCCAATTATCCATTTCCCTCCATTAGTCCTCAATCAATACCTCAGAGCTTAGAAAAGCACATATTTAATTTCCTATTCCCTCTAGCTCCTGAAAGCTATCATAATTTGGAGGTGATTTTGCCTAGTTTTAAAAGACACACAGAAGAATTCAATCATTTTTCTGCCCGATAAATTTCTACTCTCCCTGAGGACACGAATGCTGCCTGCTCTCATTGCAACGCTCCCAGCTCCCAGCTCTTCCCTGAAGCTGAGACAGCGCTCACTCAGATTGGTGGGCTACTCAGGGCAGGTGGAGGTCTGGCTCCAGTCTCGGGAGTAGGGGGATGGAGGGAGGACTGAAACTCTGAGAAGCACAGAAAAAAGCTGCAAAGATTGAGAGGAAGGCGCCAGGTTGGGAGACTGCTGCGGCTGAGACATGCACTGCGGGTCAGGGTCATTGGAATCGCTGTGGCCAGCACCTCCCCTGTTTCTCTAAGGGGGAAGCTGCTGAGTTGGCCTGAGCTCTGGCTGAGAAAGCCCCTAAGTGGCTGGGAAGTCTGGGGTCTTGCAGGGAAGCCAAGTTTGAGCACTAGGAGGAGTGTCTGAGCTGCATCCTCTTCCTCTGGCCTTGCCTGGGCCCTTCACCTGCTGGGGGACTTAGCAGATACGTGTGTTGGCCTGGTGTGGCCCCTGCTACCAGCCTCGGGGCAGGCAGCCCCTGGCTCCCAACAGCCAACTGGAGTCTCTGCTTGAAAGATCTGAGCCTGAAGGCCTGGACGAGTCTTGGAGATAAAAACATGGTGCCGACAGTCATAGTGGCCACTGGTCCACAGGGAGGCAGAGAGTGGTTTTTCTATACTTGGTGCTTCTGAGGCCTTGGGTGTCACAAGTTGACTTTCTCTTTGGTTTGGTCCTTTGGTCCAGAGTGATTGATTGGTGGAGTCTTTATTTATTTTTTCTTTCTCTATATATTTTTTATTGACGATGGAGTCCTTATGTGGCTGCAAAGAAGGGCCCTAGGGCTCAGGATCTTTGAAAGGAAGACCTTGGGGGCAAGCCCATTGGGTGGTCTGGCTGGACCTGACTCTGCTGAGCCACACCCTGGAGATTTCTGGCTTCTTTCTCAGCCTGGGGCTGGTTGAGGATTTCCAATTCCAGTTTCTGCCTTGGGAATGAAGAGGAATGTTTCCAGCTGGGTTTAAACACATTAATTCCCAAATTGAGTTTGGCTCTCTTGCTATTTAAAAACCCTATTTGGTAAGCACTTCACAGAGCAATGGCTCTGAAAGAGGAAGATTACTTTCCCATTAGCCTGGCTTAGTAGGAAGCATTGTTATTCAAACGACCGTCAAAGGGAATTTAAGTGGAATGCGAGTTTCCAAGTCCGGGTGAGAACCAGTCTGCTGGGAGTCCAGGCTCCCCCACCACTAGGGAAATGAGCACGTGGTGGGCCCTGGCTGCCTTTCAACAGGGCTCCTTAAACCCTGCCCGCCCTCAGGGCCTGTCGGGCAGCAGAGCCAGCAGAGGACAGGACGATGCTAGGAAACCGGGCCCAGGCTGCCCGCTCCTGCCTTGGCACCAGAACAAGGTGGAGAGACAAACAGGAGAGCAGCAGCCTCGAGCACACTGACCGCAGGCTGGAACCCGAGAGGCTCGCCCACCTGAGGGGTCCTACTTGTGCTCAGATCAGAGGCCTCGGAGTCCTCTGTGGGGTGCTCTGCCCCTACCCGCTGGGGCCAGCTCATCCCCCTGAGACAGGAAGAGGGCAGGGCACAGCCATTCAAGGAATGCTACAGCAATTAACATCAAAATGGTGAAAGATTCAACCCCCAGTAGGCCTTGAGGCTCAAGATGATGGGAGATTTAACTTCTAGTAGGTCTTGAGCTTCATTATACACTCGTTGTAATATATTAACATGGTGAATAACACGCCCACAGGCACCATGGCAGTCCCAAGGCTGGCCACAGAAGGTCAAAGAGTGGGAAATGGCCAACTTCCTGGGAACCCCAGCCCCTTCCCCAGGCTACTTAGACTGGTCCTTCCACTTATTAGCATATGAAGCCACCGAGCCCATAAAAACTGGCAACGCGGTGCCTCGTGGCCCACTGCCTCTCTCTCCCTCTCCGTTCATTTGTTTGGAGACGGCCCACACTCTGTCTATGGAGTGTGTACCCACCTTCATTCTGAGCACCCAACCCCCACACCGCGTGGCCTTTCTCTTCTTGACTTTCAATGTATCTCTCTGAATAAATCCACCTTTACTCAGCTGTGGCTCGCTCTTGAATTTTTTCCTGCGAGAAGCCAAGGACCCACACTTGGCGGGGCACGTCCCAGGGGCTCAGCCGAAGCCTGGGACATGGCCCTCCTCATGCCCCCACATCCGTTTTTCCTGCATCACCCCTGCCTCACTTCTAGGGCCACTTAAGAATTTTCTGGACGCCTCGGCTCTGAAACTGTCCCATTGCTGCAACTTCTGGAGAAGCACCCCCGACTGGCCCCTCCGTGGCCCGGGGCCCAACTTGCCGCAGTTGAGCTTGGCCGAGGCCGAGTTTTCATGCACAGTGGGAGGGGGTTTGTTTTGTTTGGGGTCGGGGCGGGGATGATGGAGAGTGACAGGAAAAGAGCTGTCAGACACTCTAGCGACAAGTTTTAATATTCCATCTTTTGAAAGATTGAGATTTTCTTTTTACACTGATACAGAGCAAACAGAACCGTGATATGTTTCATAATTTACGTGGAGGCTACATCATGGGCTTTTGACAGTTCTAGCATATTTACTGTGATTACAGGTTTTTCTGTCAGGGAGAAACCTCCTCTCTCACCAGCACCCCAAGGACGATGGTTTTCCACCATCAGCCCCACCCACGTTCGCCAGGTCCCAGAGATTCAAGGTTGTCTATTCACTCTGTCTTACCCTTCCCCTGCTCTGCTTTGCTCCCAGGAGTCTGTTCCTGGGAACAGTGACCTTGACTGGCAGAAGGGCTCTGCCCTCCTTTCCTTCCCTCCTTTCCTTCCCCTTTAACCTTTATTGAGCTTTGGGTTCCCTGTGCAGATGGGGTTTCTGTCCTCAAGACTCAGCCTAGTAGGGCTGACGTGATGCAAACCCAACATATGGAAACACACAGGAAATGAGTCAAACCCAGCCCTGGAGGGAGGATGGGTCAGGGAAGTCTTTGTTGAGCACATGGCCTGTAACCTGTGTCCCGAAGCACAAGGAGAATTGAGCTTGGTGAAGGGAGTAGGTAAGGTGGGAGTGGGAAGAGAGGGAAGGGGAGGGCATGGAGGACACTGGCCATTGTTCAGGGCCACCCAGCATCTGAACCCCCTTTCTGTGTCTGGGGAGCTCCCCATCTTGTGAGTCTTGGTCAGTAGCAAGACCACTATCGTGGAAGCCAAAAATTCAGATAATCTCATGTTCAGCCTCCCTTTCAGCTCAAGCAGTCTTCACCAGTCTGCGCACTTGCACCATCTTTGACTTGGGAGCTAGTGCTGGAAAGAAGCAGGTCTGTGCAAGGTCCATTCTGCAAGGGGGATGATGCGTCATTGACCAGAGGCAGTTCTGTCACGATTCTATCAGCATTGTTCGGGGTTTGGCCATAGTGGTGTTAGGAACTCTGGGCTCAGCAGTGGCAGCAGTTATGACTTCTCAACGGTTGTTCTTACCCTGACTTCACACCTCCTCCTGGCCTTAGAACCTCCAGGTCTGGTTCTCTAAAGCTGGACAGTGTGAGCTCTCCATTGTCCTATTTTTTTTTTATTTTTATTTTTTAATGGAGGTACCGGGGATTGAACCCAGGGCCCATCATCTTTTATTTTTAATTAGACTTTTAAGTTTTGAATAATTATGGATTCACATGTAGTTGTAAAAAATAACACAGAGAAATATAAACATACTCTGCATGATACCATAATGCTGGATGTGTCATTATACATCGGTCCAAACCATAAATTGTACAATACCGAGTGACCTATAATACACGATGTGGACTCTGGATGATGATGTATTAATGTAGATTCATCAATTGTAATAAATACACTACGCTGGGCAGGGAAGTTGATGATGGGGGTGGCTATGCATGTGTGAGGGCAGTGGGTATGTGGGAAATCTCTGTACACTCCTCTCAATTTTGCTAGGAATCTATATAGATACAGATATCTATAGATATACACAGTTGACCTGTTGACCCTTGAACAACACGGGTATAAATTTATGGTCAGCTGTCCTTGTATGTGGTCCTACATCTGTGGATTCAACCAACCGCAGCTTGTGTAGTATGTCCTGATAGATGTATCAGGTCTACAACATGATGACTTGATGCATGAATGTTTTGCAAAATCGCTACTACTATAAAGTTAGTTAACGCCTCCACCCCCTTACAAAATTACAATGTGTGTGTGTGGGGGGAGATAACATTTAGATCTACTCTCTTAACAACTTTCAAGGACATAATACAGTAGAATAACAATGTAATTGTTACTTACAACCACCATGGGGTGCATCAGACCCCCAGACCTATTTATCCTATAGCTGGGAGTTTGTACCCTTTGACCGAACCTCCCTGTTTCACCCTCCCGGTCCCTCCCCATCCAGACCCTGGCAAGCGTCATCTACTCTATTTCTGAGTTCAGGTTTTTCAGATTCCATCTGCAAGTGAAACTGCCTGTTTGCAGACAATATGCTCTTACAGATAAAAATGGGGCGCTTGTTAGTGACGCAGACTCGCAGGCCCCTTCCCAGATGTATGGCATCAGAATACGCATTTTAACAAGATGTCAGGTGGTTTCCCACCTTGAGGACTGGGAAGGACCGGGAAGCTCTGGCAGCGCTGCCACAAGGCCCAGTTACAGGTTCAGGAGCTGGTGAGCTGGCCACGCAGCGCAGGGGGAGCAAAGTCTTACCTGGGCCCTGGGCTTGTGACCCACCCACCATTTAAATGTTTCCCAAGCGCTCAATTTGCATTTTTCTTCAATCCAAATCCTCAATTAATGAGTAAAGCTTCCCAAGAGCTGCCAGATTAAATGGTTCTCTTTTGAGAAAGATTCAATATTTGCCCATTCAAATGCACCCAGCGCTCGCCCGCCACTGAAGCTTCCGTCCAAAGGTAATGCCATCATTACTTTGCTTCATCTAGTCTAAAAATTGACTATAAACAGATCCCTTTTTTCCTGGACAGCTAAACAGGAGAATTTCTCCTTCCTTACCTGAGAAAGTTTTAATTACCTGCATTTGGGATTCCAACTCTGTCTCAGTAATACAATTAATTTTAATCATGATTCTAAGTTTGTCACTCCATCCAATTATTCTCCATTAAGTCATTGTGCATTTCACTTCATTATCAATTGATGGTGATTACTTATGATCAAGAAAACTCAATACGTTTAGGATGATTTCATTAATCAGACAATGCCTGCTGTTCTAAAAGCCACGGTTTTATGCCGGGTCCCATAATCTGGGCACCTTGAAACTGCTGTGAAATCCATGCAAACCAAAGATACTTCTCAGACTCCTATGTGGCTAGGCTAGCCCTGAATGCTGGGGCCCAGGAAAGTGTGTAAGACAGGTGCTGTTCCCTTGTAGGAATCACAGATGGGTGGTGTGTGTGACGAGGGGTGACAACGATTTGGAAAGGTGGTGCAGACCAAAAAGTCCGGAGGGTGCAGGAGAACTGGTCCAGGAGGCCTTGTGGCAGGAGTGGGACCGGAATCTGTGGAAGGCAGGAAGCATCGAGCCCTCTAGGGGAGGCCTCACAGCCACAGACATGAGACACAGGCACCCCTGGGCCCCACCCCAGACACACTGAGTCCGGATCTCTTGGGACCTGCATCCAAGAATCTGACTTTTCATAAGACGATGACTTTGATAAGGCGACTCATGCCCACGGGAGGTATGAGACCCACTGGCCTAGCAGTTCAGAGGAAGACCTGATGTTACCTTGCCAGTTTCCACTCGCCAGCTTTATGACCTTACGTATCTACACCTCAGTCTTCTCATCTTTAAAATGGGGATAGTTGGTGAGAGGCTCTGCTGCTGGGGTCCTTCTCAACCACTAGCTTTAGCTATCAACGTGACCAGAGCAGGCAGTGCCTCTGAGACGCGAGTCAGCTACTTGTGGCCCAAAGGGCCTTCCCTCTCTCCTCCCCAGCACCAAGGCAGCAGAAAACAAGCAATGTGGAAGGAAGGAAGGATGGAAGGGACAAAGGGAGGGGGGATCGAAGGAAGGAGGAAGGAGGCCCACCTCTGAGCCGGCTGGGAAGAGCAGTGTAAGTTAGGCAGGGGGCGCAGGAAAGGCTCACAAAGCAAAATCTTCGTAGTGAGAATGAGAGGAAGCGGTGGGGCCACTCAGTTCTGGGCTCACTGTTCTTAGCACAGCACATAAAAAAATAACATAAAATGGGGACCAAATGTCTATTTCGCAAGGTGGTCAGTAAGAACTGAACCAGATAGCTGAGCAGGGTCCCTGAGCAGGAAGGAGAGGGAGGGGGAAGAGGAAGAGATGCCTGTGCCATAAAAAGAGGAGAGACGAAGGGGGAAGGCACGTCACGAACGCATCCTTTAAAGTGGGCGTGAAGCAGGCGTTCCTGCGGTGTTCCCGGGATCCTGACACGGAGCCTTCCGCAGCGGGTGTTGGTGAGTGTTTTCTTCACGCAAGTCCAGATTTTCTAACAGACACTGACAGGCTTCCTAATGCCGGCTCGTGGCCGTGAATTGGGTAACAGGAATTTGACAGCGAACAGATAGCTCAGACTGAGACTTGACTTCTAGTGACAGCCTGAGAGTCACAGGAGAGAACCTTTAGAGGGGAAAACAAATTCTGGAAAAGGCTGTTCATCGGCCTTCCATGAGGTTCCCAGGGATGGGCCACGCCACCTCATAGCAGGCGGCCTCCTGGGGACCCTGTCTGCTGCTCTGAGGCCTCTTTCTTCTTCTCCCCTTTCCCCAGGCCAAGCCACCAGCATCTTGCAGTGAGACTTGTTTGCTGAAGGTATTCCCTGTCATCCTGTGACCACCTTGGGAAGCTAGGCAAGAGGTCCCCACTGCCTCAACAGAAGAGAATAAATGAGTTAAGATCTGGGCTCAGGACTCAGGTTTAGAAGAATTACATGAACGGCTTTTCCTCTGGATGGAAGGAAGAAAGAGAATGAAGGAAGAGATGCGGGCGTGACAAAGGGGAAGGTGGGTTCACAAGGGGGCACAGGGTCAGAGTCAGCACTCAGATGCAGCACATCACCTGTGGGTGGTTGGCCCAACTCTTCTCCCAGCTGGTAAACCGTCTCCCTCCGCTCGGCGAGCTGGAAGCGGAAGGTGACCCCAGATCTAGAAGGATGGTGGGAGGTGCATGGACAGCAAAGCAATTCACCTCAACTCAAGACCATCTCCCTGGTGGCACCGCCGAAACACATCACCCTCTCTCGCCTACCAGTTGTCGGATTCTAGCTGTTTACACACATCCACTGGTCTCATCTCTTGTCCATCCTTTCACAAGGCTAACACCCGAGCGATCTTTGAAAAGGATGTTTCTAATTATATTAAGACCATGCTGAAAACTCTTCAGATGCGCCCCCTGGAGGCCACAGTTCCTACTCCTGCGTGTGGCAGAGGAAGGTCTGGCTGCTACCCACCTCTGGGGCCCATGGTCTCACTACTCCCCTGCTAACAACCAGCTTTCCAGCCAGGGTCATGATAGTTAGTTACGATAGTTGACCCTGGACTCTGGACATTCGCACATGCTTCTCTTGATGCCTGGAGCGGACCATTTATCACTGCATAGCAACCATCCCAGTGCCAAGTGGCTTAAAACAATAGCAATCCTTTCCTTTGCTAAGAACCTGTAGTTTGGGGAAAGCTCATCTCTGCTCTGTGGTGGTGTCTGCTGGGGCAGCCCCACTGGCGCTGGGGAAGCCCCACTGGCGCTGGGGAGTAATTGTCCAGATGGCGCACCCACATGGCTGGCAGTCAGTGGGCGCTCAGCCAGGGCTGGTGGCTGTGGCCTCAGTTCTCCACGGGCAGCTCGGGCTTCTTCCGGTGTGGTGCTGGGTTCTGAAAGTGCTAACCCCAAGAGCACCAGGCAGAAGCTGTACTGTGCTTCATGACAGCCTCAGAAGTCACGTAGCGTCACTTTAACTATAGTTACAAGCCCACCAGATTCAAGCGGAGCGGGCATGGGCCCCCCATCTCCAGAAGGGGGGAGTGTCAAAGCTGCGCTGCAAGAAATGACTAGACCAGCGGGGAGACAGAAAGAAGGGTAAGAGAGAGGTAGGGGATTAAGAGGTACAAACTACTATGTATAAAATAAACAAGCTGCAAAGATGTACTGTACAACACAGGGAATGTAGCCAATATTTTATAATAACTGTAAGTGGAGTATCACCCTTAAAAATTGTAGATCACTATGTGGTACACCTGAAACTTACACAACACTGTACATCAACTCCACCTCAATATAAGAAAATATATTAAATTACTAAAAGAAGAAATGCCTGGGATGGGTGATAATGTCACCATCTTCAGGGATTAGAATCTCCCATCTGCTCTGTCTGTTCTGTTACTTATATTTGCCGTTAGACTTCAGTTTAAACATCTCTTTCCCTGGAAGGCCTGTGATCACCCAAGCAGGGCTGGGTCACCTTTTTATCTGGTATCTCAACTCCCTGCACTTCCCCTGTCAAGATACTTGTCACACTCGTGGGACAACCATCTCCCACCAGACGGTCGGTGCAGGCTGGCTTCGTTCTCTCTCCTTCCCCTGCCTGTTTGAAAAAGGAAACCTATTAGACAGACATCTGTAGGTGCCAAGCCTTGTGTATTACTCAGTGTGTTATTCCTAATCCTTAGAACAAACTTGCAAGGTATTAATTATTTCCTTTATTTCATACATGGGCAGAGACTCAGGAAGCTTAGAAATGCCTGTCAAAGGATACACAGCTGGTAAACTGGCAGAGCGAGAGTTTGAGTCCCGGTTACCCAGCTGTGCAGGCCCTGCGTCAGGCCCACTATTTCTCCTTGCCTCTCTTGTGGTTGACTGTACATTTTTGGAAGGATTACTAGTTGAGGTTTAATATTTTCCCATATGTTTCCAGACAATTATATTTCCTTTCATGTGAATTCCTGGCTCATATTTTTTTAACCTTGTACCTTTCTCTGACTTATTGGTAAGAGTTCCATATAGAGTGAATTATTTTCATTGTTGTATTTATCTTTTGATTTTAAACCGTTTTAGACATGCAAAAGATTTATATTTTCATGTGGTCAAATCCAAATCCCTGATTTCTTTCATCACGTCTCAAAGTTTTCTTTTTTTTTCCCTGTTCTCATGATAAAAGTGATACATGCCTGTCACAGAAGATTCAAAAAAATGCAGAAATGTATAAAGATGAAAATGCCATCACCCAGATGCTTCCCGCTCACACTGAGACCACTCAAAGTGGTGTATTTCCCGCCTTTTTTTTTTTTAAAACGATCTCATGTATAAAAGAGTATGTATGCAAGGAATGCATACAGTTTACAGAATCTCAATAAAACAAGCACCTGTGCATTATGAAGACAGCCAGGCTTCCCTACAGACGTCTCCCGATGTGCATGTATAAAAGTGTCCCTTAGGTGTAAACACACATCACCCAGGTTAAGAAACAGAACGTTAACAACACCTCAGAAGCCCCCAGGTTGCCTCCTCCAATAACGTCTCTCATCCCTTCCCATTTCCATGATCCTAGATTTGTGTTAGTCATTCCCTTTGTTTTCCTAATAGTTCAGCTATCTAGCTACCTACCATTAAACAATGTATCATTGAAGCTTCGGCTATTTTTGAATTTAATTTCTGACAGTTGCTCCTTTTACTTGACATTGTGTTTTTGAGACGGCTCTGTGTGAACTAAAAAGGAAAGGGCAGTTTGTTCAATTCCATGTTGCAAAGCATCGCAGCGCATGACTATCCATTTTATACCTGATGGACATTTGGCTTTTCTAAGATTTTTTTCCTGTTAATGGAGGGGATTGAGCCCAGGACCTCGTGCATGCTGAGCACACACTCTACCACTGAACTATATCTCCCCCCTCCACGTCTGGGTTGTTTTGAATTCCTAGCTGTTACAAACAGTGCTGCTACAAACTCCCTTACACACGTGTATAGGGTGCACGTGTATGGGGTGTCTTTAAGGTGTGCGTGTCTAAGAGGGGCACTGCAGGGGCACCTGGAGTATGTGCACATTTAGGCTTCTGACTAATGGCCGGTTCTCTTCCAAAGCAGTGGCAGCAAGGTACACTCCCCCAGCAGTAAGTAATTCACCTCCCCATCCACCGTCACCAACACTTGGTATTGCTCTAGTTAAACTTCTTTGCTGTCTGGTTGGTATGAAATCATGTCTTCATTTTGTCAATTTGTTAAAACTGTTCAAATTTTCTATATATTACTGATGTTTTATCAGTGACTGACAGAATTGTGTTAAAATGTTCCCTTTGGGTGGATTTGTCAATGTCTCCTTACAGAGCTTTTTCTTTTTCTTTTCCCCTTAAGCATTTATCAGCTTTTAGGAGCATATAAGTTTAAAGTTACCATGTCTTTTTGGTGACTTGAACTATTTGTCATGATGTCAAATGTATTACGTACTTTGCTTAATGTATTAAAGTATCTCTATTAATGTATTTTGCTACTTTAGCTTTCCTTTGCTTAGTATTTGTCTGATATATCTGTTTATTTAACCTTTTGGATTTTATCCTGTGTCTTTATGTTTTAAGTGTGTTTCCTGCAAGCAGAATTGTCACAGCCAACCTCCATTCTCCAATTCACACCCTGGCTGGTCCCCTCCCTCAGCATCAATGGCAGAAGACACCTTCACTTCTGCATCCCTCACTCCTGACAGGAAGTCAAGGGCTCGGAGGTGTCTGATGAATGAATGAGTGAACGCACAATGTCTATTACTCACTGTAGAAAAGCTGCAAGGTGGGAAAGTGTTCCCTCTCTGACAAAGGCATTCTGCTGTTCCCAAGATTATTTTTTTTCCAAAAGCAAATTGATGTACAGAGTTTTTTTAAAAAATAAATGTATTTTTGTTTATCACGCCTCCAGCTTCAAAGAGACGAAACAGGATATCACGTTTTCTATGATGGCACCAAATGATAGATGGGGCAATGTCACCCCCACCCCCTCTCCTCCCACCGCGGGCAGCCTGCATCTGTTCTTGCAAGGCCTCAAACTCTCTTGTCTGCTTGCACTGGAGCTTAAGGAGTTAAGGCATTTAGTGCACTTGTTGACCACATTTGAGGCGAGGAGCGAGAACTGGGGCTACGGCAGAGAGCTGCTGGCTGACGGCATTTACTGACGCCCAGCCTTACCAGTAGGGCGACCTGGTGATGACTCAGGCCTCCGGACCCCAACGTCCACTCTGGAATCAGCCTTTAACTTTCCATGGGCCCCAGGGACAATCACTGACCTTTTCTGGGCCGCTGGATCATGAGAAGGTGGGACCTGGAGCTTTGTACCCTCTGGTTTTGAAAGCCACCCCCCGACCCATGCTTTCTAGGCATCTGTATTTCCCCGGCTGGGCTGACGGGCTAGAGAAGGCGTGGCCGGCCCACCTTTCCTGAGAGATTCGTGCAGCAGGACTGACCAAGCCTTCTGAAGGGTGGCCCAGCCACCAGCCCGTGAGGGCTTCCTTCTGCCGATTCCATGGTCATGAGTCATCAGCTGCACTGGCCCTGGTGTGACCTTTTCCCTCGGCCCCCGTGGGAAGGTTGAGGACTCTCTCGACAGCTGGTTTTCACGAGAGTTACTTCTCCATCCGAAGGTCACGAGCTCTCCATCCTCCCGAGGTAAAGTTCAGCTGCTGGATGTCGTCGACAGAAAGTAAGTACCCTCCCTCTTCTCGGTGTCTTGAACGCCAAAGCACTTTTTATCTTAAATTTTAAAATTAAACCACCAGAATAGCTCTGAGGGCCAGCCAAGACAAAATGCTATTCCTTGGCCCCAATTTCCTGTTAAATGCCCCCAAGCACTTTGGCTGCTGAGATCAGAGTATTTCTTGAGCCAGAGACCATCTGGACCCGTCTCCTCAGGGCTGCACAGCCAGCTGAGGCTGCGCGTCAGGCACACTCAGTGCCGTCGGAGCGATGCTTGAGTTTCCCTGAAGCTCAGGGCTGAGCAGAGGAGCTCAAGGAGGGGAAGTAATTGCAAAACCAGCTCAACAGTTGAGCCTCAGATTGTCTTTCTTTGCTAGGTTGCTAAAAAATTACAATGAACCCTTGAAGTGAAGGGGACAGGACAGGGGTAGAATGGGGAGGCGAGGAGGGGGGCTGTTTCTTCAGTGGCTTTATTCCCTCCCTGCTGAGATGCCGAGATGCTGTGTGGATGGGAAGAGGCCAGATGGAGGCGCGAGTTGGCGGGGTGCATTCCCCAGAGGGGGCCGATGCGAGACACCAGTGCTGCGCAGGACCATTTGTGTGGAGAAGCGCAGTGTCAAAGCCCCAAGGACCCCTGAGATCACAGTGGACCTGGCATAAATGAAGGTGTTCTTCTCCCGGCTTCCAGGACCCCACACTCTCTTGTTTCCCTTCCCCTTCCTGACAGCTCCCCCTGCATGAAGGGAGCCCTCGGTGCTCAGCCCTGGCAGGCACTCTTGTCCCCTGGTTCTCACCCCTCTCCCCGGTGATTACATCATTTTCCTGGGCTGAATACCATTTATAGACTGTTGACTCCCAAATATACATCTTGGGCTGGACCCAGAGCTCTGGACATCTCCTCTGGGACCGGCAGCTGAATCTAGTGTGTGTGAAACAGAGATCTTAGCCTAACTCACTCCCTCTGCTCCTTGCTTACTCCTCTCCTTGGATAGCAGCATTCATCCCCGCAAGGTCCTCACACCGGAACCTGGTTTCCTTTCTCTCCAGGACCCTGGCCGTCCATCAGAAGTGGAAACCCTCCTTCTCTCCTTTCTTACTAGCATCCTCCTTCCTTCCCTGGTCCCTGTGTCCATCTCCCAGCTGGTCTCCCTAGACCTCCTCTTAACTATCCATCCCTTGTGCTGCACAGAAACCAGGGTGATTTCAAAGTCTAGATTAGCACATGTAGCCCCCTGCTGAAAACCCTCAATGGCTTTCCCCTTGCAGGTCCCTTTGGAGCTGGGATGAGATCTGGGGACAAGGTCCAGCCCTTTGGGTCCAGGTTCTTACATGAGCTAATGAGGATACAGTCACGTCGTCCTAGAGTCATAGCCGTGACCACCGTTTTAGGAAGGGCAATGCTACTGTGACTGCTGGCTTTTCTTTGCCGGCACCTCGTCCTCCACGCTCTCCCGAAGGCAGACCCCACTCCCGGGCGTCTTGCAGTCCATCCCTGGTTACAGCGGTAGGCAGTGAGTGATGCTTGGCCAACAAACCACCCAGCTACTGGCCACACTGTATTTTCCAAGGAGTGAGTACCTGACCAGCATTCCACCAGTTGGATTCTCTCCTTTGGGAGTTTGAAATCTGAACTGGACTCAGACAACAATTGACATGCTATGCTCAAGACACGCGCCGTGGAGCTTAAGATCACCTGCCTGGAACAGTACCCCGCCTGGAACATCGAATTCCTCCAGAGAGTGCACCAGTTCTCTGAAACTCCCCTGGACTATTCTCCAGAAAGCACGGGGCCACCACTTTCTGCTGAGGATTCCCAGGGAGAATTATGGGACTCAGAGCCAACTCCAAGCAATCGAAAATAATGGGGACACATGAAGTGTCAATAAAATAAATACCTCGGTTCAAACAACAACAACAAAAACACTTGAACTGAGACACAAATTGATGGAAAGAGGTAGCAGGAGTCATTTTATGGCAGCATCCTAGAGAGAAAGTCTATGGATTCTTGAAGCTGTGGTTCCCAGAGCTCTGCTTCCTGTGTTTGCCAAGAATTTGTTGTTGTGCACATCCTTTAATGGTATGAGCTGCCCTGACATCCTTCCAAAAAAGCTCTGTTTTTGCTCAGCCTAGCCAGGGTTGAGTTCTATTGTGACAGGAGTTGCAAAGCTGCAAACCTTCAGACAGCACAGGGCTGCACCCAGCTCTGCAGCGCGTGCTCCACTCACACGGCGCAGAAACACTAGGCTCGGACGGTACTCCCCCCTCCTCACTCCCGCGGAGCACCCGACAGAGGACAGGCTAGTTTTCCCAGGCACCTTGAATTCTCACCTGGTGCACCCTGGGAGGAGGAGCCAAAGAAAGGAGTAGCCCTGTTTTTGTATCAGTTACAACACCCTCACCCCAAAACAACAGAGGACTGGACCAAGAGTGGTTAAAAAACAGAGACAGCCTGAACGATCTCACACAATGAAAGCCCGGAAGTAGGCAGTTGTGGTGCTAGGTCATTATGTCCAACATGTCAGGTGTTGAGTCTGAATCTCTGTGGCTCTCATAGAGATTTTCATGACTGCATGGTGGTGGCTGCAGCTCCGAGCACCGCTCAGCAAAGGCAGGAAGAAAGGGGCGGCAGCCAAGATGCTAAAAGAAAGAATATTCTCACTGAACTTACACCTTCCCATCAGAGGGGAGGAATCCTCTCCAGAACTCCCCTGGCTTATCACCATATTGGCTAGAACTGTGTTTACATGGCCACCTTTGGCTCCCAGGGCAGGTTGCAAATATTTTATTCCAGTCTGTAGCTTGTCAGTAAATTCTCTTAACAATGTCTTTTGCAGAGCGAAAATGTTAAATTTTTATGAGATCCAACTTACCACTTTTTTTCTTATATGGTTCATACTTTTGGTTATCACGTTTAAGAACACCTTCGCCAGATCATGAAAAATTTCCCTTGGGTTTCCTTCTAAAAGTTTTACACTTTTATATTTTACATTTAGATCTGTGAGTCATTTTGAATTAATTTTTATACAAAGGGTGAGGTTTTGGTCAAGGTTTTTTTTTAAACTGAAGTACATACAGTCAATTATAATGTATCAGTCTCTGGTGTGCAACAGTGTCCCAGTCATGCATATACATATACATATATATTTTTTCATATTTTTCCATTAAGGTTATTACAAGATATTGAACATAGTTCCCTGTGCTATACAAAAGAAACTTTTTTTTTTTTTTAAATCTATTTTTATCTATAGTGGCTAACATCTGTAAATCTCAAACTCCCAAATTTATCCCCTCCCAACCTCTTTCCCAGGTAAGGGTTTTTGTTTTGGTTTTGGTTTTTTTTTTTGCATATGGATGTGGAATTGTTCAACGTTGTGTATTGCAAAAGCTACCCTTTCTCCATTAAATTGCCTTTGCATCTCTGTCAAAATTAATTGGTTATATTTGTGTGTGTCTATTCTGCTATTGATCACTGTCTGTTGCTTCACCAACGCTGTGCTGTCTTGATTATTATCATGATGTATGAAATAGTAAACCTTAAAATTGCGTAGTGAGATCCGTCCATAATTACCCTTCTTTTTGAAAATAGTTTTGATTACGCTAGTTCCTTAACTTTGCCATATAAATGTATGTAGAGATTGATGTGATTTTGATTGACTGGAATTACGCTAAATACACAGATCAATTTGGTGACAACTGACACCCTGACTATGCTGAGTGTTCCACTCCGTGAACAAGGCAGGTCTTCCATTCATCCAGGCCTTCACTGGTTCCTTTCGTCCATGTTTTATCGTCTGCAGGAACAGGTGCTCTATGTGTTTTGTCAGATTTAAACCTAAGCGTTTCATTTCTTGAAGTTACTGTAGAGAGTATTGATTTTCAGATACTGGCTTCTAACTGTTCGTTGCTGGCACATGGAAATACAAGTGATGTTTGTATGTCGTGAGCTGGCTAAGCTCACTTGTGAGTTCTAGGAGTTCTTTTTGTGGATTCCTTGGGATTGTCTATGTAGACAATGATGTCATTTATAAGTAGGGACAGTTTTATTTCTTCCTTTCCAATAAGTATGCCTTTTAAACATTTTTTCTTGCCTTACTTCAGTGGCGGTGATTTCCAGTACCATGCTGAGTAGCAGTGCTAAGAGTGCGCATCTTTGGCTTGTTCCTGATTTTAGAGGGGAGAGCATTCGTTATTTCCTCTTCCGTGTGATGTTAACTATAGTGGGTTTTTTTTTTTTTTAATGGATAGCCTTTAACAGCTTGAGGAATTTCTATTGCTAGTTCTCTGAGAGATTTTTAAAAAGTCATGAGTGAGTATGAAATTTTGTCAAATGTCTTTTCTGCATCGATTGATGGGATCATGTGCCTTCTCTCTTTTCAGTTGTGTCCTGACCCATGTGGGCAGAAAGGAGAAAGAGCGATGACAAGACGGAGATAAAGAGTCCAGCAGAAGCAGTGAGCTGGAGCGAGAAGCGGCTAGGAGAAATGTAAGTCTGTGCCCTCCACTGAAGAATTCTGATACACTGGGAAGATCCTGGGCCCGTATATGGGATGAAGCCCAGCTCCTAAAGGACAAGGTGACACCTGCCATAGACGACCGCTGGGACAAACATGTCTCCCTACTCTTGCTCTTGTGCAAATTCACCAGTGTACTTGACAAGATTTCTACGTCATCACCCATGGCAGGGCCTGGCATACGGCAGGGACTTATCCGCTCTTGTCTAATGAATGACTGAATTACTGAGTGAATGAAAGGTCATTGATTTGACAGTATGACATTGTGATTTTGAGCATAGTTGGGGAGCCAGACTGCCTAGGTTGAAACTGTAGAGGCTAAAGTGTAGCAAATTACTAAAGCTCTCTGCACCTCAGTTTCCTTATCTCTAAAATGGGCATAATAATGGTATCTGGGACTCAGAAATGGTACCTGGCATGTAGTGAGTGCAATATACACCTATTCTCCTCCTCCTCCTTCTCCCCCACCCCTCCCCCACTACTCTTCATTTTTGGTTGGAATTAGACCTCTTGCCTTTACTTTTTCATTACATCTCCACCATATTTCTTTCCTTCCTTCCTTCTTTCTTTCTAAGGTAAAGCTTAAGATAGTT
Source organism: Camelus ferus (assembly GCF_009834535.1). NCBI lineage: Eukaryota > Metazoa > Chordata > Mammalia > Artiodactyla > Camelidae > Camelus > Camelus ferus. Next base: position 1,284,574 of record NC_045713.1, on the reverse strand, counting down.
TCTCCTATTAGCCACAGGATTGGAAACAACCTCAGGGATGATCTAATTTAAGCTCTTTGTTTCCTGTGTGAGCAAAGGGCAGCTCAGAGAAGCCACGTGACCTACCCACGGTCACCTGGGTCACCACTGCTGAGCGGGGCTGGGGCATATACTCCTCTGGCCACAACTCTGACTCTCAAAATAACCCCAATACCTGGGTTGTTGGAAGCTACAATGCTGGGGTCCCCCCAGGACCAGGGGACTTGTAGCTCAGCACACGGCAGTCTCCTTGACCCCACTGCCGTGTCACAAAGCAGAAGGGCAGATGAAGGGCAGGGGCCACCGTCAGCAGCAAACCCTGGTCATGCCTCCTAGAAGAGGCACATGTTCTGGGAGCTGGAGGAAGCCCTCTGTGCCAGGGACATCAGAGACAGATGGCACACACCTGGAGGCTTCCCTGGTCACCACTGGCCCTTCTGGCCACCAAAGCCACTTAGCTGCCTTCTTCTGAGAGGGCTGAGACAGCAGACTCACAGATCCCGGCGATCTGCCTTGTCCTGCCCAGAGCGGGCTCTGCGCTCAAGCCCATAAATATTTCAGGCTCTGCCGCTTACTTATTAATGCAGTGAAATGAAAGGGAATTCTTTAGCCTTTCCCCTTCTCCACAGATTAAAAACGAGAGCCAGTATTTGAGAGGCTGGAGTGACTGGTGTTTGGGGACTTTGGATGCTGATGGGAAGCTGTGGATGGACTTGCTCTGTCCCGTCCTTATTATGAAAAAGGAGACACTGGCCCCTTGTTCCAAAAAACCCCAGAGCTGCCTTCTTTTCCCTGCTCCTTTCAGATTCTGTGCCCTGGTGCGGGGGTGGGGGGTTTTCCTGTGATGTGTCTCCACTCCTCCACGGAGCAGATGTTCAACATGCACATGGGGAACGGGGTTGACTGCAGTGACCTGCTTCTGCAGACTGATCTGGGGGAGCCCCCTGCAGAGCCTCACTTAGGGAGGGGACAGGGGTCCCGGCAGACGGTCTCAGACCACATCACTGATCCTCACAGGCTGGCTGCCCCGTAGGCATTTGGCTCCTCACCCCCTCTGCCACTTCCTATCTCAGGGCTAAAGAAGAGGCATTTCTCAGAGTGGTCCAGGATGATGGCTTCTGAATCATTCACATCCCCTCTGGGTTGGCAAGGTGCTGGGAGAAACCGCTTTTTCTGCAGGGACAATGGTTTATCTTGCTGTTCCTTTTCATTTGGAACATAATACACCCCAGAAAGCTTAGACCCCACACTGAAGAAACCAATTACACCGCACAGCATTTTTAGTGCTCTGAGTCTCCGAGCAAAGGAAGTAGGTGAGACATTGTCGTCATGGTAGCTAGACGCAAATTGTCTCTTAAAATAGTATCTGCACTTCCTAAGAAGGGGCTTAGTGCTTGCAGACCGGAGTACAGACATGCATTCACCAGACATGCTCCCACAGGTCTGCCGCTTCCCCCAGCTCTCCGGGGACATCCTTCCGGCACTAAGATCAGAAGCCCCCCGCTCCAGGCCATAACTAAAGGAATTTAGGCTTAGGGATTTCTGCTTTTGTCTCTTCATTAAAAAATCCTTGTTGAGCATCTGTTATGTGCTAATATCGTCCGAGGCACGGGGGTTGCAGTGGTGTACGAGACAACGGGACACTGACCTCGCAGGGTTTGGGTTCCAGGGGTGATGACCGATCTTCCACAGGATACAAAGAAAGAACTAAAGTTAGTGAAGATGGAAGCAGAGACTGAACGTGTGCTTGGGGGTGGGGGTGGGGGTGGGGGTGGAGAGCATCTCATATGGAGTGACCAGCAAAGGCCTCTCTGAGACCTGAGAATTGAGGATGAGGGAGGCATCTGGAGACCTTGATTCCTCGGGGGAGGCACTTTCTCCACTCCTGAGGTGGCGTCACATCCTGTTCTCTGCCTCTTTCTGCACCACCAGGCTGGGTGGAGGGGCTGCTCTGCTCAGTAGAGCTGGGAAGAGTCAACCAGGCACCCCAGCTCCTCCCTCCCCGCCCTCTGCTCACTCTCCTCCCCTTTTACATCTGGGGAGCAAGCTGCTCCCGGGGTGCAGGGCTTCTCTTCTGTTCCTCATGCTCCCCGTCTTACCTGGCGAGACCCGTCTGTGCGGAGAGGCTGTGCTGCTTCTGGGGTTTGCAGGCTATTCTGTTTTCACCTTAAGCTGCATCCTGCAACCTGGCCTCTATCAGTCATACAAGCTACATTTTGATCTTCCGTTGCTATTTCTTTATCTTGGTTCTCTGTTCTGACTCAGACAGGGAAGAGGAGAGTTTTCACTGGCGCCTTCTCCCAGATCCCAACTTTGGGAAGGTGGCTCGGGGTGAAGAAGAGAGAATGTGCAAATGTTCTGGGACAGGTGGGAGCCTGGCATGTTTGAAGACCAGAAAGAGGGCGAGCAGGGCCAGCCAGAGTGGTCAGCTAGGAGAGGGTCAAAGAAGAGTCAGAGTGATGAGGCCAGATGTATAGCCTCAGAAGCCTTGGGATGGAGTTTGGGTTTTATTTTAAGCACATTGGGAAGCCAAGGGGAAGATTTTAAGCACAGGGGTGACACGACCAGATTTCTATTAAGCAAAACAATACAAAAAAAGTCAGGAGACCAGTTAGGAGAATGTGACCGTTTTCTAGATAAGATATGATGGTGTCCTGGGAACAGGCTTTTGAGGAGAAGGAAAGAGGGGTAGTTATATTCTGGAGGTAGAGCTGAGAAGACTCATAGAAGGGTTGGAAGCATTTGGGAAAGAAAGATTACAGAGAAAAATTGGGTAGCAGAGTGGGCCACCTACTGCGGCTCAGGGAGGCTGAGTGCCAGAGCGGCAGTTTCTAAGCAAGTGGCCCTGGAGATGCACAGGACTTCGGTACGGTGGCTGTGCCCTGGGGGACACGGGTTAAGGAGCCAAGAGGAAACCTGACCAGCCCTAGGAAGAGCCAAGGTGTGAGCCTTGCTTTACATGAAGCCGTGCCATTTGTTAAAAGAACAAACCCTCCTACCTGATCCCATGAATGATATTACTGTCCTTCTGGTCTACCCAGCCAGACCCTCAAGATCACTATCAACACCATCCTTCTTGCAGCAACCGTCCCTTTCTTTCCACATTCGCAGTCATCCACCACTCCATTGACCTCCCGGCCCCCAATGTCTTTGCTATTTTCCTTTCCCACTGCTTAGTGTAAACCTTCTTCTCCTCCCTAGATTCTTAAAGCAGCTTCCCTGCCCTCACTGGCTGCCCTTCTCCATTCTCCCTTCCCTTCTTTCCATTCCATCTTTCAAACTGTCAGAATGGCCTTTCTAAGATATATAGGCTGAATCACACAACTCTCCACCCAGAAGACAGTAGCAGTGCTCAGTTTTGTAAAGAATAAAACGAGCTCCTTAGCAGGACATAGAGTGTCCCCTGTAATTCTTCCAGGCTGTTCCAGTTACTGTGGCTGCGAAACCAACCACCCCAAAACTTAGTGGCTTAAAACAAGGGCGTTTGTTATGCTCTTGGATTACGTGAGTCATGAATTCAGAAACAGCTTGGGGTCTCTTATGCTGCCGTCAGCTACAGCCAGATGATGTTGGAATCTTCTACAAGCCTGCACCCTCTGGCCTCGTCAGAAATGGGGCTACATCCCCAGGGCTCATTCCTCCAGACCCTGTCTGGGGTTCCTATTCCTGTTCCAGTGCCCTTGTTCCCTGGGACCCTGGATGTGTGGCATCCAGGGCCCAAGGGCTGGAGGAGCATCCCAGGAACTACCGTGTACACATCCTGAACCCATCTCCCTGTTAGCTCCCCTCCCAGAGGGTCCTTGGGGCTGGCTCTCACCCAAGCATAGTGCCCCTCTCTGCTTCTTCTCACCTTTACACAGGGGGATTCTTTCAAGCTAAGCCACTGGTGACCTCCTTCCACCTCCACTGGGGAAGAAATAATTAACGACACGCGTGCAGAATCTCCAATTTGCAGTCACCATGGAGCCGTTCCCAGCACTTGGAAATGACTGGTTTTGCACACAATCACAGGCAGCAGGTCTTCAGATGAGGGCAGCGAAGAATTTACTGGTCTTGGAGCACAGGCAGCTCTGCCCCTTCAGAAGCTGTGTCCTCGGGACGTGGTCTTCCCCGGTGAGAAGGGTGGCAATTCCTGCCTGCCCACCTGGCAAGGCTGGTGTGATCATCAAGATAGACAACCGACAGCACTGCTCTGTAATCCGGTTGGTAGCTGATCAGAGAGCGCCTTTGACGATGGAGAGAGCTTGCCTTGCTCCCCTCTTCCTGAAGCTGGGTCCATGACCTGCTCAGTAACTCGTAAGGGGGCCAACGCTCCCAGAGAAGCCTTGCTTATCCCTTGGACTTGGAGCTGAAGTTGAAGAGGAATATCAAGAAGACCCCTTAAACTTCTCAAGTGCCCCCAGAACCCTCCTTATGCCTTCTTTTCTTTTTAATCCCCAGGAGAGAGGACAGACCAGGCTCAGTGTCTGCTGACGCAGCTGCAGAGCAGGCCTGGGTTGGCAAAGGGAGCTGACATCCTTCAAGACCCTCCACCACGCCTTCCTCTCACACAGGTACCCCAGTGCAGCAATAAGCCCGAGGCTACCAAATGTCCTACTACCCAACTGGAGTGTGCGCATCTGGGCCACGGGGCAGGGACCCCAGGGTGGGGTGTCATGTGGGGGAAGGAAGCTTCTAGAGCCATTCAGGGACCCCTGGAGACCCTCGGCTGGCTGGGTAGCTAAACAAAGCAGTGATGGAGTCTTGGGTTGGTAATGGGGAAGATGAAGGAGGGATGCTGAGAGCGTAGCTTGGGGAAAGCAGGAAGCTGAGAGTGAGGACAGGACCATGAGCCACCGGGAGCTTCAGAGACTGTGAGTCCTTGGGTCTCCCCATTGAAGTAGGGCAGGGCTGCCTCTCAGGGGCTCCCTCTGCAGACCGGGAGTTGTTCTCTGGGTGTTCTGGTGACCCATTTGATGTGGTATCAAAGCCGTCTTAATGGTGGGGTCCTGGGGCTTTAAACAAATCCTAGAACCTTTAAGAGTGGCTCAAAAGGAGTCTCCGGGGATCTAGGAGAAAAAGGGGGTGTTGATGGGCTTGGCCACCAGCTGACTTACATGGAATCTTTGTGCAAATCATTAAAAGCAGCCCTCTGGGCACATGCCTGGCATCAGATAGGGTCTTTCTGCAAAGGAAATGGTACAGGACTCGGCACATGAACCAAATGATTCCAAATGAACCAAACGAACCCCAAGGCACAAATGATTTGACAGGCTGGAATTTTGGTGCCTTTGTGCAGTCTACAACTTCTGAGGACTGGCTTCTGTTAGGCTGAATAACGGCCCTCCAAAAACCATCCATGGCTTAATCCCTGGAACCTGCAAATGTTACCTTCATGGCAAATGGGACTTGCAGATGGAATTAAGTTAGAGATCTTGAAATGGGGAGGTTCTCCTAGGATTATCTGGGTGGGCCCTAAATGTAAGCATAAGGGTCCTTGTAAGAGGAGGCAAAGAGGTTAAAGGAGGAGGTAGGAGGGGTGAGGACTGAAGCAAGAGGCTGGAGTGATTCATTGAAGGGGTCATGAACAAGGAATGCAGGCGGTCCTGGAAGTAGAAGGAAATGGATCTCCCTCTGGCCTCTGAAAGGGATCAACTCTGGGACACCATGACGTTAACCTTTTAGAGACTAAGTTTGGACTTCTGACCTCCAGAACTGTGAAATAATACATCTGTGTTGTTTTAAGCCACCGAGGCTGTGATTTGCTACAGAGGCAGCAGGGAATGAATACACTGCCCCTGTGCTGCTTCCTCCTTCACATGAGCCTTCTTGCTCTGTCTGTAATACGCACTGGGATTCCAAGTACGATTTCATCTGAAGAAGGAATACTGTGGCTGAACATGTTTCAAAAATCCAGCGCTGGAAGGGAGATTAGATAAAAGTATTGTTTTCAAATGTGAAATTTTCTAGAGTCGGTAAGTGCACGGCAGTTGTAACAGCACATCTTTATTCTCAGGAAATACGCCCAGAAGCATTTAGGATAATGTATGGAACCTATTCTCAAATGATTCAGGAAACAAATGTGTGCCTGTGTATGTGTGCATACACAGGAGAAGAGAGTAAGTGATAAAGCAAATGAGAGAAATGTTCACAAGAGGTAAACCTCAGTAAAAAGTATATATACATGTTCTTTCGTGCTTTTCCTGCAACTTGCCTACACATTTTGAAATTATTTCTAAATAACAAGGTAGGAAAAAAAAAAAAAAAAACCACTGCTGTGAACCAACCCCTCTCGGTATGAATGAGAACATGGAGATGGTCAGGAGCCCATATAAGGCCCCAGAAAGTTTGTGGCCGAGCTGGGTGCCAACCCCTGGCTGCCAATCATGATGATGTTATTTGATTCAAATGCCCAGTGTTCTCCTGGTCCTGATCTGGAAACTTGCCAGTTTCTCTAATGAGTGGTCTTGTCCTGCAGGCATCCCATTAGGACATTATTTGTCACTGTCCTGAGAGTGGAAAGGTCTCCTGTTAGCTGGATGTCCTTCCACTAAGTCCTGGGGAAGGCTTTGTTTATTCACTCACTTAGTCAGTCAACAAACATTTACTGAGCACATGCTACGTGCTCAATAAGTGCTGGTCACACAGATAACACAGAATGAACAAGAGAGATGGATCTTGGAGGGAGCTTCCATTCTAGGGGAGAGAGAGAGCCAACTAACCAACAAACAAAAGAAAAAATAAACAAACATTCGTTTAGTGGTAAGGGCCAAGAAGACAATAAAAGAGGGTGTTACAGTAGAAGAGCAGTTCCCAGCTTTTTTTGACTGTATGTGTCTACCAAGAAGTTTTGAACACTTGCCACACACACACAGACATATATCTAGTGGTTTATAAATAATATTCATGTGCCACTGGACTAATGCATCACAAAATATACACAAAATGGGGGGGGGGCAGAACAGCTCAATTGTAGAGTGTGTGCTGGGCATGCGCAAGGCACCGGGTTCAATCCTCAGTGCATCCAATAAGGGGAAAATAAATAAAAAATGAAATACACACAAAAATGTTATTAAAATGGAGTAAAAAATAACAGAAACCGAAATTCTCTCACTTACTTCTTGCACCTCGTTGTAGCATCTTTGGCACCCTAGCGTGCGTCCCGTTCTAGGGGTCACTGAGAGAGACGGAAAGAGTGGGGGCTTGCTCTTGACAGAATGGTCAAGGATGTTTTCTCTGAGAAGGTGCCATTTGCCCTAAGCCTGACCAATGGGAAAGAACTGCCAAGAGATCTGGGAGAGAACCTTCTAGCAGAGGAGCCAGCAGCTACCAGGCCCAGAGGAGGGAGTGGGCTTGGTGCTTCTGAGGAAGAGACAGAGGGTCAGGGTGTCTGGAGCAGAGGGAATGGAGAGCAGAATGGCCAGAGGGTGGTCTGTGAGGAGGGCAGAGGCCAGATCCTGGAGGCCTGCAGGCCACATGGGGAGTGTGGGTTTTATTCTAACAACACGGGAAACCATCACAGGGTTTCCAGCAAGATGGTTTTGAATAGATTTTATTTTATTTATTTATTATAAATGGATGTACTGGGGATTGAACCAGGACCTTGTGCATGCTAAGCATGCACTCTCTGCACTGAGCTATTTCTCTCCCCGCCTGCACGTACATTTTAGGTAATTTCACCAGCTGCCCTGTGAGAAAGGATTGGAGGTTGAGGGTCAGACCAGGTAGGAACTTCCTGCAATCGTTCAGGTGAGAGAAGATGATGGCTTGAATTCAGGAGGTGGCTGTGGAGCAGATGAATCGTGATACGTTTTGGAGGAAGAGTTGATCTGATTGGGTTGGATGCGGGGAGCGGACCGGTGATGGGAGAAGCAGCATCAAGGTTGACCCCTGGGTTTCTGGCCTGAGTCACTGGGTGAAGGGGCCATTTACTTGCCTGGGGAGGTCAGGATGGAGAAGCAGTGCTCACTTCTGCTCCAGATGGGGGGAGGCAACAAGTAGGCGCTTGTGTAGACAAGCCCGTATACACACATAAGAAAGGTCAGGACTGTGGGCGTCAACTTGGGAGGCACAGGGGACAGGGGTGAGGTGTATGGGGAAGGCTGGCCTGTGGGTGGACAGCCAGTGGGCAGCAAGGGGCAGCTGGAGAGCCCAAGACAGGGAAGAGCTGCCGACAAGGAGCAGGGGGTCATCCAAGAGGAACTGCGCCCTCATCAAGTTGTGCCCAGATTCAGCCCAAACTCTTTCACACTGTGCAGTGATGCATTTGGCTGCAGCCCGGAGCTGCCGCCTTGGGCCTGGAGGAGTGACAGCTGGGGGAATCTGAGGCCTTTCACAAGGGAGGAATGTCAGGTTCAGACCCCTGGCAGCAGGTGGCCGAGTTGGAAACCTCTCCACGCTGGCCTGGGAGGAGGAGACTCCCGGCCCCCCGCCCACCTTCCTCCCGGTACCACAGCTGCTTCCAGGGCCTGGAGCTTGTGACATTTTGACAAACGAGGCAGCCGGCAAAGCAAATCAACGTTCCAGCCAGAGAGCTGCGGGCTCCCCTGGGGGGCCGAATGCATTTCCCCCAGCTTCATACCCATGGAGCAGGTATGAATCCCAGCCACGGATTCCTCTTGTAAGAAATCACATGTTATTTTCTTATAACTGAATGAAATTTCTTTATCACGTTCCCATAGCCACCCAGTGGCAGAAGACATCGCCTCTGTCAAGTCTGGGTTTCCAAATGCCAGGGTCCTCAGAGGATGGTGGTGTCGGGTCAGGGTGGGGAGGTCAGGCGGGGGGCACGTGGGTCTCAGTGTTGTCATCTGCATATGCTGGGACATCCTTGGGTCCTGCTGGTCTCTGGTCATCAGTCCCCGGGTCCACCAGCTCTCGCTGCTGCTCCTGGGCCACCACTGGGTACATGGGAGACACTGCGTTGTGCCCCACTTTCGGGGCCCCTGGGACCTCTGCTTCAGGCCCCTCTCATTATGTGGGTTCATGACACTTTTGTGCTGCAACCCAGAGCACGGGACCTGCAATCCCATGGTGGCCAGTCCGGCGAGTTACACACCCCTGGTAGACACGGCTTCTGCCCCATCACGCTGGGCTGGGCAGCCCCAAGTGGGCTGTTTGGGCAACTTCCTTAGGTTTTGCCCATGGAAAGGGTCAGAGGCTGCATCTCCCCTTGGAAGCCCAAGGTTATCTAGAAGTTTTATTACCCCCTTGGGTGCAGCCCAGGGAATGGGCTGGAGGGGCCCCTTTGCTCCTTGCTTCCACTCCATTCACCCTGCCCACCCCCAGCGCAGGGGGTGCTTATCCAGGCCGGGTGTGCGCGGTGCTTCTCAGTCTTTCCCTGCCTGTGTTCTTTAGTTTCGGCCTTAGTCCAGCTTTAGATTCTTGAAATGCAAATTCCCCACATTTCCCTCCCTTATTCTCTGCATTCAGTTGTGTCTGCTGTCCCTGGGGCGATGAAGGTAAAATGCTTAAGGAACTAAAGGCCTGGAAGGTAGGGTAACAAGGAACCCTGGAGGAAACACTCACATTATTAGTTCAAAATACCCTCTTGGCATCCAAAGCATCTCTCTTGGGGTCTCCAGCTCTCCTTGCTGCCCACAGGCTGCCTGACCCAAGGCAGATCCCGGAGCAGCGGGGAGAGCCCTTCATGTCACCTTTGAATAGAAACAAGAGAGCTTCCCAGACAGCTGATGAACAGGATGCTGGAGGCCCAGTGCTGCAAGGAGCCTGCGTGGAGATCTTGGTCATCTTCCCATGCGGAGCCCGAGCCCCCCTCAACCCCCAAGATCCCAATGAACACCTCCTGTAACAGGGAGGGAACCCTCGCCATAATCTTTAGTAGGAAATTCACCCTTCATCCAAGGCAAAACTCTGCCTCCTGTAATTTCCACATATTGATTCTGATTCTGTCCCCTGGACCAGAAACACACACATAAACCAAAGCCGCCCTATAAGAGCCCCGATGGGGGCAAGACAGAAAGCATGCTTCATGGTATCCCAGAGCTAAACAATCTTGAAGCGAAACATTCTCAGTTCCTCCGATGGCACTTTGGGGCTGGGTTGGCCTTGGTTGGTAGCATAAAGCGACCACAATGGGACGGGGAGCAAGAAGATCCAGGCCTGGGGCCAACTCTGCCCCCTGGGGACCACACTGTGGGGATGCACAGGGAGCATCCTCTTTGCTGGGCAGAACACAGGCGCCGAGGGGTGATAACAGCTGACATCAATTGGTACCTACCACGTGCCAAGATTTAACTCATTTAATCATCACAACAAGCCTGTAAATCAGGCACTGTCATTATTCCCATTTAGCAGATGACAAGACAGAGGCATGAAGAGATTAAGTAACTTGCTCCAGGTCACATGGCCAGGTAGTGGCTGAGCTAGATTTAAAGCCTCCCGTGAACTTGTTGGAATGCTAACCCCCAGCACCTCAGAATGTGACTGTGTTTGGAGACATAGGGCTTTTGAAGGGTGATTAAGTTAAAAATGAAGCCCTTAAATTGGGCCCTAATCCAATATGGCCAGCGTCTTCATAAGAAGAGATTAGGACAGAGACATTCACAGAGGGAAGACCGTATGAGGACACAGGGAGAAGACGGCCATCTACGCGCCAAGGAGAGGGGGTGCCAGAGGAAACTAGGCCTGGCGACACCTTGGTCTCAGACCACCAGCCTCCAGAACCACGAGAACATAAATTTCCATTGTTCAAGCTGCCCCGAGCAGACTAACACCGGGACTGAGGTGTTCCTGTCTGTGTTGCTGGTCACCAACCCGGATGAGGCTGAATTAAGAATATAAGATTGGGATCGGGTACCCCTCACCCGGCTTCCTTACATTAGGAAAGAGGGGACAGAAGGTGGCTCTGAACGTTGCCCAAGACGGGGTCCCCTGACCCCTCAGCTTGAGCAAAGATCAGCTTCAGCCTGGCGGTTTCAGCCTCTGAGAAGTGGTGGCCCCTTCGCTGCAGACCCCGTCCAGGTTCTGAGCCTTTGATTTCCGGGTTGCGGATGTTCTAACAGGTTTGGGACTGGCAGCCTGCCCTGCTCTGGCAGCCCTGCCCCTGCTTTTCCTCCACACTTGACTCCTGACAGAGGCAAATACAGTAGAGGGGTCAGCGATTTAGGGATCAAGCAAACATTGGTAGAGAACTTGTCCCACCCCCAGTGCATAATGTCTGCCTTTTGGGTTCAGTGTGGGCTTGGTTAAGGCAGACAACTCGCCCTCATTAAACTGGCTGCTTGGGGCTCGATTAAATAGCCGCCTTGGTGTGGTTTACTCTGCAAGGGTTTGGAAGGGAGTGATTTAAGTGTGTCCACAGGCTGGGTCCGATGGTGCCTGCAGACTCAGTTTCTAGGTGAAAATTAGTCTAAGAAGAGGAATTTCTCTTACAACTGTTTGTTTTTATGGTGAATGTATTTTATGCCCACAAACCCAGCAGAGCAGTGACAACCTTAAGCCAACATAATAATTCACTGCTGGACGAAGCCTTATACATTGCAGTGTGTTTTACTATCTGCCTCCTCATTGGAGAGTCATAAACACGTGGAGACAGACAGCATGCTATTAGTTATCCCCACATCACCAATCGGGGAAAGTAACCACTGGGTCTGGGAACTGAATCGCCCACCTCTGCTCTGGCACCCTTTCAATTTCCTGGTGTTTTCAGGGGTAATAGCTTCTCACTGAAATGCTTGGTTTTGCAGTATGTACTCTTGTGGAAATAGCCCTCCTGACCCACTCTTCAACCAGCTGTAGACACCGCCTGGGATGCACGCTGAGCCTCCTACGTTCTGCAGCTGTAGGACAATCCCTGTGCTCCTGCCTCCAGTTCGGGGAGGTGAGAAAGTGATCCCAGTACCTGGAAGTCAGTGTTGACCTCATGGTGCATTGGAATCATCAGGGAACTTAAAAAAAAAAAAAACCAAAACACAGTATCCATGCCATGTGAAAACAAACAAACAAACAAAACAACAGCAACAAAAAACAATACGTCTGGGTCCAACCCCTGAGGTTTGGTTTTGATTGGTCATTGTTGTTGCCATTTTAAAGCTCCTGCAGGTGATGCCCACGTGCAGATGGGATTAAGTACCGCTGGGTAAGATGTGACCCCTTTTACCTTGGGTCTCCTTTCCAGGTGCATCCTTTCTCCTCAGCAGTGGCATTGGCTGCTTCTTATCCTTAAACTTCTCTGTGGGTCTCCCGCAGTGCTCCTGGTTCCCCATGGGTGAAATGAGAGAGGACGCCATTTGCTCTCATCTGAGGAAAACTGAGCATCAATCTACAGCCAAGACTGGGTCCTGGTTGGGGGAAGTTTGAGAGGACAAATTCTACTTGTGCCAAGGCAACAAAGACACACTTGGTTGATGGCTGCCACAAAAATGCCTGTAAACCCCCACTTCCATGTCCCACCTGAAGTCTCGGGAGTTGGCCTTGTGTCGGGGAGGCTGAAGACGAAAGCCCAGCGCTGCTGACCTCTGTCGGGAGGGATGACCGCTCTCTGGGCCCACGACTGCTTGCTGGCAGGGCGGCCTTTCCTGGACCGATCCCTGGAGTGCCGGCCCGGTGTGGAGGTGCACAGAGAAGAAGCAGGGCCTGAGGAAGGTTCAGAGAGTCTTCTCAGAGGGAGCAATGTTGGAGGTGGGCTTTGCAGGATGAGCAGGAGATCCCAGGGATCAAGATGGGAGGAGATGACAGCTTTCTTGGCCAAGGGCAAACCAATTTCACTTCCCATACTTAGGTGTCATCAGCTCAGCATAGAGGAAGTGGAGACTGGCTGATTTGGGCCAGTGGAAAGGCTTGGCAGGAGTCTGCGCCTCCTCAGATGCCCTGTGCTGCCGCGGCTGAGGACATGGGGCACTCTGAGCAGTTGCAGACACCACACTTAGGACCGGGGCGCCCACGGCGACAGGAGATTCACCCCGAGCCCTGGGGGTCCCATGGTCCCTCTTCATCATCCTCATCATCACATAAGAAGAACACGATGCTGTTCAGCTTTCAGTGGCACCATCATCTCACAATCTTGCAAAGCAAACAGGACCGGGATCATTGTCTGCACTTGACAGATGCAGAAACTGAGGCTCAAAGGGGCTAAATGACATAGCTAATGCCTAACAGAATAGCAACTAGAAATCCGATTCTGGGCGCTGGATATACAGGGCTCATGGCTTCCTTTTTAGGCCTCAGGCACATTTATGATGGAGACTAAAACAGCTTTCGGTGACATCCTCACTAGGACATCTGTACCTGGCCTCGGGGTCCCCTGGCAGAGGCACTGGAATCACATGCTTACTGCGAACTGCTCCAAGTGCCCTACTCTGTTCATCCATTTCATTCTCACAATATCCACAGTTTACAGATGAGGAAACTGAGGCCCAGGGGTCAGGTGACTGGTTCAAAGGACAGCCCCAGTGCTAAACCACAAGGCCCCACCACCTCTCAAGGAGGCCAGCTGGAGCGTGCAGGGGCTTCCCAGTCAGACCAGTGTGAATGTGGATCTGGGGCTGTGATGACGTCCCCGGCTGAGCCTCCTCGCGCCTGTGCCCAGGGGAGCACTTACCCTGCTGGCTGGCTGTGAAGCTGAGATGAGGTCACCCCTGAAGAGTGCCCAGCACGGTGCCGGGGACTGGGTCGTGCCTGCTCTGCTTTAGGGGGTCTGACTCTGAAACCAAGCACACTGAGCATATCGAGCAGGTCAGACGGAAGAGGACAGGAGGCCAGGGGAGGGCCTGGCAGGCCCCATGAGGTGACCTCGCTCTCTGCTGAGCCTTGCAATGCCCCACACTGTGCCCCACAAAAGCTGCCCCCTCGCCCAAGGCAGAATGTCAAGATCAAACTGGAAATGTGGCATTAAAAAAATTGCCATGGCGGAACCAGCAGCCGTTGGGAATCCAGGCAGTAATAAATTAAATGATGCTCCCAGCTCATGTGGCTTCCCTGGGGCCTCCCAGGAACACATTTCAATATAAATAATTTACCACGTAAAGGGATATTGAACTGGCCACCCAGAGCTGCAGGAATAATAATAAATTCTGGTTTTGTGAATCAAAGAGAGGCGTCACCTTGTAAAGCAAGGGCCCTAGACCTGGCGTCTGACATTCTGGGATCCTGTCCTGGGCTGGCCACTGAGCAGCAAACCCACTGGGTGGCTTCTGGAAGCCCCTGCACATCCCTGGGCCTCTGCCTTCCCTTGCGAGGTGCCTGCTCAGGCTACAGGTTATTTGAGAAGCGTTTCACAACATGTGCACACATACCCACGCGACGTCGCAGAAGGAGAAAACCCTTCTTCCACATGTTACTTTGAACAGACAAAAAATCATGCAAGTGATTTTTCAATCCAAGAGAGGCCAGAAGGCCAGCGGACAGGAGGGCAAAGTGCAAATGAGAAAGACTGGAGTTCCTGCCTTGTAAACGTTAACCCTCTCCTCGCCATAGCTTGGAGAGGCGAGGCAGCTGTTACCCAAGGAAAGGAGCAGCGACGTGTCCTTGGTTGCACCACCCCAAACCTCTCCTTCTGTTTCAGGCTAGGTTGGCTTCCTGGGCTTGGACGTCAGTTTCTCCTCCTCCATCAGGACAGCTGCGCCAGCTCTGAGCAGGGATGCTGCTATACCGCGCTGCCAGACCTGGCGACCTCTTTTCCGGGCTCACCCTGCCTCTGCTTCTGGCACCGGCTCACATTTGGGTCGTCTTCTGCTCTGTAGAAGCCGTTTTTATTCTCACCACTTCCCTGAGCCGAGCCTCGGTCAGGAGCTGAGGGCTGCAGCCAACGGAGCCGGCCAGTCGCATCCAGCTCAGCCAGGAAATGAACAACCGGAGACGTGAGAAGATATTCAGCTCCAGATTTAGAACCAAAAGAGTCTTTACATTCTAACTGTACCCCTATTCCCAAAGAGAATCGATTCCACAACAAAATTTGTGACCAGAAATATGAACTGGGTGCAGAGAAAGTCGATCCAGGACACCAGAATTCGCTCTCTCTCCTTCTTGCCCTTCTTCCGTCCCTCCTCCCTTATGGAAATATTTCCCAAGCACAAATTATAAGGAAGAAACTCACAGAGCGACAAAGAGGGTGGGGAGAGAAGACAGAGCCCATGCTCTCCAGTAGGAAATACAGAAACATTAGCTGACAATTTCAAAGTAGTGCTTTGAGTGTTATAATAAAAGATACACAGGATGCTGGGAGTGCAAAGAGGCATCTTACCCAACTGTGAAATAAAAAAGAGGTCAGCAAAACTTCCTAGAGAAGGAGCTACTCAAATTGAGCTGCAAGAACAAAGTGGAGCACAGAGCAAGTCAAGGTGGGACACAGAGTAGCGCTCCAGACAGAGCACACACAAAGCAACAAGCCAGGGAGAGTGATGCCTGCAGCCTGGACTGCATCCAAAGTGAGGCAGACGCATGGGCTGGTCATTGTGGGCCCAGAGCGCCATGCTAAGAGGTTGGAGCTTTGTCCTGAAGGTTCTCTGGAGCTGTGTGAGTCAGGAAGAGCAAAGAATCCCGCTAGGTATTTCAAAGGCAGGGATCTAATAGAGGGAATTAGTTGCACAGGTGCTGGAGAGCTCAAAGAGCAGAACGGACTGCGGGGAACCCAAAGATAATTGCAGAAAATGGCTACCACCGGTAGGGCTTGAGGACAAAGGGAAAAGGGGATTCATGAGACCCTAGAGGTGCAGAAGAGGGGGTGCTTCCCAGCTAGTGCTGGGGTCTCTGAAGGCACATGTCATGCTGGTCCTGGGAGTATCGAGAGAAGCCAGAGTCTTCAGCTAACAGTCCCACAGGGCACACTGCACTGCTTGGGTCACTGGGGGCTTTCCCCATCACCAAGCAATTCTCCAACACCAGCTGGGTATCCTACAACTCAATTCTGACACTGTCTCCCTGGAGATAGCATCCAGTCCCACAGATTAAGGGCTCAGTCCCACAAGACACCTTCACCCGCCCCCACTTCAGAAGCCAGTCACAAATCCAGGTTGTTACCAGTTCATCTGACTGACCAGCTGTACACTGGAGGTTCCAACAACCCTCTCCCTGGGTTCATTTAATTTGCTAGAGTGGCTCACAGAACTCAGAGAGAAAAGCATTTCCCTTACTGGATTACTGGTTTATTAGGAGAGGATGTAACTCAGGAATAGCCACATGGAAGAGATGCACAGGGTAAGGGAGGGGGCAGGAGTGCCGAGCTTCCAGACCTTTTCTGGGGTGCTGTTCTCCCAGGACCTCCACTAGTTTCAGCAGCCTGGCTCTCTGAACCCTGTCCTTTTGGGTTCTTATGGAGGCTTCATTACACAGCGTGATGATTAAATCATTGGCCACCAGTGATGTATTAAACCTCCAGCCCTTCTCCTCACCCCGGAGGTGGGGGGTGGGGTGGGGATGGGATGGAAAGTTCTAACCCTCTAGTGCCTCCAAAAGCCACCTCATTAACTTAACTAAAGACATCTTTATGTTCTCAACTCTCACCAGCACAGGAAATTCCAAGGGTTTGAGGAGCTCTGGGCCAGAAAAAGGAACTAAGACCAAATATCATATTTCCTACTATCTGTCACAGCATCACAGACAAAACACCACTGCTCAGGTGAAGATGACACACAAGAAGGAGCAAAGCTCTCTCCTTCATGCAGGGGGACCCGCCCAAGACGGGGACCAGCCTGATGGGGACCAGCTGGCCACGTGGTTTGCAGAAGCCCAGCCCAAGCCTCACAAAGCAGAGTGTAGAAGGTGGGTGTGGAGCCAGGAGATGTGAGCTAACCAAGAAGGGTCTGATGTGGGTTTGGGTCTTGGAAAGACCACTCCATGTGTGGTGCGGAGAAGGATCAGGATGGGCTGGGGTTGCCTGTGAAGAGGAAGATGCCTTTCTCCAGGGGTGGGGGACACGGTAGGCACCGGGGATCAGGCTGGGAAGAAGATTCAGAGATGAGGTGAAGGCACTTGGAGATCAAACCATCCAGTAGGTTCAGCATAGAAGGAGAGATGCAGACACTTACTTGGGCAAAGGCGTGAGTGGTACTGTGGTACTGCTCCCAGCATCAGGCACATGCAGGAAGATGAGGAAGAAACACAGGAGGGGTTGGGAGAAGAGGAGAAACAGCCATACTCTCTCTGCTTGTCAACGTCTGAGAACAGGAATATCAGTCCTTAGCAGGACAGCATCCCACCGGTCCCTGTAATTGTTAACAACTCTGCTCTTCTGCACAGAAAACAACTGCATCCCACAATCTCCATGTACACATCCTAACACCACCTTCCAGAGCAACACAGAACATTTGTCTTCTCCTAGACCAACATTTGAAGACGATAGTTAGCTAAAAGATTGAGTAAGAGGAGTGTAAGGGGTTGTAGTAAGATGCGCAGGGTATTTGGTTTTTGGCCCAAAGAAGCACGAGCCGAGTGAGCGTCAAGAGCAGGCTGGGGCTTGAGGCTGAGAGGAGGTGACAGATGCTTCAGCCTGTGGACAGGGGCTATTCAGGGAGGACAGAATGGAGGAAATGCTGCAGGACAGAGAGTGGGGGATGCGACGCAGGAGGAAGGTGGGGGGTGGCACTGGCTTGTGCTGTACAGTCAGATGGCCGCCCCTTGGAGGACATGCTTGGGACAGTCGGGGGGTTCCCAAGGGGTCAGCCTATCAACGCCAAGAGGGTGAGGACATGATGGGCATGGCGGTGGTCTTGGCCCTGGAGACTCCCTGGTCAAGAACAGAGGCCTGATAAGGCTGTGGGGAAACACAGCTCCTCACTGTGGAAATGACAGAGACCAGAGGAGAAATCCTACCCACTTCCCCCATGCGGGGACAGGTGAGGGGGCCAGAGGAGACTGGGGAGGAATCCATGGACCTGTGGCCACAGACGATGCAATAACTGAGACTGTGGAAGGCAAGGGGGCTGTGGGGAGGGACAGTGATAAAAGATGTGATTTCTGATAACCCCCCTGTGCTACCTCCCTCGGGCTGCACAACAAAGTACCACCGATGGGGCAGCTTAAAGAACACACACTTATTTCCTCGTGGTTCTGGAGAGTAGAAGTCCGAGATCAAGGCGCCGGCGGGGTTGGTTTCCTCTGAGGCCTCGCTCCTTGGCTTCTCTCCCTGTGTCCTCACACGGCCTTCTCTCTGTGTGTCTGGGTCCTAATCTCTTCTTGTAAGGACACCAGTCCTATTGGGTCAAGGCCCACCCTAATGACATCATGTTAATTCCTACTTAAAGACCCTATCTCAGAATACAATCATACTCTGAGGTACCAGGGGTTAGAACTTCAATGTATGAATTTGACTGGAGGGAGCACAGTTTAGCCCATGATTCCCCCTGAAGCCAGGGGACCACATCTTTTATTTTTAACACTCTTTTTCATACAGCTCCTTCTCAGGCCTCAAAC
Organism: Camelus ferus; assembly: GCF_009834535.1. NCBI lineage: Eukaryota > Metazoa > Chordata > Mammalia > Artiodactyla > Camelidae > Camelus > Camelus ferus. The sequence goes on along the minus strand of NC_045713.1, from coordinate 1,266,208 downwards.
ATAACTGACCCATGTTAACTGACTTGAAAACCTAGTCTGAACCCAGCCCTAAAGTATCCCTCATTTGTCCTGTTGACTTCTGATGATCTAGGTAGAACCACAGTATCTTTCCAGTTAACTGAATTAACAACTTTCAGTAAACCACGAAGTCTTTGTGAGTGAAATCTATCAAAACCTTGCAAATTATTATTTATGCAGTTTCCATATATAGAATGATAACTTGTTGATTTTTTTTCCTGGAAGCCTAATGAAATTTTTTTTTTTTTTTGGTCCAGTGGGAGGTAGGTACTAATGATCTTTAGGAGAGAAAGTTAGTAATTCAGTATGATGCATCCTGGGCACATCTGCACAAATGTATATCCGTCAACATTTCAAGAAGTTTAGAGAAGGAAGTGATATGACATGGTTTTTTTTTTGGTTTTTTGTTTTGCCATGAGGTCTTCTGGAAAGGGCAGAGGAAGTCTTAACCGTCAAGAAAACTGCTGGAGTTCTTTCAGAACTTTTTTGAAGCATGAATACTCAAAATGGATATCTTTATATTTTCCCAGTTGGATCTCTCATTTTAAATAGACATGAAGACTTGTTTCTCATTTCACTGGATGTATGAGATATACATTGAAGCTTGCTGTTATACCCAAACGTAAGACACATACATTTTTCATCTCATCTGCCTTTAAGAACCAAATTCATCAGAAACTTATTAATTCAAACTTGCCTTCGAGCTTCTGATTGCCAAGGGTTTTAAAAAGATTATAGTTTTGCTCTACGTGCCTACAGAAGAGCCTTCATATTATTAATAATAACAGCTAACATTTATAAAGTTCTTACTCTGAGCCAGGCACTCTGCTATATATTTTACTTTGCATCATTTCATTTAATTCTGGCAGTAACTCTATGAGGTAAGGGTGATTATATTTCCATTTCCCTAAAGCTTAGACAGCTCATATAACTTGCCCAAGGTCATGTAGCTAGAAAGTGTTGGAGTTGAGACTCAAACCCAAGTCTGGCCTCCGCAGCCGGACTCTACAGCCCCACACCACGTGACACGCCATGGTGTGCGAACAGTGAGATCCAAGATGGTGGTTAGGAAACCCTATTCTGTCAACAGATATCTCCTATATGTGCTAGGGCTCGACTCTGGGCTAGATACTCTTCAGACAAAAATGGAAAAGAAACTGTGCCTTCCAGAGCGCTGAGCCCAGAGGGGAAGGCAGCCATGTCCAGGGCAGATTGGCTCATCACATGTTAAGTGCCTTGGCAGGAAGGGCACAAATTTTGTGTGAGCACAAAGGGACATGCAACTGACTGCCAGGGAGGAGGGCAGAGGTGCAAGAGGAGGTCGCTGACATTTGCCCTGAGTTTACAGGCAGAAGCAGAAGTCTGCTAGGCAAACAAAGAGGTAAAGGCATGAAGGATAGAGTTAGATTAGAGTTATGAAAGGGCCTGGCTGGTCTGAGAAGCAGTGAGACGTTCAGTTGGAGGGGTGAAGAGTGACTCTGAGGTTACCAGCTTGGGAGGCTTGGTGGCTGGTGATGGTTGAAATTAGAGGGAAGAAGACGAGTCTAGTTACAGAGTGTGGCTTTCGGGGGCCTGTGGTCCTTTCCAGGGAGACATAGAGACTGAGGGTGGACGGAGCCTTAGATCTGGGCATCATCAATAGACAGGGATTGTTGGAGCTGAAGCAGTTGGTAAGGTCACCCATGGAGGCGTGCAGAACAGGAGGATGCAGGCAGCAGAGGTGGAGGCAGGGGAGGTAGGGGTGATAGAACTGGATGGGAGCCTGGGAGGACCACGGTCAGACAGGTAAGGAGGAAACCAGGAAAGACGGTGAGACTTAGGAATGCTCAATGCATTTGATGCCTCCTAGAGCACTGAGTGAGAGGTTGGTAACAGTCCACTGACCACTCATTGGTGTCCTAAGTTTCAGCATGTGATCAAAGTTGAAGAAGGAAGAGAGTGACCCTGGGGAGACACGAAGACGTGGTGAGCTGAGGGGTGGAGACGGAGAGCAGGGAGACGAAGCAGTTAGGGCTGAGATGGGTGACCAGGCAAAGCAAGGTGCAGAAGAGGCCGGCAGGGCTGAGAACCCGGCCAGATCTCGGGGAGAAAGTGTTCTCCTAGGCAGGAGAGAAGGATGAGTGTCTCCACAGAGATGGGCAGGAGAGAAGGGAGCAAAGTGGAAGGACTTTCTGGGTTGTGACTTCTGTTGACCCTGGGAGGCTGGGGGAAGCTCACTTGTGAAGAGTCAGATGAGGGCAGGGCAGGTAGGTGGGAAGGGAACAATGATGGTGACAGTAAAGATGAGTAAAAGCCAGTGAGAATGGCAGCTGAGGCCTGATAAGGGACCGCAAGTGTGGTTAGAAGCCAGCTATGTATTTGTGGTCTTACAACCCGGATATTTATAAGAGATTTTCCTCAGTAGCACTTGGTTGGCCCTTTTGGAGGAAGATAAAAGAAAATGGACCATTAGATAGACCCTGACCTGGGGATGCCCAGGCGGGTGCGCGGGGATGATGGGGGAGACAAGAGACATGCAAATACTTACCCTGCGCGTCAGGCTGGGTCGGAAAGCCAATGAAGCGAGAGGAGGGCTGGAGGTTGGAAAGAATAAAGGATAGAATTCTCGATGAGATTTAAAAAAAAAAAAAAGGCAGGCAGGAGAACATAAGGGCTGGAGCTGCCATGGCACACTATATAAAACGTCTAAGAAAGAGCATTCTGGGAACGCTGGGGTTCAGGGTGGGACCGAGGAGGCAGGCAGAGGAGCCATTTTCCTTAGTTGCATCCTTTCCCTGTTCACACACATTTCCCCCAAGCTTGCCTCTGACCCAGCTCCCAGGCTTCTCTCCCTGTGGAAGACAGAGGTGGTGACCAAGAGCAAGCAAAGTCTATGTGGCCTCCTGTCTCTGAAGCACGTGGCCCTGACCTTCACCCTGACCCGACACAGGCCTCCACCCCTCGGCCCGGGGCTCAGCCCACAGAATCAGCCTGATGGACCATAGGAGGTGCTAAACCCATCTTCTCCCACCCCCAGAGCCTCAGGGGTTTTCCCAGGTAACTGTGAGATGGGTCCACTGTGTACTTATTAATCTGTCATTAACTAGAATAGGGAAAGAAGGCTAGTGCTGCATTCTGCTGAGATCACTTTGATGGGGACCAGGAGGGCCTCTTGGCCACAAGTGAGAAACCAGATAGAGAACCTGGACCACACCTGACCACTCAGAAGGCCGGCACCTGGGACTCCCCAGGCTGCACACCTTGACCGTCTGTGGCCTGATGGACAGGAAGCAGCCGCAGGAGCAGCAGCCTCTGACAGGTTGTGGAAGGTGCCCCGCCTGCCCCAGTGGCTGCATCGATAAGTCCCTCTCAGCCCTGCACCTGCCCATAGCCCGAGCCCCCTCTTCACAGGCTGCATCGGCCTGCCGCGTTGTCTCGGGGTTCCTGGAGGGTCCATGACATCATCCCTGCAGTCCCAGGACTGAATCGATGAGGATCACTGACAGAATACTGAGGACGGAGGGTCAGAGGAAAAGGAATTGCTTGTGGCTGAGCCGAGGTGGGAGAACTCTCCTGGTGGGAGAATTAAGGGTGGTGGTTGTTGTTTGTTTTTTTCTCCTTTCCCCTCTCTCCCTGAAAGTTACAGAAAACAGACTCTGGAGAAGCACTCACAGATTCTCTGCCCAGTGGGGGTGGACGTCTGCTCCACCAGAGTGGTCTGTGTGCCCAGGACTGATTAAGAGTGGAAACAAACTCCTGACTCCTACCCCCAAGTCTGGATCATGGGAAGCCAGGAGGGTTTACACCTGCACTGAGGCATCCAAGCGACCAGACCCGAACTTTCTGGGTTCTTCCTGTTCTGTGATTCTGCATCTAAAAGGTAACATCTCAGACTCAATTGAACATGCAGTGCTGGCTTTCATCCCTTCTCTGAGCGAGTGGAAGTGTAACAGAGGTAGAAAGTGCCATTAGCTTTCTCAACTAGAAATTTCTCCAAAAAATGGCTTTGCTTCTTGGCAAGAGGTTCCAAAAATACAAGCATTAAAAGTGATGCCTTCAGGGACTTTTAGGATGGCAGAATGTCTCCAGACTGTGACTATTCTAAACACCATTGCTCTTAAAAAGAAAAAAAAAAACACTTACTAAAAAAAGCAAAGGTTCTCATTTTTCTGACTTTATTTTATTTAAAAAAATTTTTTTAGTCTCTCAAAAAATGAAAGCTTGCCACTGGAAGGGAGTGTTAACAAGCAAGTGGCCGAGGAGGTTTAATTCCAAGGACAAACAGCCAGCCACTCCTGGTGGCTCTGGACTCCATCCTAGCCAGCTGGGGCTGTGATACTAGAAGATTCCCAAGCTTCTGTGCTCCCGACTGTAGACGGAGTGACTGTCTCTACTGTAGATGAACTTCTGTTATTTACAAAGCCCCCCCCCCCCCCCCAAGCTAACTGTTGTCAACAATGCCACGCAGATACACACAACCGACACGGGCACTTTCCTGGCATCTCAGAAGACAAATGAAACTTTCCCCAGATCTGCAACTACAGGGGAATGTTAAGGTATTTTGTTAAGTGCCCAAGAAAAGCAGCCAATTATTTGTTAAAAGCAATTAGAAGATCTCTCTAGGTGTTATTCTGTCTTTACAGAAAAGTGGCCCTTCTCCTTGTGTGCACTTATTGGTAAAGCAATACAGTAACGCCATTAAGGCTGTGAAAACTGGAAACAGTGAACTTGGAATATCTTCTGAACAAAACTGTTATAAATCATACTGGAAGTACATTTTGGTAATAAATATTTGTCCACTTTTCTGGTTATTTCCTAAGAATTTATCCTTAGAAGAGGCACTATTGGCTAGATCTAGGAGTGTGGGCATTTTTCAAGCTTATGGATCCATTTTGCCGGACGGCTTTCCAGAAACAGTGTTTTACCAGCTCATTGTTATTTAATTCACATTTCTTTGGTTATTAATGAGCTTAAGCAATACTTTAAATATTTATTAGCCACTTGTGTATCTTCCTATGAATTATTTGTTTACTTCCTTGGTCCCTATACCTTTTTGTTAATTTGTATGAACTCTTTATTAAGGCTATCATATTTGTTGCCAACATTTTCCCATTTGTCCTTTAATTTTATTACCATTTTGATATATTGAATTTTAATAATTTTATGTGTTCAAAGGTATCCAACTATCCTTTATTCTTTCCTGAGTAATATATACCATTGATGGAGCACCTATGACATGCAAGGCCATCCATAAGAAGCTTTGTGCGAATGCTCTATTTGATCCTTCCATCAAGCACTGGAGGCAGGTGACATTATACCCATTATACAGATTAGAGTGTGGTAATAATGAAATAAAATAAAATAACAACAATATGATGGCTACCTGTGAGCAAGTACCATGCTCCAGGTATCGTTCTGAGGACTTTAAATGTATTATTAACTCATTTAATACTGGAAACAACCCCACAAGGTCAGTATGATTATCATCCTCATTTAATAGAGGGAAAAACTGAGGACAAAGAAGTTAAGCACATTGTCTAAGGATACACAGCTGGAAAGTGGCAGAGGTCACACTGGGGGGGATTTCAGAACTTGTCCCAAGTCACAGAATTATCCAATGATATCTGTGTGAGTCAACCCTGCGTCTGACGCTGACAGCCCGGGCATCTTTCTAGTACTCTAAAGTCCTTTCCTATTCAACTATAACTCTGGACCTAAGGTCTGTCATCTTATATTTGAGATCTACACTTAGATGACTCTTGTTTGCTTTTTCTTATGTCTTTTGCTGCATGAATCATGCTTAATTTTTCATTTGTTGCATGGCTTTGGAAGGTAAGTATCTTATATTTTATTCTGTGGAATGAAACCTCACAGTATCTGAGTTTTTGCTGCTTAATGCAACCACAATATCCCAAACAAAGTACAATAAAAACAATAAATAAAACCATCAAGACCATTCTTTAAAGGGGGATGTTCCTGTCTCTCAGGTGGCTTATATACACATCTATGTTATTCTTTTGTGATGAAGCCCAAGGCCATTTCCAAAAGCCATGTTTCTCTGTAATTAATGTAAAGTGAGTAGTTGGGACATCTAAATGTCGGTGGTTTTTCCTTAGCAAAAGCCCATGAAACCAGGAAGGAGGAGGAGGGTGGAAGAGCTGCCTACGTGTAAAGGAAGAAGCCATGTATTAAAGATGAGCAGAGCAAAGGGCCAGCATTGAGTTAGGCAGGCAGTACTATACCCATTATACAGATGAGAATGTGATAATAATAACCAGAAAGCAATGCTGGGCCACATTTGGCTCACACAAATTCAACCACACACATTTCAGAGCAATCATACGACTATGTTTTCCCGCTTCTTGGAATGTCTAGTAATTTTAGTTTTCTTCCCTCAAATACTGTGTTGAGCTTTTGGCAGGCAGCTAAGCTACCTGTGGGTCACTCTGATGCCTTCAAGCTTTGCCGGGGTGGGTCTAGGGTAGACTCCACGGCAATGACAGTTGAGCCCTACCACTAAAGCAGGCATCTCTGGGGTCTCCACTTGGTGATCCACGAACACTCCCCACTCTGGCTGTCTGGCGCTCGGATGTCTCCCTGTTCTGTGTGAGCTCTGGGAATTGTTCAGCTTAAACACTCAAACCATCCTTTTTTGGCCTCGTGGAGTTTACTCTATGCACACGTAGCCAGGACTCAGCAAAGAATCAAGGGGACCCGTGCGTCGATGCAGGAAGCAGTTTTCTTGAGTTGCTCCCCTCTTTCTAGAGCTCTGCCCCAAATGTCTAGTTGCCTCAGCCTCCCCAGCTTCCAGCTCTACCTCCTCCACTCAGACGGGCCCTGTTGTGTTCCCTTCCCTACTGCTGAGCACTGGAAAGAAAGCTGGACAAGCAGTGGGCCACCTCATTTATTTCTTTGGGGTTCACAGTCTCTGCTACCTGTGGCCCCAAAGTCTGGAAACCAGTGATTCATGTAATCCATGTTGTTTGCGGTGGGAGGTGAAGTGCAATCCTTATGACTCCAGTCAGTCCAACAAGACTGAGAGCCATTTAAACACCACAGGCGAATCTACCTGGTGAGTGAATGCTGAATGCCCTGGCGTGCAGCGGGAAAGGAGGAATGAATCTCCTGCTTCTTTGATTTGTCTTGGGGTCCTCAGGCTGCTCTGGGCTGAGTGTTCATCCTGTGTTTAAAGAGGCGTTCTTTACATATAATACGGCCCCCACAGTGCAGGTCAATGAATTCCTTTGGTGCCCATTCAAAACACAAAGACCTGTCCTTGCAGGAGAAGAGCCTGGTTGGACTGACTAAGATGTGGTCTGTTACTCTCCAGTGGAACAGACTTTCCAAGGGCTACTTCTGCTCTAGATAGTTTTTACTTTATGGGCTAACGTTGGAACCCAGCCACACGCCGCAGTACTGAGACCTCTTTTTAGGGGTTGGGTGAAACTGCCTTTTTGCTTAGGAGTCTTGGGATTAGAAGATTTCTCTATCCCTCAACGGGACTTCCCAGCAAGTTCTGTAACCAACACTGTACTGTTTATGAGCAATTGTTCTCACCTTAACACAGGCCCTGTTTCTACCTAATGATATTTTATACCTATTAGCTTTCTTTCATGAAAGAATCCAAGTAGTGTAAATCTGGGCCAGCTTGGTATTAAATTTTCACTCTTCCTCCTGCAGTCTATAAACCAAGATGCATGCTTTACAGCTCTGAGCCTTGACCTTCTCATTTGTAAATGATGGTAATGATTTCCCCCTTGCAGGGTAGTTGGGGCAATTAAATGACTTCATGCCCACTTATTTTTCAGCTCTCTGGTGTGGCTTCCTAACTCACTTCTCCATGGAGACTGCTCCTGTCAGAGTCACCGATGTCTACCATGTGCCAAATTCAAAGACTCTTTTCTGGTCCTGATTTTACTTGTACATAATTTCACGTAAATGTTGAGTAGAGGTCAAACATCTTTACTGATGGAGATGAAGTCAGAAATGCTTTGGAGGGCACCACTGCTCTCAGTGTTGGAAATCCTCAGGGCTTGACCATGAAAGCTCTTCTCTTTCCTTCCACTGTCTCCCTATAGGATCACATCCATTTCCATTTATATGTCAATTCACATGTGCCTCCAGACCTCTCTTACAAGCCGTAACTTGTGTGTTCAACTTCCTACTGGACAAGTTCCTATGTTTCTATCGGACTTCTCAAACCAAAGAGCCCCCAAGCAAAACTCTTAGCCTTCTCACCTAAACATACTCTTCCCCAAGGCCTCTCCTCTCAGTTAATGCCATGTCCATCTATGTTGGCTACTTCTTTGAACACACCAAGCTGTTTCTTGAAGGCCTTGCACTCATTCCTCCATTCTCCAGCCTCTGGTCTCTGCCTATTTCCTAATCATCCACTAAGAGTCCACTAAGGGGGCAGGGTATAGCTCAGGGGTAAGAGTGTGTGCTCAGCATGCACGAGGTCCTGGGTTCAATCCCCAGTACCTCTGTTAAAATAAATAAATCTGATTACCTCCCTGCCCCCAAAAAAGAGTCAACTGAAAGATCACTTCCCCAGAGAGTCACTTAATCTGTTCTTTTCTTCCTTTCACCCTCCTGCAGCCATCTTTCCTCTCTGTGTCTCTCTCTCCTTTTCTGATAAGGACACCAGTCAGACTGGATTAGGAGCCCACCCAGCTCCAGTGTGACCCATCTTAACCCAGCTAATTACATTTACAGTGACCTTATTTCCAAGCAAGGCTCCATTCTGAGGTACTGGGACTTGGGACTTCAACAGTACCTTTTAGGAGGGTGCACAATTCAACCCATAACAGCACCTTGTTTTTCCTTTGGTGGCAATTTCTTTGGTTTACAATTATATCTTTATTTATGAGCTTACTTGTTTAAAGTTTGTCTCTCCTACCGTCCATGAGGGCAAAACCTGTGTCTGTCTTAGCACTATCTCCCTGGAGCCTAGCACAGTTCCTGGCGTAACTCTAATGTCAATCACAGCACCTATCTGATAGCCGGCGCATCGAAGGCTTTAGTAAATGATAACTCCTTTTGATTCTTTAGGGAATTTTTGGAATATTTTCCATTGGAAGTATCTTACCAGAATCTATTGTATTCTGTACATGTCCAAGGACAGGGAATGACGGTGGACCTAAAATCCCCAAGGGATGTGTGTGTTTGTCTCTAAATATTAAGAGCCATGCGTGGCTGAGGGATGGAATGGCCTGGTCCCAGGTGTCTCTGGGGGGACCATGAGTTGCCATGTAAGAATGAGACCCCCATTGTGATGCTGAGGTGCACAGCCAGCCCCTGACTGTCTGGAAGAGCGTCTGCATCCCTGCCAGTGTTCATCCTTCACCTCTGTCATCCATTTCCCACCGGCAGGGCTTCGTCCGTCTGGCTCAGGGATGGAATATGAATCAGGCTGTCCCTGGTATCCAGAATTAATCATTTCTCCTTCACATTGATTGTACACCCCCAGAGCCCCGAGTTGGGCCAGAAGTTCTGGAATCTGTTTTCTAAAAACATTTTCCAACTGGCCAAAAATATTTCTGCTGGTGAAAGGGGGAGAGGTGCGTTAGGGAGGAGATTGTTGGAGCTTCGAAGTAAGGACAATTATTGTGGAGAGCCGAGATGAGATCTGACTGCTGGCCAACAGGAGGATGGCCAGACAGTGGCGGGAGGGGTGGGGGACTATTCGGGAGCAAGAATCATGAATTGGCAGCGGTATTTGTCTGGAGTCGGGGCGGCTTCTAATGTTTATTAGCAGGGCTCATCCACCTGAGAACCAGAATGTGGACTTCGGGGGCAGAGGGGGTGGCGTGTGCAATGGATGGGAGGGGAAAGTAATTTTAATCTGGAAAGGGAAAGAATTGAAGAAAGTAAGTATTAGAAGGAGAAAGGGAGGGGTTAAGGAGAAATGGAGCAAAAGAAAGTGCAGTGAAATGAAGAGTAGGAGACGACGTTACAGGACTTGAGTTTAGGATTTCAGCAGTGTAGGTATTCAGAGCGAAGAGGAGGGGAGACCCATTCATGGCGGGCTGAAATGGAGCAGCGGTGGGAGTCACTGGAACTGAAGAGGTCGAAGAACTGCGAAGTGAGGATGCTGGTGGTACAGCCACGTCTCCCAGCCTTTCCGGGCAGGCTCTGAGCCCACCATTGGGGCAACTGCTCCTACCAAGGTCAACAACGACCTCCTGTTGCCATGTGTCTCATCTCACCACACTCACCTGTCGGCCGCCTCTGACAAGCTGGCCACTCCCTCTTCCTCCAAATGCTTTCTTATTGGTGCTCAGCCCTCCAAGCTCTGGGTGACCGTCTCTCCCAGCCACCCCACTGGCCATTCCTTATTTCTATTGCTGGCTCCTCTTTCTGACCTCCTAATGTGGGCACACACAGACTCCACCTTCAGAGTTCCTCTCTGCATTCCTGCTCTCGCTGCTCCCTTCCAGTACCACAGTTCAAACGCCGTCCATACCCTGATGTCTCTCAGTTTGCATCCCTGGACACCACTGTGTTCCTGGACTCTGGGCACCTGGATCCAGAGGTTTTCTTGATATTTCCACTTCAGTGCCTCATTAACATGTCAAAAACAGAAGTCATGACTTCTCCTGCCTAAGCGTCTACCCCTACTGGTCTTCATCTTAGGAACCAGTGCTCCACCCTTCAGGTTCCTCAGATTTGGTGCAAGATGCTAAGCCTTTTTGTGTGTGTTTCCATTTTCTCATCTATAAAACAGAGCGAATGGTGTTACTCGCCATATAGGCTCCTATAAGGACTAATTGAATTATTGCATTTAAACCACTTTACATTGTGTCCCAACTCATAGAAAATGCTCAAAAGTTTGTGTGTGTACACACACACACACACACAAACACACACACACAGACACACAGACACAGACACAGACACACACACACAGACACACACAGACACACACACACAGACACACACACACACACAGACACACACACACACAGACACACACACACAGACTCACACAGACACAGACACACACACACACAGACACACACACAGACACACACACACACACACACACACTCCTGACTCTGCATTGCCTGCAGCTAACTGATGCTGACCTCCTGATAATATAACTGGCCTAAAGTGGAGTTGTTCTAGCTTAAAAACCATGAAGACTGGCTTAGTAAGAAAGAATTCACAATCAGTGTAGGCATGTAGGATTGAGGGAGGTAAGAAATTTCTTATGCTATTTTCAATTTTGTTTTGGTAGCCAAAACATCTGGATAAAAATGAGCATTTCATCTGGACAAAAATGAGCATTTCTGCTTTTGGACATTCTAAGCCTCTGAGGCCAAATGGCTGGTTTTTGGCAACCTTGGGGAAACCCACTCCCCAGGCAGCCCGTGCCGGGGCCCCAGCAGGATCTTGTGGCCAAAGACCCAGGCTACAGGGTAAGAGTGGGCGGTGGGAAAAGATCCCTGCCAAAGCACTGTTCCAGGGTCTGGAGCTTAAACAAATCCTGTTTTCAGTTATCCAAGTATTTCCTAGCAAACAGATGTTTAACATCACATAGCCATAGTATGACAACAATCAGCTAAAACTGCCGTGCAGCCAAGAGAGACATGAAAAGGAACCATCCTCTTCGGGAGGGTGGTGGGTGGCGACAAAGGCTTTGCTGCTGAGATTCTGCACCTTCTTTTTCCTCTTCTCTAAGCCCGTTGGCATGTCCTTCTGCAGTGAGAGGAGGTGCTATTTCAGAGCCCCTAACGCTGCCTCTTTCACTCTTGCCATCTCGGTCACCCCAATCCTCTCGTACATGGATCTGAAGTTGGAGGAAGCAGTCTTCTTACTGCCATGTCTGGAGAATGCCCTTCTTGTCTGGGAAGGCCACCCTCTTCCACCGAGGTGCAGCACTGGATGGGATGCCTTTAAAAGAGTGAGGAGACCTGGGAGCTGCCCCCCTGGGTAAACCCACTCAGCCTCACCCCTAGGGGTCAACCGGATGATGGAGGTCCCAGCCAGGTTCCCCTCACCTCCAGGATAATATTTATAGCAACTCTGAGGGGCAGGCTTTAAATTTTTAAAAAAAGGAATCAATAAACCAAGAGCTTCTAAATTTAAACTGCTCAGAGGAAATCAAATGTAGAATCTTGAGAGAGGATAAAAACAAATAAACGAAGAGATGAAACTCTCCGGAGACTCTGTGGTTGACTTCTCTGAGTGTCGTAAGTGACAGTTTTTGTAGTCCTGAGTATCCTTGCCCTGCCAAGCTCTTTGTCATCTAAGTGGAAGGGGCATATACAGGGTTGGAAAAAGGAAAAGAGAATGAGGCTGTGACAATGCATGTCCTGCAAATCCCCACCATGAAATGAGCCATGCCGTCAAGCGTGCAGGCACTCCATGTATACCACCTCTCAGAATATACCCATTTCATCTTCAACTTACCACTAAATCTAGGATTAAATACTTGGTGTTTATGCCGACAGCCTGACAGGAGACTGGGGCTTCAGTTCCTTTATTTTCCATGAATCCAGCCAAAACTGAGTGACGTAGATGGGAGTGAGGGTGGGGGCTCTACCCGAAGAATCTGCAGCAAGTCCTTTCATTGGATCCTGCTGGCCAGTAAAGATACAGGGAGATTCTGTTAAGAAAACTTAAAGAGAATAGAAAGAGGAAGAACAAAGGGATGAGGAAGAAAGGAAACAGGAGAGAAAGAATACCATAGCCCCAAAGAATAAAAGTAGTGCATGGTAGGCGAGGAGCTTCTGTGCCCAATGTCGGTGAAAGGTTTGAGAAACGGGAGTGAAGCACTGTACATTCAAAACAGAGTTACAAAGCAGTCCCCTTGAAACTGAAGCTGCTGCATCCGTTTTTTGGAAATACTCTGACAATGTGTATCATGATCCCTCTAAAATGTTCATACAGTTGGAACAGTCATTCTTTTATTAGGAACCAAGTTTAATAATCTGAAATAAGAAATTGTTTTGCATGCATCTCAAACAGTGGTTCTCAACACTCTTCATACTTTAGAATCACCTGGGGAGTTTTTTTTTTTTTTTTTTTTTTTCCAAAAGAGACTGGTGCCCAGGCCTCAACTCAAACCCTAGGGTGGAGCCAAAGTACAGCTGGTGGTGGTGGTTGTTTGTTTGTCTGCTTTAAAGCTCCCTGGACGCTTTCACTCATATTGGACAAACAGTGATGGAGATTGTTGCTTGACTGAAGCCCTCACACTGTTCAGGACTAGTTCAAATTTCAGTCCCTCTGAAAGCTTGTCTTGACTTTGTATCCAATCCCACACCCCACCCCAGATACTCCCTATACTTTCCTGTTTCACTTCTTTGAGGGTTACCATCTCTTTCTTTCTCCCTGTCTTCCTTTTCCCTAAGAAGACCTTCTATCAGAATTTCTCTTCAGTCCCTAATTTTGAGGACTTTGGCTTACAGTAGGTGTAGGAGGTCGGGGGGCAGGTGTTGGGATGATGGGTAATTGGTCACTAGTTATTAAAACACTGGCCTCCGCGATTTTCTGCAGCAGCAGTCAGAGACTCCTACTCTCCAGGCCCACGGTGTTTCCATGACTCTCCCAGGGCGGCCTCTTCAGCCCCTGGGGGCATCCATTTAGGGGATGTTATGAAGATCTTCCAGGCTTTGCCGATTCACCATACACCTTCTCTCCCGGGTTAGGAGCCACACCAGAATTCTGCTCACCAGATATCTTCTACCAGCTACCACTTTTCAAAGTGTGAGCCAGGAAGCTGCGGCCTTTCTGTGTTCTTGGGGAGTTTGGGGGCTGTTTTTCCCATTTCAATTATTTCTCTTCTCCTTGGTGCATTTTGTTAGCTTGAGGAAGAGGAAGAAGGACCAAGCCCACTGGACTCACCATCATTGTCAGGAAGACAGCAAAAAGCTTTTAGGAATGTTAATAAAATGCTAATATTATGGTGTTCAGTCCCCAAACTAGGCTAGATAGTGACTATTTTTTAATATAAAAAGTGTGGGCAGAAAGACAACAAAATGATAATAGCAATGGAATTTTTAAAGAAGGAATTATGAAAGAGGTTAGTTTTCAACTTTTCAGTACTTTTCAAGTTTTCCACAACATTTTGATTTTGATTTTATGGCGATAAAAAGTACTGTAAAAAAAATGCACAAAGCAGTCTTCTTTGGAGACTGAACCCTTTATCACATAATTCTGTCATTGCTCAGATGTTTCACTCTCCTCTTTCAGAATTGTCTAGATTTGCTGGTCTCTCCTTATGACTGTTGTAATTGAGACTCGTCTTCCCCCAAAGCCTTGGGCCAGGTTTGGTGAATCAGTGGGTGATCAGGCTGGGAAATCCCACTTAACCCCACTGACGGTTAGGGAGTGTGGCTCAGTGCTTGGCTTTGAGATCCCTTCTGGGGGAAGACACCGAGCTGCCTCACAACAGCTAACATTTCTCAGGTGCACCCCCTGTGCCAGGCACCATCCCACAGACTTTACGTGTTTGAGTGTACTTAATATACAGGACAACCTCATACACTTGGAATTAGTTCAGTCCCAATTTTGTAGATGAGAAAATTGAGGGTAACTTGCTCAAAATCCTAGAGCAAGTGGTTGAGCTTGGTTCTCAACTCCGGGAGCCCATACTCTCAACCACTGCTTTTTTTTTTTTTTTTTTTTTAATTGAAGTATAGTCAGCTATAATGTGTCAGTTTCTGGTGTACAGCACAACGTCCCAGTCATGCATATACATACATATATTCGTTTTCATATTCTTTCTCATTAAAGATTATTGTAAGATATTGAATATAGTTCCCTGTGCTATACAGAAGAAATTTTTTTTAATCTATTTTTGAATGTAGTTACCCACTGTTCTTTACTAACCGTTGTAGGAAGATGGTGGCATCAGTGGAAAGAGTTCAAAGTAATGTCCCAAGGAGATAACTTAAAGAGGACTGGTGTGTTAGACCTGGTATTATTGTTCCAAGCTGACTGGTTAGCTGCAGAGTAATGGACAATGGGTGAGGAGGGGATGGAGTGGTGGAGTATTATCCATATTGGGTACCAATCTGTCCCCGAGCACGTGGACCCCTGACCAGTGCTGGCACCCAATCCCTACAGCTGAAGGCACTTGAGACCCCCATCTGCTACTCTGCCTTGATCTGGGAAGCTGGTCAGACAGGGCCATGTGTGGGGCACGGTCCCACTTGTTCCCTCAGGACTCATCATCTCACAAGCACGCCCCGGCACACACAGGCCAGCGGGCACTTTGTGCTTGATGCGTTTTAGAAACAAGGACAGGGCTCCAGGGCTTCCCCTAAAGACTGCTGTGTGTGGAATAGCTCTTTCTCTCCCTTTCCTGCCTCCTCTCTCTGTGTCTGTCCTCTTCCCTTTATCCTTTCTGACATTCCTCCTTTTTTTCCTATTTCTTCATTCACCTTCCTTTAAACTGTGGTTCCTAATCTTTTAAGAAGTCACAGATGCCTTGGAGAGTCTATGAAAGCTACTGGCCTTATCCCCAGCTAAATGCACAGAAACACACACACACACAGATTCACAGAGGTATGTGGATGTGGTTGTGATGTTTTCCCATGGACCCATCGTGAGCCTCTCAGTGCCTTCAGAGATCCCTGATATCTGGGTGGGAATTCTGCCTTCATCCTTCCCAGGCCACTGCAGACAAGAGCAGGCACCTCGCTTCTGATGTCCTCTTGGTGGACCAGAGAGTGGGCATAGTCCCACCTCTCCTCTCCTCTCTGGCCCTTCCCATGGCCAAGTGATCGAAGGCATGGACCCTGAGGATGGGTCATCTGGGTCAAAATTCTGGTTATTTCCTTCAATTATGTGCCCTTGAGCAAGTATCTTCACCAAGAAACTGAGAATGACTGTACCTTCCCTGTAAGTATTTATTATAATTACTTGCATTAATAAAATAAAAGCCCTTAGAACAATGGCTGGCAGGGAAGTAAATATCAGTATTTGCCATTTTTATTATTTGAGGGCTCAGTGAAAGAGGGAACAGAATGAGCCTTGGTTCTGCAAGTTCATGATAGCTTCTTCCCCTCTGTCCTCATTTCGGGGGGTAGCAGAACCGAGTAAGAACAGCCCTGAATAATTTAAACATCTAGGAAACATTTAAGCCCTCTGGGGATGACTAAGACACACAGATGACCATCAAGGAACTTAAAATTTAGCCCCAGAAATAAAATAACTAAAACAACTCTAATGCAAGACAGAATTTGGCCAATGGTTCAAGAGAGGAATAAATCCAGGGCTGAGAAAGAGATTCTGTTCAACTCTGGGGGAAGGCGGCTCTGGGAGGGTGGCCAGGGCAGGCTGGTGGGGAGGGCACGGAACTTTGCAGCAGGAGTGGGGTGGAGAGGCTCCGAGTCCGCCAGCATCGGAAGAGGACAGTCTGGAGGAGACTGTCCCAGGGAGTGGCAGAAGAGATCTTAAACGACACGCATCTTGGATATAATTTGGTTGCGGGAACAGAAACCCACTCAAGCTAACGTACATAAATAGCGATTTATTTTAAGATATTGTGGTTTCTCACAAAGCTCATGGAGATGAAGTAGAGCCAAGTCGCTCAAGAGACTTCAGCTGGGAACCAGAAAGAGGAGCCCGTCTGGGTATCTTCCACACTCTTTCCTCATCCATCGCCCCATCTCTCTGCCCCTCTGCGTCTTCATCTCTTTCGAGTCTCTTGCCCACCTGTCTCTTCTATCCTCTCTGCTTCCTCTCCAGCATTCAGGATCTTGAAATGGTGGTCCTAAAACCCATGTCTGCGTGATCTCTGTGGTCCATGTACCCACAGACCATCTCCATCTCAGCAGGGTTGCTGTAGATGGTTGGGCAGGTTGGGCCCTGCACAGAGGCTCTCTGCCAAGGGGGTGAGTGACAGCTGAAATACAGTGAAATTCTCTCACTAACATAAATGGGCCAAAATCTGGCCCATGAACAAATTTCAAAGGAGATGGGGACATATGTTTCCGCCATGGGTCCAGAAGGACTTCATGGGTCCAGAAGCATTTGGGAACAGATCTAAAGTGGATCACATGGTAAAATAAAGTTTAAAATATACCAGGTAGAAGTCAGTGAGTATAATTTTCCACTTCAGCATGTTCTTTTTACCTGCTGAACATCTCATTCCTATTAAGACACGGTGCATAATGCTCTGTTCTGTGGCTGGATCATGACCTGTTCATGTTTTCTTTCTAAGGGATATTTGGTTTTTTTCAAGCTTTATATTATAGAATATGAGGCAACACATTTCCTTGTGTGTATGTATAGTATATAAGTAAAAATATATGTGTGTATATATATACACACAGATACATATATATACATATTTTTTCACATTTGAGAACATGTATCTTAGAATATGAAGAGAACCAAAAAGAGATTATCCTCCAGTGTTACAACAAGATAAAAGCTGACCAACATCACATTAATGACTTTCTGTGAGCCTAACAGACAACCGAAGCCACAGGACCAACAGCCACCCTGAAGAGGCGGGCGTCTGCAGGGAAGCACAGGACCTGAGAGCTTGCCTATCTGGGGGCAGAGGCCACTGGGCACCGTATGAAGTGGTAACCGCATTGAACTAGAAGTTATAACGATTTTCTGGAAGCCAGACAGGGACTCACATGAGAGTGTGAGGCTCCGGGGGCTGTGGTCACAGGGGCAGAGATTCTCAGCCTTTTTCAGGCTTTTCCTCCAGGAAGCCCACCAGGCTCTCACAGGAAGAATGGGAAAAATCTAGAGACACTGGCTGTGAGAAGGGAATAGCAGCTACTGCTGACACTCCACAGAGGCCTTTCCTCTTCACAGAACAAGGAGTTGAATCTACGGGGGGATGTGGGTTGCCAGAGGCCACTCTACCCAGCCTCAGACTCCAGGTCGCACCCAGAGGGCAAAACAAACAAACAAAAACAAAAAACCCCAAACTTAATCTGCAGGGATGTCCTCATCAAAGACATAGACTGAAGATACTGGAGGCTGTTCACTGCTGCAAGGGAGAGGAACAGGGGTTGAGGGATAACATAGGGGAGGAGGGACGGAAACCATTGCTAAGGCTACATGTGAAGATGCAGACCCCCTGAGTACTCCAATGACTGAGACTTCATTAGAAAATTAGAGATGCTCCCTGCCCGCCACACCCCACCACCATGCCAGAAAGCCCCTGGTACTTATGACAGGCAGGAAATAATAATATACAGACAGGAGAGCTCAAGAGGCATGAGACCAAAGAGAAGGAGAAAATCTTGAAATCAGCTGCAGAGGGGGAAAGAAAAAACACTGTACCTACAAAGGAGCAAGGATAAGAATACGGCCATCTTCTCATCGGAAACCAGGCAAGCAAGGAGACAAGGGGGCACCATCTTTAAAGGGTTGAAAGAAAAAGCCTATTGACCTGGAATTCTATATCCAGTGAAAATACGCTTCAAAAGTGAAGAAGAAATGGAGACTTTCTCAAACAAAAACTGAGGGAATTCATTGCCAGTAGGCCACTTTACAGAACACGTTGAAAGAGGTTCTTCAGGCAGAAGGGATGTTATTAAGCTGAGCAACGTCAACCTACCCAAGGAAATGAAGAGTATTGGAAATAAGATAAAGGTAAAATATCATATTTTTCTTATTTGTAGTCACTCTTTAAAAAAATGACTGATTTTAAAAAGCAGTAACAGCAATGATGTAGTGGTGTTTATACCATATGTAAATGTGAGGCATGTCCACAGTGACACAAAGGACGGGAGGAAGAGCTGGGGTCATCTGTTGTAAGGTCCTTTCACTACACATGAAGTGACACTATAATACTATGATAAAACATTGTTATAACAAAAGTTGGATTCAGATTATTTTATTTTTTAAATTTTAATTGTAATTTTTTAATTGAAGTATAATCAGTTTCAATGTGTCAATTTCTGGCATAATGTTTCAGTCATACATATACATCCTTTAATTGTTTATGTATTCTTTTTCATTATAGGTTACTATAAGATATTGAATGTAGTTCCCTGTGCTTCACAGAAGAAATCTGTTTTTTATCTACTTTAAATATAGTAGTTAATACTTGCAAATCTCGAACTCCCAGTTTATCCCTTCCCACCCCTTCTACCCACCAGTAACCATAAGTTTGTCTACTATTTCTGTGAATCTTTTTCTGTTTTGTAAGTAAGTTCATTAATGTCTTCTTTTTTCTTTTTCTTTCTTTCTTTTTTTTTTTTTTTTTTTTAGATTTCACATATGAGTGATATATGGTATTTTTATTTCTCTTTCTGGCTTGCTTCACTTAGAATGATGATCTCCAGACCCATCCATGTTGCTGCAGATGGCATTATTTTATTTTACTTTTCATGGCTGAGTAGTATGCCACTGTATAAATATACCACAGCTTCTTTATCTAGTCATCTGTCGATGGACATTTAGGTTGTTTTCATGTCTTGGCTATTGTATATAGTGCTGCTATGAACACTGGGGTGCATGCAAAATATATAATTGTAAGCCCTAAGGAAACCATTAGAAAAGTTAGAAAGAAGTGTAAGTAATAAGTTAATAGAGAAGATAAAATGAAATCATAAAAGTGCTCAATTAAAACCAGAGAAGGCAAAAAAGAAGAGGAAATAAGAAACAAACAAAAATAACAAAAAGAAAACAGCTAGCAAAAATGACAGATTTTAATCCAAAAACACCAATAATCACTTTAAGTGTAAATGGTCTAGACACATAGTTAAAACACACACACATTATCAGATTGGATTTTAAAAATCAAGTCTCAACTATATTATGTCTATCATAAACACTTTCAGTATAAAGACATGGATGGGTTAAAAGAAAAGGGATAGAGGAAAACACACCATGAAAACATTAACCAAAAGAAAGCAGGAGTAGTTATAATTTTGGATAAAGTGGAATTTAGAATAAAGAAGCTTATTAGCGACAGAGGGATATTACATTATAATAAAGAGGTCAGTTCTCTAAGAAGATGTAACATCCTAAACCTGTATGAACCTAACAAAAGAGACTCAAAATACATAAAGCAAAAATTGAGAGATCTGAAAGGAGAAGCAGCAAATCTACAATTTAAAGCTGAAGACCCTAACACTCCTGTCTCAATAACTGCTATAACAAGGAGGCCAAGAACAGATGACATGAAGAATATTATCAATCAGCTTGACCTAATTGACATTCATAGAACACTGTATCAACCACAGCAGAACACACATTCATCTCAAGTGCACGTGGACCACTCATCAAGAAGACCACATTCTGGGCATGAATTAAACTGTAACAAATTCAAAAGAACAGAAATCATACAGCTGTGTATTCTTGTGTCCTATGAAAATTAAACTAGAAATCAGTAACAGAAAGATACTGGGAAAAACCCAAATAACTTGGAAACTAAACATTTTGCTTCTAAATAGCCCATGGGTCAAAAAGGAAGTCTCAAGGGAAACTAAAAAATATCTCGAAGTAAATGAAAATGTAAATACAACTTATCAAAATATGCGGGATGCAGCAAAATTTGTAGGATCTACGAAAAAGGTAAATGGAGCACTTTTTTTTTTACAAAAAAAGGGAAATATAGTATACATCCGGTTTTATCATCTGCATTTTCCAATTCACAATATATTGTGACCATTTTTCTATATGCATATTTTCAGTCGCGTTCTGGGTTGAAACCATGATTGTGAGGGTTGAGGAGTGACAGGAAGGTGAGGGAGTGGAGGTGTTCGGACTAACTCCTCTACCAAGTTCAGTGGTAACAGGAAGGAGAAATATGGGGCAGTAGCCTGAGGACCAGCTGGGTTGAGGAATCGTAATTTAAGGATGGATGAAACCATCCTCTTGCAGACCTAGGAACAACTGGGAAAGCAAGAGGGGAGTAATGGGAGGAGGAAGGATGGAGGCCGAATGGAGGGATGCTTATGCCAGAAGATGAGAGAAAAGGAGGGGAATGTGGGTGAGGAGACAGAAAAACTGATGCAGAGGAGATGGAATTTAAAGGAGTTTACTTTGTGTGATTACCATCTCCCTGAAGCTGATGAGGTCATATGTTGAGTGCAGTTTAGACTGATGTGTTTGGGGCCTCCAGGAAGTGGAAACATTTGGACCAGAGACCCTGGGAAACGCAGCAGGGAGTCAGCAAGAGCAGCAGCAAGAAGCCAAGTAGGTGAACAGTCAGAGCATCCACATGGCTCTTCCCAGGACCACTCAGGACTCCAAGAGTGGGAAGGATGGGAAGGAGACTTGGGCACGGCCAGGGTGCAGACTGGGAGTGAGATGGGTACAGCAGAGCCCTCTGGCCAGGAAGAAGCACACTCAAGTGTCTGGAACCAGAGGACAGAAGCAGGGGAGAGTTGGCTTTTGTAAGCACCAGGCTCTGAACTCTGCTCAGATGCCCTGCCTTCTGCCTTCTGACATCAGGGTTTCCACCTATGTCCTCCCCACAAGCTGTTTGGCCCTGCCTGGCTGCCAGCCTCATCATCCCCTCCTCCTCACACCTGGAGCTTCCTGGTCTTCAGGTTCAGACCCTTCTCATCCCCAGATCCCAGGGAGCAGGGGGAATCCAGCAGGGATCCCCCTGCATTCTTCAACTCCTCAGCAAGGCACCTGGGTTCTCCACTGACCCCACCCATTCAGCCCATTCAGACAGCTTCCCATCACCATGCGGTTCCCCCTGCATGACTGTTCACATCTACAGCATCCTGAGCATGTTGGTGTCAGGCCCTTCCTGGGCACGTGGGGTACAGTGACGGATCAGCTCAGGCCACTGCCAGAGGAAGTTCAGAGTTCAGAGCAGAGACAATACGGGTAAACCGATAACTCATCCAGGCAAACAAGGCCAACACAGCAGTTTCCAACACGACCGAGGTCTGCAAAGGGCAGCCCTAGAGCTGAGCCCCACAGCACAACAGGAGGGACGCATACGAGCAGAAGGAACTCCAGGAGCAAAGGCTCAGAGTCCGGATGAGCCTGCGACGTGGGGTCACCAAGACCAGAGCGACTAGGCCCTTGCTGCTGCGACCCCAGACCCCAGACAGCACTGGCTCACGTATGCTTTGCTGTGGGCTGGGGCCTGGGTCTGCCATTGCTAAGGTGTAACCAGGCATGGTTTCAACATGGCCTTGGATTCTGGCTGTGCTCTTGGGGCTGCTCAGCCACTGCAGGTCCTAAGCCTTCAGAGTGGGTGTTTTGCTCTGTGTCCCCAGAGCTGGATTTCTGCCCATGGAGAACATTTCTCCCCTTTCCCCAACGCTGTCATTCCTGCCGAGGCCTATTATATATGTGTGTGTGGTGGTGGTTGGTGGGGTGAAGACACTGGCCACTTGATCTGTGCTTAATAGAGTGCATTTCCCAGCCAACTCACTCCCTCTGCCTGGGTGTCGGTTTCTTCACCGAGAAGACACCCACGACCTCCTTCAGCACCACAGTCGGGGACCTGCCCCACTAGCTGCCTTGCCTCTCCTCCCTTCTCTCTGCTGAAGCTGCGATTTATCCTGTCCTCTCCAGCCGGACAACTTGTGCACCATGGTTCATCATATGCTAACACTGTAATTATGCGTTTATAGGGTCGGGTCAGCAGAACACCAGCCAGGAGGGGAAATAAATCAAAGCTGGGTGTTTTGGGGAGAAGGTCCAAATGTCTCTGCAGCAAGGCTTCTCTGGGCTCCCAGCCCAGGGTGTGAGGCCTCACAGCTGGGCCACGGAGGGAATTTGATGCAGCTGTCCGGCTGCTA
This sequence comes from Camelus ferus, assembly GCF_009834535.1. Taxonomy (NCBI): domain Eukaryota; kingdom Metazoa; phylum Chordata; class Mammalia; order Artiodactyla; family Camelidae; genus Camelus; species Camelus ferus. The sequence goes on along the minus strand of NC_045713.1, from coordinate 1,243,517 downwards.
AACCGAGGGAGGGGCACGTGTGGACAGGGCCGGCCCTCCCAGACCAGCAGCCCTGGCCCCTGTCCCCAGCCAGCTTAGAAAACCGAGGTTGGCCACTAAGTGGCACTTCACAGGTTTCTGGGACTTTCTCCTGCCCAAAGAGGGCCTAGTTCTTTGGCTGGTGTGGTCCTCACACCCAAGTTAAAGAGAGCTGAGATGCACATTAACTTGCTAGTTAGGCATACTAACTAGCTCCTTTGTGCTTGACTGAGAGACAAGAACCTGGTCTTCTGACCCCAGAGAAGTGATTTTCATGTCATTCCATGCCTCCTGGAATAACTGCCTGTTATCACGGTTCCTTTGGAGCCGAGGGGCGGCAGGAGGAATTACAGGTGCTCACACTGGAGCAAGTGCAGGTCACTCACACTGGGTGCAGGGACTCCCTTAGACGGTGCTTTTGATATACTGAGTAACTGAGTTCTCATAACCACACCCTTAAGTAGATACCATTCTTCCAGTCTTACTCATGAGCAAACTGAAGCTTGTGTCAGTAACAAGGTTGAATAAGCAGTGGCTGGTCCTACACAGGGAATGACCTTGCATTCTACCTGCTGGAGCCCACCTTCCACCCACCCCTAGGGTCGCTCCAGCTGCAGGTGCCTGGGCAGACCCACCTCAGCACGGGTGGGGAGGGAAGGCTTTGGTAGATGTGGGTTTGTTGCTGCAGGAGGATGGTTAACCACCTCTGCTGTTTGTTTCTGCCTCCAACTCGCATAGATGCCTGGGGAAGTCTCTCTCCCAACTTGGGAAAGATGTACGTGCAGAAAAAAAAATAGCTTCCCCAAAGAGAGGTGCTGGCTTTGAAGAGTCCTTTCTTTTTTGAAACCACTTTTTTTTTTTTTAATTGAAGTATAGTCAGTTTACAATGTTGTGTCAATTTCTGGTGTCCAACATAATGTTTCAGTCATACATATACAGACATATGTTTTCATCTTCTTTCTCATTATAAGTTATTGTAAGATACCAAATGTAGTTTCCTGTGCTAAACTTGTTTATCTATTTTACATATAGTATAGTGTGTATCTGCAAATCTCGAATTGGGAAGAGTCTTTTGGGAGATGGCTTAAGACTGCTAAAATAAGTGAAAGTTAGCTATGAGAACAAAAAGTGGGGGGAAGAATTCTAAGCATTAAGGAAGAAGAAGGAAGCAGGTTCAGGGAGGGCTCCCAGCTGCACCCTCGTGGGGCAGCTGCTAGCTACAGAGCCACTCTCCTCGGCCCCCAGTGACCCTGGGAATTCTACTCTGGGGGCAGCTGCAGAGGGTGCCAAGCCACCAATTTTTAGCCACCAAGTCTCGGGTTGGAAGGGGAAGGAAATAGGATGAAAAAGAGGCAGAAAGAAGATGGGGGAAGTCATGAGGGAGGAAGAAGACCCTGCGGGGAGCTGAGTAACAGTCATATCCCAGTGATGGGCCCCTCACTTTCCTGTCTCTCCTGGAAGGATGGTCTTTCCAAGGCGGGGACCATGAGCAAAGGACTTATTCATGGAAATCCAAAAGGAGATTTAATGAGGCTGGCCGGAGGCCACGTCTCATCTCTTTCTGGAAGCTGTCACTCCCAGGAGCCCTTTCCCCTCCAAGAACCTCCCAGGACCTGCATTTCATTAAACAGCAAAGAGGTAAAACACTTTTTAACTATTTGCAAGATCTGAACTCTTAAAGGCCCCATATCAGTGGTTCTCAAAATGCAGCCCCTGGGTGAGCACCACCCGCAGCACCCAGGAACTGCAGAGGCAGCTAGATCCAGCCGTCAGTGGGTTGGAAAGCATCTCTCCTTCGGCAGTCATCCTCCGTCTGCTGATGGCCAGGTCAAGTGCCCTTGTCCTAGAGGAGCAAGGACAGACCGACATTCACCAAGCACATCGCAAGTGCCAAGTATGGCAGTAAATACCTCATGAGACACCTCTCTTTTGCAGAGGGAGAAACTGAAGGGCAGAGAAGTTCAATGACTTGCCCAAGACTGCACCGCTAGGCGGTAACGGGGCTGGTCTATTTGAACCCAGGTCTGAGTCCCTCTCCTCTGACTCAGAGTTTCTTGGATCTGCCCCGCTGGGAAGTTGAGTCCAGGAGGTGGGTCAGCAGTGGCAGTGTTCCAAAGCCCTTAAGCTCCCTTTGAATAGAGCAGCTGTTTTCATACCTTTTGGTTTTGGGGCGTCTTTGCCCTCTGAGAAACTATCGAGGAGCTCAAAAAGCTTTTGTGCATGTGTGTGTGATATCCAGTGATATTTACCATACTAAACACTAAAGCTGAGAAATTCTTAAAATACTAATTAATTCATTAAAAACAAATATAAACCCATTACACATTAACATAAATAATGTGCTTGAGGGGAAAAAAGCAACCCTGGTTTTTTGAAAATAGAAAATGGCATTGTTTTACATTTTTCACCTCTCTTTGTATCTGACTTCACAGAAGATCGCTGGATTCTCAAAGCTGCATTTAATCTGTTGTGATACCTCATGTCACGCGGCCTCCAGAAAACTCTACTGCACGCCTGTGAGAGAATGACAACGAGGAGGCAAATGTCTTCATGCTATTATCAAGTAGGTCTGATCTCGCAGACCCCTTGAAATGTCCTAGGGGGCCCCAGAGGTCCCTGAACCACACTTTGAGAACTACTGGACTGGAATATAGCTGAGGAATTATCATCTGAGTGCTTTTAGGTCCCCATTTTTAGAATCCATCATTCATAAGTAAATACCGAGTGATGGTCCCCAGTCTGGCTTCTGCCAGATTTTCATTTGGAGACAGAGATGGGCTGGAGGTGAGGGAGAGGAGGCATTGGTGTGTAATGGAGTGTGCTACTGGAATTCTGAGCTAGGTCACTGGTCACCACTAAGAAAGAGTGGGTTGCTCGCTGGCAGCTTGCTGGGATAGCCGCAGGCCTGCCCCAGGGATGCTGTCTGTGGAGGCGGATGCCCAGTCCAGCCCCACTGCCCATGGGCCACCCACAGCCTGCACAGTCCACAACTCAGCTCCGGCCGAAAATCTACCACAAGGCAGGTGTATGTGCTGGAACTGCAGCCTCTAGAACATTCAAGCTGGGTGGGACCCACAAGTGGGGAAACTGAGGCCCAGAGAGTTCTACCTGCCTGAGATCACACGGTGCTGCTCCTGGGGGAGCTGAGTGAGAGCCCCAGGGACGCCTCCACCTGCTGATCTGTGGGACCCAGTCTTCCAGCTGGGTGCGGCCCTCCGGGGAAACTGCTCCTCCAGGGGTAAGTCAGAGTCAGGACAGGAGTCACCAGCCAGGGCTGACAGTATGTTATATATTGAGGCGACCTGTTCCTTAGGTGCTGCTTTCCCTTCTTTACATTTTAATAGTATCTTTGGGGACAAAGCATCACTTCCACACCCAGCCACATCCAACCCATCTCTGTGACAACAAACAGAGAGAAACCTCCAGGCCACTCACCGTGGGGGTTCTTGGCTCTGCTGCCCGTTCCTCCCTGCACCCACCGTGGCCCCCATCACCAGGTATTGGCCAGGGCCCTTCCTTTCTGGTTCTCAGTGACATTTGCAATGTCCCTTCTGCCATTGCTGGGGACACGTGCACAACTCAAAGTACTCACCCTTGAAAAGCCCGTCATGCCAGTGGAGAGAGGAGATTACGGGGACCACATGGATAGGGTGTGATAAATATTACCGAGGGATAAGCATAGCGTAAGAGAAAACAGACAAAGCCAGGCGCTCAACCAGCCGTGCGCTCTGGGGAGACAGTGCACTGGGGAGCCTGCAACCTGGGATGTGAAGCCGAGCAAGCGGGTGAGAGGAGGTGGGAGTGGCTGGATGGGGTGAGAAGCTGGGGGGCAGGGGTGTCAGACACACTCACTCTCAAGGATTGGGGGCAGCTGGCCCAGGGCTGCAGGGTTATAACGCCTCCCGTAGAAGGATTACGTATAGCTTCTCCAGCTTTTGAACAGCCACAAAGATCTGTCTGTCCCACCCCTGGGCAGAAGTTGGGCTGCCTCTTGCCCCTGGTGAGGTAGGGATTGTCCTGGGCCTAGACTGGGCTGATGGTGAGTTCTGTTCCAAGTAAGAGGAGACGGGGGCGGGGAGACAAGCTGGAAAAGGTGGGCAGGCTGAGCTGGGCTCAGCGATTGCCTCCAGGTTAATTAGCCCTGCGGGGCTCGTTACTGTGTCTGAGGGTGCCCCTGCTCTCTGGGGGCCTGGATGTGGCCTCCCTGGGGGGCTTCCAGAGCCAGGGCAGGAGAGCGATCTGATCCGCATCTGGCTGTCAGCTTTCTCTCCCTCAGGCACCTCCCTCCACTCAGAGGGGCTGGGGAGCTCCCAACAGAGCCTGCTCTGTCACAAGGGTTTTGTTTTGTTGTTTTTAGATTTCAGCCTCTTTGCCTCTAGAAAATTTTGATTTAAAAAAAATCTTATAAAGCAATAAACTAAACATGCTTAGGTTTACCCTGCTTTGAAAATCCTCCCCGTGTTAAGATGATCACAGCCTACATGTGTTTGGACAGTAAGAGCTCTATAATCCCTGCCGTCACGCAGCATCGACACGGAAACTCAAGGGCAGGCGGAGGGTGCAGCTGAGGGCTGGGTGTTCAAAGAACATCAGCAGAAGGCAAGGCGGAGATCACGTGACTCACCCCATCCTTCCCGTTTCACAGATGGAAACCTGGAGTCCAGGGAGGTTCGGGGAGAGGTTTCAAGACCTGGTTGAGAGAAAGTGCAGGACTTGAAGTGGATCTCGTGGACGGCTGCTGAGCTCAGGGCAGTCTCTGAGCAGTATCGCTGGTCCTCATGTCCTTCGAAGCCTCCACGTATTTGCTGGGGGTTGGAAGTGACAGAAGCCCTACTGGCCTGATGCTCTGACTCAAGATTCTGAGGGCACTGTCTGCCAGCCTTCAGTGTCTGCGGACGAGCTCTCAGTAGAAATGGAATCATACTTGTGGTATTAGCAACCAGAGCTGTCACTCACTGCCCTCCCGCTGAGCTCCAGACTCTCATTCCACTGTCCCCAAACACTGGACACATTTAATCCTTACAACAACCCCATTTTGCAGCTTTGGAAAGTGAGGCACCAAGTGGCTACAAGACTCACCTCAGATCTCTTGTCTGCTCAAGGGGTGCAGCTGAACTTTGATTCCATGTTTGGCCCCAGAGCCCTGCTTTCTTTTTTTTTTTTTAATGAAGTATATAGTTGATTTACAATATTGTGTTAGTCAGGTATGCAGGAAAGTGATTCCGTTTATATATATTTTTCCAGATTCTTTTCCATTATAGGTTATTGTAAGATACTGAATATAGTTCCCTGTGTTACACAGTAAACCCTTGTTGCTTACCTATTTTATGTATACTAGGGTGTATGTTAACCCCAAACTTCTAATTTATCCTTTCCCCTCTTCCTTTCCCCTTGGGTAACCATAAGTTTATTTTCTATGTCTGTGAGACTGTTTCTACTTTGTACATAAATTCGTGTGTATTATTTTTCAGATTCCACCTATAAGTGATGTGTCTAAAGCCCTGCTTTTAATGACTGTGATAGAAGTCCCTCCCCCGGGCCCAGTGAGCGAAGTCGATCCCTGCCCAGACTCTCCGGGCTGCCACGTGCCATTGGGACCTTGGGACCTTAAGACTTTCACACCATACTAGCCTCATCAGTCAGGGTCCTCCAAGAAGCCGACGCTAAGACAGGATTAGACATGCAGAATATGGGGGGAATGCCCACGAGGGAAGGTGGGAAGGAGGCAGGCACAGGCTGGGAAAGGCATGAGACTATGATGCAGGCCTGAGCCCGTGAAGGACAGAGAGAAGGAAGGAAGGTCTGGGGCTGGGTACAGTCTGACACAGCCCTGGCAAGGCTGATGGGGAGGCCCAGCCAGAGCACCAAGCCTCCCAGGAACGGGCCTGCCTCAGTGTCCCCAGAATGCTCAGACAGCTGGGAAGCACAGCCTCCGTGTGAAGACAGCGATCATCCCGGGGTGCAGCAGCCAGGGCCCAGGAAGACATCTGGAGGTGCATTTTCATGGCTGCCACATGGCAATGCCTTAATTGGTCAGAACCACAGGCCCTCTGGGTTGCCTCACAAGGATGTCGCAACAATCAAGTCAGCAACATGGGCAGACACAGTGTCCCCCAAGGAGATGCCACTGGGCTCCTCTGCTTTCCAATCAGACTTCCTCTGCAGTCTCCGTGGAAACACGCCTTCTGGAGCTGCTTACGAGAGGAAGGCAGTCGTTCTGGGGAGGATACTGGGAGCTATGACACGGCCAACAGGCAGGTAAGGAGGGGAGAGACGGATATGGGGCCAGCCATGGACATGGAAAGAGAACAAGCCATCAGAGACAAGAAGCGGGCACCCTGCCCAGGAGACTGGGCCACGAGCCGGTGGGTAGGGGGCCCGGGGACATGGATGGGCTGAGCCAGTCACCAGGAGGAGGACTCGATGGCCTGCAGTTGGCTGAACGATGACAGGGCTGAGATGTCAGGACAAAGCAGGAGTGAGGGGCAACGCTGGGCTTAGAGGGAAGACATACCAGGACGCCCAAGACTGGCCACGGAACGCTGCTCAAGCACATATACGAGAGCGAAACTGCGGTGTGAGGCCCAGTATTATGAGCTACCCTGACACCTGGGGAAGGAAGGAGGGCCGCCGATGGCCTCAGTGCAGTTCCCCTCCGCACCCGGCTCCTGCAGAGAAGGTTCCCCAGCCAAACGGCCCTCCTCAGCAAAGCGAGCGGGCACAGTTCCTGCTTATCCTGAGCAGTGGCTTCAGTTCCCTCCAGCGCACGGAGTTACGCAAACAAGCCAAGCACATCCTGCTGCGGGAACCCGGCGTCACCCCACCCTCTTGATACTACAGAGCCCTGCCTTCCCCAGCCCCTCCTCGTTCGCTCTGCTCCCCAGTGCAACCCCCGTGTGGTCCCACGTGGTGTGCAGCATCCTCTCCCCCCAGGCTATGAGCACATGTGATTAAGAAGCAGCTGTTGACCTCACCTGCCGAGAGTCTGGTGCTGTGTGTCTGGCCATCTTTCTAGTCCTAGGGCAGGAATCCCTCCCTCACTGATGGGATGGATAAGACGTGATGAAAACAGGCACAGACCGCACCCATGCCCTCAGGGAGTCCAGCTGGGAGGACAAGATGTGACAGGTAACAGAGGGTTAAGTGCCATGCACGGACCAGACAAGAATTCATTCATTTATCCATTCAACAAATAGGGGGTGACCCCCACTATGTGCCAAGCACTGCTCTGGGCCCTGGAAACACAAGGATGAAGGAAACAGACAAACTCCCTGCCCCTGTAGAGCTTGTATTCTGTAAACTCCACGTGGTGGGGAGACAGACAGCAGGGGGTAGGAGACAGGAGAGCCAGGGTGGAGGTGGGGCTGCTATTTTGTTTACTTAGGATGCTCACGGATGATCTCTCCAACAAGGAGATGTTCAAACAGGAACCTAAAGAATGAGCAGGCTGCATGAGGCTCCCCGGGAAAAGCATTTCCAGCAGAGGGAATAGCCAGGGCAAAGGCGGTGAGTCGGCGCACGAGAGGAGGAGGGCTCATGGTGCGCCAGGAACTTCCGGAAGAGAAGGACTTGAATAGACTTGAAGAATGGACAGGTTCTGACCAAAGAAAGCTTGTGAGATCCTACGTGGGCCTCTTCCACTGGCCTCTTAGTGGGATGCACAGGAGCTCAAAGACCTGTAGAGGGGGCCTGGAAACACCTGGAATCTGAGACTTCACTGCACCCCCTATTCCTTCTCGTCCTTTACAGGACTTGGACATTCACAGCTTGTACTGGCCGTGCGCCTGATTCCAGGTTTCTCCAGCCCCATGTGACGGGCGGGGTCCCATGTGAGGGTGGCAGACGTTTGTCTCCGTGGCCCCAGCCACCCCTGCGGAGAGCCAAAGGCCTGCTTCCCCCTGAAGCGTGGGCCTGCCGCCCGCCTGTGAAGGAGCCCAGCACCTCCTCCCTCTCCAGGAGCAAGGCGGTGTGCGCGAGGCCACGAGCAGCTCTCTGAGCCTGCTCCCAGCCGCGGCGCTCTCCGGGACCGCCTCTTCCACAGTCATCGCCTATTCATTTAACAACTACTGAGCTCTTACTCTGCGCAACGCGCTGGGCTGGCTGCTGGGCAGACAGAACTGAAAAGACAGGCTTTTCCGCCTGTCCTGAGTCGGGGCTTCCGTTCCCCCTGCTCAGGAGCTTGCTCGTGACTTATCCACGTGGGCTTCCACACCAGCTCCGTCACCCCCCTTTTACTTTCAGCATTCTTATTGTGGTGAAATGCATTTACTATATTACACCAATAAGTGTGTCTGTAGACTACATAGATTATTTATACCTCTATAAGAAATGCATAAAATATATCTGCGCATACTGAGGCATCTGTGGGTCAAATGATTCCATACCTGGAACTGGCATTAAAATGTCTCACATTCCCCTAGACTGGGAGACATGCGTATGTGCAACAAAAATAGCAAAATGTGGACCATTGCTGAAGCTGGGGCTTATCATACTGTTGTCTCTATTTGGGGGAATGTTTGAAAATTTCCAAAATAAAAACCTAAACAGAAGTAAAGAAACAAAGCAAGTTGGCAGATAATTATGAAGCAAATAAAATGCCCAGGTAACCACCCCATAGGTCAAGAAATACAAACTGCCTGTCCCCCAGCCCCTCCCTGCCCCCTAGCCCCTGCCTGTCTCCCAGCCCCTCCATGCCCCCCAGCCCCTGCCTGCCCCCCAGCCCCTGCCTGCCCCCCAGCCCCTGCCTGTCCCCCAGCCCCTGCCTGTCCACCAGCCCCTCCATGCCCCCCAGCCCCTGCCTGTCCCCCAGCCCCTCCCTGCCCCCCAGCCCCTGCCTGTCCCCCAGCCCCTGCCTGTCCACCAGCCCCTCCGTGCCCCCCAGCCCCTGCCTGCCCCCCAGCCCCTGCCTGTCCCCCAGCCCCTACTCGTCCACCAGCCCCTGCCTGCCCCCCAGCCCCTGCCTGTCCCCCAGCCCCTCCCTGCCCCCAGCCCTCACCAGACATAAACCATCACCCTAGCTTCTGTGCTGACCATTCCCTAGGTTTCTTTATGGTTTCACCACTGAAACAACACAACCTAGTGTCGCCTGTTATTGAGCTGGGCAAACAGAATCACACGGTACGTGCTCTTTTGTGACGAGAGATCGAAAGACGTGAGAATCTGGGGAGAAGCTGGCAGAGCTGGGAAGGGTTTTAGTCTGTCCTTCTTGTAAAAGAGAAAGCCAAGGCTCGGAGAGGTGGAGTTCTCACCCCTGGTCTCACAAGAGGAAGGCGTGGGACACCAGGTCTCCTGACCTCAGCAGAGCTATTCCACTTACCGAACAGTTTTGTTCAAGGTCACATATTCAGCAGCAGGGCTGGGAAGAGTGCCACGGTAACAGCTTGAGTGAACTTCACCAGGACTTCTGACCACCAGGTGGACCTGCCCACGCAGCAGGTTGCTCAAGGTGGATTCAGCTCAAGGAGCTGTAGTTTGTGAAGGACCCAAATACTTCCACACAGAAGTCACAGAGAACACAGCCCCAGGGGAGTAACTTTAAGGACAGTCTCATAGGAAGGGGAGCTAGTAATTTACTTGACAGAAATTTACTCAGTATGTGACCTGTGGCGTAGGTAGACTGAATGACGGCCCCCAAGCTGTCCCTGTGCTAATACCTAGAATCTGTGGATGTTACCTTACATCCTTTGCAGATGTCATTAAGTCAAAGATCTTGAGGTGGAGAGATTATCTGGGATTATCTGGTGGTCCCTAAACACAATCACAAGTGTTCTTATAAGAAGGAGGCAGAGAAAAGAGTACAGACAGAAGAGGAGACAATGTGACCACAGAGATAAAGACTGAAGTGATGTGGCCACAAGCCAAGGAATGCCAGCCCCCACCAGCATAAGAAGAGGTGAGGACCTGAGTCTTCCTTAGAGCTCTCAAGAGAGAGCACAACCCTTCTAACATCTGATTTCGGCCCAGTGAAGCTGACTTCAGACCTCTGGCCTCCAGAACTGGTAAGAGAAATCTGTCTTGTTTTAAACTCCCAAGTTTGTGGTAGTTCCTTATGGCAGCCAGAGGGAAATAACACAGACGTATCTATTGAATATATATAGTTCTGGGCATTTTTGATAAAGGAATAAATTAGACTTAGTCCCTGAAGTCAAGAAGTCTAAATTGTCTGATGGAAGGAGAGCTAAGTCAAGGAAAGCTTCCTGGAGGAGGTGATGCTCGAGCCCAATCTAAAAAGAATGAGCAGGAGTTGGCCAGGTGAAGAGCAGGAAGTATGAGCCAACAAGAAGGGCAGCATGGATTACACACTGAGGACTCAGAGAGCCCGGCACGGCCTGATAACCACACTCGGAGGTCAGGCAAGCAGGAACGAGTTCAAGGTTGCCCTGTACAGTGGATTGGTGGAGACACGGTTGCTGCTGTGTGAGACTTTTCTTACCTCTCCTCTGGGGGCTGCATGAGAACTGACCCCTGTGACTCAGCAATCAGGATTCAAAATACAGCTACCACACCAGCTGCAAAATGGCCCAGGTGTCACCCACTTCTTCGTGTTTCTAACTTCCGACTTGGAGACCAGGCAGGGATGCATGCTCAGCTGAGCCGGGCGGTGGGTCCCGGCCGAGCTGCAAGGGAGCCGGGGGAAATGAGTATCTTGCATGTCTAGCTTCTCTGTTCAAGGTGGGCTGTATTAAGAGGGTGCCGAGGCTGGGCAGCCAGAAAGAAGGACAAGTATCACTGTCCTAGGAATGGAAGATGGGAGGGATTTGGATGGCTTTGCAGACATCCTCAGAGAGAAAGTGCCTCAACTCCTGAAGGAAATTAAGGAACTCCTGGCCATTATGATTTTATTAACTCCCAAGGAGAGCCCTCCACTGCCTAAGTGGAAGCTCTGGCCCTGCAAATTGAACGCAGCTCTTCGCCGTTGCATAATGTTTTATGAGCAGCAGACGCAGACGCCGTCCTTTAAAATCACCGTCCATTACAGAAACAGCAGGTGTTTTAATTGCTGTTTCTCTGATTAGCCCAGTCTGACGTTTCAAGTATTTTCTATTTCATCCCAGAAGGTCCCTGTTCATGTCTTTATCCTGAGCATTTCAGACAATTCCGGGGGCTATGTCTTGCCGGACAGGGACATGGGAGCCCCCGGGGCACCTTGGATTGTTCAGGCTTCGTGAGGAGGCTCCAGCTCTTCTTAGAGAGGTGCTCTCCCCGGAGCTGAGTCTTTTCTTGCTTCTCCTTATGCGAGGATTTCCTCAAATCCAGACATTTTGGAAAGATTTCCATTTTTCCAGAAAACTTGAACTTATGCATCACCGTCAGCCTTGTTATAATTACTAATTCCTGTGGCTCAGCCAGGACCATAGAGTCCCTTCACTTAGTGGCCACAGCAGCCTTTTTGAGGGCATGTTGTATGTTGTAATTTACATTTTTCAGATGGGGAAACTGAGACAATGAGAGACGAAGTGATTTAGGTAGCGAGGCAGCCAGCAGGTGGACCAAGGCCATCTGTACCGGGGGGTGTTCCCCTCTCTCTACACATTTAAGCTCAGCTCTGGTCACTCACAAGGATGTAGTGGGGCTTCACACACAGATCCTGCTACAGGGACATCAGGAACGCTTCCGGGAGGGCATGAAGTGCCAGGGTTTGCAGCAACTGACGATTCTGGTTAGACTCCAAACACTCACCCGAGAAGCACGGATATTTGCTCTGTGGTGGGAAAACTAAGCAAAAGCTAGTTCCGTGTTCGAGACTTGGGACAGAGTGACCATGCCCTCTAGGTCCTGACTGGCAGAAGTGGCCATGGCCCCGAGAAGCTGGCTCCTGGACAGCAGGGTTGGTCAGCAGAAGCAGGGACAGGCAGACGTCAAGGGCAGGAGTGCCAACAGCGCCAGGAGCACTGGGGCTACTCTCAGCCGTGAGGACCCTACCCTCAGTCAAACGGGGGGCTCAGTGCCATGGCCCTCGGGAGGAGGGCACTGGCAGCCCCTCTTGTGCCCACAAGCTGGTGGAGGCTGGGGTGCACGCAGGGCACATCTCTGCTCCTCTCCCCGCCTGCCTGAGCCAACTCGGCCGCATCTCTGCTGTGCTGCTCGCATCTTTTTTGGCCACTCTCCCTCCTCGGTGCTCCCCGCTTGACCCTCTCAGACAGAAACATGAATGCAGCGGGGAGTAGTTATTAATAGCTGAGAGTTGTCACATGGCTAATTTAGGGGGAGATAAACGGCTCTGCCGCTTTCATCTTCCCCAAATGAGAGAAAAGGGAAAAAATTACGGGGACCAAAATAGATATTTCTGGATAGCAGCTTCTACCATGAGAATGATGCTGAGATTTCTCATTTATTTTATGTGCTATGAAGTCAAATCATTTACAGGCAAAAACAAACACACTACTGAATTTAAAAAAATTATTTTAAAATGCTAACTCTTTATATATATATATATATATATATATATATATATATATATATATATATATATACATACATACATACACACACACACACACATATCTGGTCAAACTAATTGAGCTGAAAGAATGTGGGGCGAAACATGATAACTTCTGCATTTTGGAGGAGTCCGGGCCTGAAGGCAGAGGGACTCCCTGGAGTCTGGCGTGTGCCCATCCCTCCAGCATCTTTCCCAGCCAGTCTTCCCTCTTACTAGTCAACCCATCACCTGCCACAAGCTGGGCACTAAAGAAACACAGCAGGGGACAAATTTTGGCATGTGAAAGGGACCCTGATTCATTGCCTGCTGGTGCTCTAAGCTTGGCCTTTAGCCCCAGGGGGCCTGGCTGCCAGCCGAGAGAATGTTTCCCTTATGGAGGTAAGTCAACATAGAGATGCTATGTAAACCCACAGGTGACCCACAGGAGTTCGCTCTGTCTCTTAAGAGTGGTACCCTTCCTGCTCTGTCTACAGCTTCCTGCCATAAGTACTGACTGCAGACAGCTTAGCCCACCTGCTCCCACTGGCTTCCCTAGGGGAAAAAAATTACTCATCAAAGTAAGAGAAAGGGCTGCTGTGGCTGGTGAGACTCCAATAGGAAGCAAACAGTGTTGAATTGTTGATTCATTTCTGAAAGTAAAGATGAACATAGCCAAATTCTAAACACAAGCAACGGTGCTGGGTCAGGAAACAGAAATAATAGCTGTCTCGTTATTTTGAGCTTTTGCTGTATGAGGGTGATGTGTTTCCGGGGACTCAATTTAGGGATTAGCCAGAGGAGCCTTTGCAAGACTTCTGTGGACAGCCGGGTTCTGTGGACATCCTGTGATCTGGGCAGCTTGTGCAGAGGCCATTAGCAGTCTACACGGCTGCAGGCTTAGTAATCACTTCTCTGGGGTCTCAGCCGAAAGTCTGGAGATACGAGCTCCCGTTTCAGATGTGCCCACGATGGGAGCGATGCCGCCAAAGCGGATTAAAGGCGTGAGTGGTAGAACAAATCTCTTCCTCTATTAAAGCCATCTTATCCTTGCCTTTTGAAGATGACACTGCTAAGCCACAGTCACCAGCATGTAAACTAGGAGCTGTTTTCCCAGGAGTGGAGAGGGATTTATCCTGTTCCAGCCACACATTCTGGCCTACTGCTTCTATGAGAACTGTCAGGCACCTGGCCAAGGTCGAGGACTCTCTGTGCCCCAGAGACCAGGACTCAGCAAACTGCCTGAGGAAGGCAGTGATGCTGTGATCTCTTGAGCCAGCCAGGCTCATCAGACCCCAGAGGTGGAGGCAAAGAAGGGGAAGGGGAAGGACCCTTGGAGGAAAAACAGTTGACCCTTGAACAAAGCAAGGGTTAGGGGCGCCGACCCTCTGCGCAGTCAAAAATCTGCATATAATTTTTGACTTCCCCCCAAATTAACTACTAATAGTAGCCTACTATTGACCAGAAGCCTTACTGATAACATAAGCAGTCGATAAACACATATTCTCAATGTTATATGTGTACCTACATATATTTTATATATTCACGACATATCTTTTTCTTATTTTGTGCGGTATCTCTAGGCTACACAGTTCGTCATGAGTTTTATCAAATTGTCACTAATTTCCAAATATTTTTTCAATGTATTTATTGAAAAAAATTCATGTATGACTTGTGCAGTTCAAACCCACCTTGTTCAAGGGTCAACTCTACCCAAGTTTGCTTCATTGTGAAGCTCTCAAAATCATTCATTTTGGGGCCGGGTAGGGTGATAGCTCATTGGTAGAGTGCATGCTTGGCATGCGGGAGGTCCTGGGTTCAATCCCCAGTACCTCCATTAAAAAAAAATCATTCATTTTAATCACAGCGTTCTCCATGCAGCTTTTAATCGATGGCCCCATCCTTTCATTTAATAACATCCTTAAGCACCTCTTTTCTGGGGGGTAGGTGAGAATGCTAAAGGGATTGAAGAATAAAGATATCATGATGCTGCTGGTTGCACAAAATAGTCAGCACGTGAGAAATTTTAATAGGGAGATAAACAAATACACAAATGAATTTACGTACACACTCTCACACTCACACATCATGCTTCATTATAAAGGCTCTGAAGCAGCTTACAAGAATATAACCCATATAATAAACAAGAGACAAAATTTTGAATTATAGTGCAGGAAAATACAGACATAATAAAGGGGTATGTCTGGTAGAAACCCAAGAGTTATATAAAGCAATACAAGTTCAATATATTATGTAAGTTCAACAAGGCAAAAAGGTAACTATTACGATTGGGGAGAGCTTCCTGTCCATCAAAATAAATCAGAAACATGATTCATTACAAATATCACTATTTAGATCCCCTTCCTTTGAATTATATTAATTCTTCGGGCTAAACCAAAATTTTCTGGAGCAGTGGGTCTAAAATTTGTTTTTTTTTTTCCCACATGGAGCATCACAGAAAAGACATAGCAACAGCTTCAACATCGTGTCTGCAGTAAAGCAGAAGCGGGTTTGTGCAGTACTTTCTTGCAGGCAGCATTCCTCAGTGTGAGCCGAGGAGCCATTTAGGAAAGGCTCTTCTGCTGCAGGAGCTAAACAATCTGTAGTTCTCCGGTGGTTGGGTCTAATGTCCTTAAGTGCATTCGGTGTCCTTGGTGTAGATCAGAATTATCTGCTGAACTTGTTTAAAAAAATATAGATACTTCGATTCAGTATCTTGCCATAGATTCAGAATCAGTGAATTGAAGTGGGCATCTCTGTATTTTTAATTGTCTCCCCGGGTACCCCTTATATTTGCCAAAGACTGAAAACCATCAGTCTGTTCAGGTCCTAGAACTTCATGAGCTTTGCCAGGCCTCTGGTTGCACCAGCCAGGGTCCTCCTCTGGGGCTTCTTTTTAGATTTGTTTAACATGTTGAGACACTTCAGCTAATTGCTTCAAAAGACACCCCACCGGACTTCCCCAAGTAAACAACCAAATCAATAATCTCCAGACATTTAAAGCTTTGCTTTTATATGCCAGATCAGCAAGCGCAAGGAAACTTCCCCCATGCCTTGAATTCTAGCAGATTCAAATCGTATAGCACGAATTAAAGTTGTGTTCATTAAACACCAGGAAGGTAATTATGTTTGGGAAGAAATAAGTGCTCTCCTCTGTGGGTAGGAAGAAAGGCATATTAGAATCTCTACTGGATTCTTTTCCCTTTCTCCTGCTAACTTTTCCCTTTCCAGGATACTTTCTGTGTGTCTACATGGGGCTCCCAGTTCATCAATTTGGCTGAAATGGCCAGTTGAAAATGAGTCAATCTGGCTAATAAAAAGTTAATTAAATCAGTTGCTTATTAATTAAATAAGTAGCACTCATGTTTAACAAAAACTGGCCTTAAAAACCTACAGAATTGTTTGTATGTGTGCACAAAAATTGTTCAATGAATCATTAAATATGTTAGCAAAAATATATTTAAATATCCATGAATGAAGGTGACTAATTAAAGTATGTTGCATCCACAGGATGAACTAATATGCAGTTGTTTAAAATAATCCATTCACCATGAAAAGGAACAAAGTACTGATACTCTGTGGATAGCCCTCCGAAATACTATGCTAAGAAAGGGGAGTTATGTCAGCAAAATGGCAGGATAGGACATCCACAGCTCAAATTCAACCACCAAATAACAATCTGGCAGCCACTCATGGACAAAAGTCCTTTATGGGAGCTTTTGGTCTTTGAAGCCCAAGACCAAAAACGCTGCTTTGAGAAGGCATATCCATGTCCCAGCAGGAGGGCTTGTTGAACGTGATACCAGCTGCAGGCTGAAAGCAGCCTCATTCCTTTGTGAACTCAGGGCTAGTCTCCCTTGGCCATGGTCCTGCAACCAGCTCCAGCTGGCAAGGCATCTGGGAGGAACCGCACCCATCCATGCCCCTGGTCAGAGGCTCACTGACCTTGGCCCAATTGCAGATCCTGAATCAGCTCTGTCACCTAGCTCCAGACCCAACTCTACTATGCCCTGGGACCCAGTGACACCAGTTTGTACCCCTGGTATCAGGCCCACTGACCTCAGTCCTGACTGTGGACCCTGAAGTATCCCTGAAACCAGTTCCAGTACCACTGTAGTGAAATCTCAGAATCAGTTCTGCCTACTCAGGGACCGACCCAGGGACCTGGTGGGAGCATGATCAGGGACCTAGAGGAATCGCACTCATTTGTATCCCTGGTGACAGGCCTGTTGTCTGTAGATACAGAAGCAGTTCTGAGACCTGGCTCCAGCCCAGGCTTGACTGTGATTTCTTCCACCTGGGGATCAAGCAGGAACCACACTCACCCACACCTCTGGTAACAGGCCTACCAGCCATGTACCCACTCATGGACCCAGGAGCAGCTCCAGGACCAAGCTCCAGCCCCATTCAACTATGATCCCAGAGGCAGTCTCAGTAGGAGAAAGCCTTTGTCTGCCAAAACTAAAGAGATATTTGTTCCTTCAAATGCACAGATATCAACGTAAGGTTACGTGGATCGCGAAAAAAATCAGGCAAACATGACACCAGCCAAAGGAAACTAATAAAGCTCTATTAACTGACCCCAAAGAAATACACATCTAAGAGTTGCCTAGAAAAGAATTCAAGATAATTGCCTTAAGGAAGCTCAGTGAACTACCAGAAAACACAGACAAGTCAACAAAACAAAGGAAAAAATACATGAATAAAACGAGAAGTTCCTCAAAGGGATAAAAATTATTAAAAAAAAAACAAAACAGGTTCTGGAACTGAAAAATAGAATGAATGAAATAGGAAAAAATGCAATAGAGAGCTCAATAGCAGCAAAGAAAAATCTGTGAAGAAACTAGAAGAAAATAGCAGTGAATTTAAAGACAGCTCACTTGAAGTTATCCAGTCAGAGGAGAAAAAAGAAAAAAATAATTTTAAAGTAAAGAAAGCCTGAGAAATTTATGAGATACCATAAAGTAAACCAATATAGGCATCATGAGAGCCCTGGAAGGAGAAGAGCAAGATCAAGGGGCAGAAAGCTGATTTAAAGAAATAATGGCTAAAATCTTGGGAGGAATATGGACATTCATGTTCATGAAGGTCAAAGTCCCCAAAAAGGATCAATGCAAAGAAGATCACACCAAGACATATAATAATTGAAATATTAAAAGTCAAGGACAAACATACTAAGCCAGAAAGAGAAAGAAAAGTACCCTATAATATCACCTATACATGGAATCTAAACATATGACAGAAAGGAACTTATTTACAAAACAGAAACAGACTCACAGATATAGAAAACAAACTATGGTTACCAGAAGGGGAAAGGGGTGGGAAGGGGTAAATTGGGAGTTTGAGATTTGCAGATACTAACTACTATATGTAAAATAATAAATAACAAGTTTCTACTGGGAAGTGCAGAGAATTATGCTCAATATCTTATAGTAACTTATGAAGAAAAAGAATATTAAAAAAGGAATATATAAAATGGGGGGAGTAAAAGTGTAAACTTTTGTATATGATTAAAGTTGTTATCAGATTAATATAAATTGTTGTTGCTATTAGAGATTTTATGTTCACCTCATGGAAACCACAAGGAAAAAAATCTCTAGTAGATAAAAAGAAGAGATCAAAGCATACCACAAAAAATTTGTCAATCAAAAAGGAAGACAGCAAGAGGAAGAAAAGAGCAAAAGAACCACCAAATAGTCAGAAAACAATTAACAAAATGGCAATAGTAAGTTCTTACCTATCATTAATTGTTTTAAAGATAAATGGATTAAGTTCTCTAATCAAAAGACAGAGTGACTGAATGGAAAAAAATTAAATTAAAAAAAAAAACCCTAGATCTAACTATATGCTGCCTACAAGAGACTCACTTTTGTCTTAAAGAAATAAATAGGCTGAAAGCAAAAGGATGGGAAAAGATATTTCATGTAAATGGTAACCAAAAGGGAGTAAGGGTGGCTATATTTATATCAGACAAAATAGACTTTGAGTCAAAAACTGTCACAAGAGACAAAGGTCATTATATCATGGTAAAAGGGTCAATTCAACAGAAAGATATAAAATTATAAATATGAATGCACCCAGCATCAAAGCACCTAAATGTACAAAAGCAAATATTAACAGATCTGAAGGGAGAAATAGTAAAGCAGCAATTACAGGAAATATCAATATCCCACTCTCTAAGGGATAGATAAGACAGAAAACCAAGGAAACAGCAAAACTGAACCACACTACACATCACATGGATTTGACAGACATACACAGACTGTCCACCTAACAGCAGAAGAATACACATCCTAACACACACGCGGAACATTCTCCAGGATATACCACATGCTAGGCCGCAAAACAAGTCCTAACAAATTCAAGTAGCTTGAATCCAAGTAGCTTTTCTGATCACAGTGGAGTGAAGTTAGAAATGAATAACAGCAAGAAAATGGGAAAATTCACAAGTATGTAGAAAGCTGCCCTTGAAAAGCTCTTTGGTCAAAGGGGAAAATCAAAAGGGAATTAAAAAATATCTTGAGACAAATGAAAATGAAAACACAACAAACCAAAATCTATGGAATGAAGCAAAAACAGTTCTAAGAGGGAAGTTTATATCAATAAATTTCTACATTAAAATGGAAGAAAGGTCCCAAACAAACAACCTAACTTTATACCTCAAGGAACTAGAAGAAGAACAAACTAAGTCCAAAGTTTGGAGAAGAAAGGAAGTAATAAAGATTAGAGCAGCAATAAATCAAATATAAAATATAAAATAATCAACAGGTCAATATCCTTGATGAACGTAGATGCAAAACTTCTCAGTAAAAAACTAGCAAACCAAGTTAAATATCACATTTAACCATGACCAAAAGGGATTTATTACTGGGATGCAAGGATGGTTAACATATGCAAATCAATCAATGTGATACACATTAACAAAATGAAAGAGAAAACCACATGATCATCTCAATAGATGGAGGCAAAGCATTTGAAAAAGTTCAACATTAAGTCATGATTAAAATTTCTCAACAGAATAGGTACAGAAAGAACTTACCTTAACACAGTGAAGACCATATATGAAAAGCTCACGTCTAAAAACATAATCAATGGGGAAAAAATTGAAATCGTTTCCTCTAAGATCCAGTAAAAGGCAAGGATGCCCACTCTCACTACTTCTATTCAACATAGTACTAGAAGTCCTAACCAGGGCAATTAAACAAGAAAAAGAAAAGGCACCCAAACCATAAAGAAGACATAAAATAATCTCTGCAAATAATATGATCGTATATGTAGAAAAGATTCAATAAAAACAACAAAAAAAAAACCTGTCATAACTAATAAACTCAATAAAGTTGCAGGATACAAAATCAAGACACAAAAATCCTCCCAAAAAACTACATGAAAAGGAAATTAAGAAAATATCTTCATTCACAATAGCAAGAAAAATAATAAAATATTTAGGAATAAACCTCACCAGGGAGGTGAAAGATTTGTACACTGAAAATTCTAAAACATTGATGAAGGAAATTAAAGAAGACATAAATAAATGGAAAGCTGTCCTATGTTCATAGATTGGAAGAGTTAATGTTATTAAAATGTCCATACCACCCAACATGATCTACAGATTCTATGCAATCCCATCAAAACCCTAATGGCATTCTTTACAGAAACAGAAAAACAATCCTAAAATTTATACTGAACCACAAAAGACCTCGAATAGCCAAAGAAATCTTGAGAATTAAGAACAAAGCTGGAGGCATCATACTTTCTAATTTCAAAACATATTATAAAGCTAGAGTAATCAAAACAATATGGTACTGGAATGAAAACAGACATAATAGACTAATGGAACAAAACAGAAAGCCCAGAAATAAATCCATACATTTACAGTCAACTGATCCTCAAAAGGGTGCCAAGAACGTTCACACAATGGGTAAAGGAGAGTCTTTCATTAAATGGTGTTGAGTAAACTGGATATCTACATTCATAAGGATGAAATTGGATCCTTGCCTCATCCACATACAAAAATTTAACTCAAAATGGATTTAACCCTTAAACATGAAATCTGAAGCAGTAAAACCACTGGAAGAAAATAAAGAGAAAAAGTTTCTTGACATTGTCAGAGCAATGATTTTTTTGGATATGACACCATAAGCACACGCAACAAAAGCAAAAATAGACAACTGAGATTGTATGAAACTAAAGAAGCTTCTGTGTAGCAAAGAAAACAATGAACAGATTGCAAAGGCAACCTACAGAATGAGAAAAAATATTTGCAAATCACATATTCTATAAGAGGTTAATATCCTATCCAATATCCTACCCAAATAGTAAAAACAATAATAAACAAATAACAAAGCCTTATTTATTGAGCTGAGTATTTTGCAAAGCACTGTGCTGTGTCACTGTAAGGGTTACAGATAACATCTGTCAACTGGGTCGCATAAGCCTGGCTTTAGAACTGAAGATACTGAGACTCGGGTCAGAAAAAAACAACACAATTTTTGTGGTGAGGTTTAGTGGCAGCGCACCTGGCTATGGAGTTAAACCCATCAGCAAGGCATTCCATGGAAACTATAATCTCTATAATGTCCAAATAGCTGGCTTTTCCCACAGATTCCGTGGCCCTATGTGTGACCCAAAACAGGCAAACTGGCTGAGTAGGTATTTTCAGTTTGTCCTTTTTGGTGTCATGCAGATACAGACGGAAGTCCTCTGGGGTGCAGATTCCATAGCTTCTTCCAGAGACCCTTTTGGGGTCCTGAAATACCATTCTCACCTGCCAAGTCTTTCCTCCCTGGCTGTGTCCCAGACCCTGGGAAGACCCTCTCCAAGCTAGAATTTTGGCAGTAGCTACCCAAAGTAGACATGAGCTCCAAAATCCTTTGGCCATTATTCTTTAAACATAATCTGGGCTTGGAGAAATACAAAAGGAGCTGAACTCTGCAGAGGAAAGAATACCACATGGTGAATCAGGGGCCCGGGGCCCGGCTCTGCGGGTTGACAGTGGAAAGGCATTTAGCCCCTCCAGGCTTTGGTTTCTGTATTATTCAGGCTTCTCCAGAGAAACACAATCAATGGGAGATACATATTATATGTATAAGATAAACATATATATATATATATGTATATATATGTGTGTATATATATATATATATATATAAAATAAATCATATACATATGATTTATTATAGGAATTGGCTCACAAGGCTATGGAGGCTGAGAAACCCCATGACCTGCCATCCGCAAGCTGAAGACCCAGGAGGGCCAGCAATGTAATTCAGTCCAAGTCCAAAGGCATGGGAACCAAGAGCACCAGGCTCTCATGGCAGGAGAATGATGACCAGCTCAAGCAATGAGAGCAAATTCACCCTTCCTCAGCCTGTTTTGTTCTCTCCAAGCCCTTGAGGGATTGGATGATGCCTGTCTGCACTGGTGAGGCTGATCTGTTTTACTCAGCTTCCCGATTCAAGTGTCCATCTTTTCCAGGAACATCTTCACGGACACACCCATAATTAACGTTTTACCAGCTATTTGGGCGTCCCTTAACCCAGCTAAGCTGACATGCAATTAACCATCCCAGTCTCCTTTCTTGTAAAATGATAAAGTTGGGATTAAATGACCTATAACATACACTCTTTCCGAAGCCAACCTCTAACTCCATGGCCCAGAGTGTCCTGCTGACCCCGACCCTGATTCTTGCCCTCTGTCTCTTTCCTATGCCCCCTGTAGCTGAGAGCCTTGCACATTTGCAACAGCTGCCTGCTGCTGCCCGAGCCTGCTCCATCCACTCACTCTTCTGCGCAGACTGACTTTTTGTTCTTTACAGGTGTCTGTGAGAGGAGATGGGCCCGTGGATTGATCCGACAGCCCTTGCTCTGCTGGCCCAAAGCCTGCTGCTTGGAAAATCCCAGGTAAAGCCTCTGACAGCATCATTAGTGTGAGTCAGCATGCTGTCGATCAGGCCCAGTATAATGGGGGGAGTGAAGGGTGTAATTTGCTTGAACACACACACTTTCCTGCAGGATGATTACTTTGCAGCCCACATACTTTGGGGGGTGGGGGGCAGAATTCCTCTTGAATCAGCACAGCCTTCTTTGTCACATTCTGTCTGAAGAAAGACAGCTGCTCCATAGTCAGGAATGGAAGGGTGAGAAACTAATGGAAAAACAAATAAGGCAGGGAGGCAGGATGTGTTTTTGCATCACGTGCTGCTCAAAGGCTTTCTCTGCCATGGGGATGGGTAGACAGTCCCATGCTTCCTTGTTTTGGGCTTTGATACAAGCCCAAACAGGAGACCTCTCTAGCCTTCAAGCAGTCAGCTTATCAGCAGGAAGGTACTGCTGATGGAACACGAGACTTTCATCTGTGCTTGGGAATCCCAACCTTTGGAACTTACGCTTCAGGTCCCTCCTGACCCTGGTCTGTTATCACCTCTGCTCTATGTTTTGACTCTTTACTTAGAAAAACACATAAAGAGCTGAACCTACCACAGAGGGAAGAGCACTACACTACATGGGGGGTCCTGGGTTCTGGTCTGTGGGTTGACCTTGGAAAAGCAGAGAGCCACTCCAGGCCTTGGTTTCCTCTCTTGAAAAATAAGGTTAGAATAAACAACCTGTAAAGTTTGCTCTTTCTAGATCCAACATTTCATGGTTCAACTTCTACCTCCACTGACTGGGGTGTCCTGCCCACCCTGACCCTGACGCTGCCCCCTGGTCCCTTTCCTAGGTCCACTGTAGTTGAAGACACTGAAGACATACCACCCTGGTTTCAGTGATTTAACACAATCCAACATACAAGGACAAAAAATACCAGCCCAGTGGAATTATGAGCATTATGCTTTTTTTTACTATTCATTTAGTAATAAATATGGGGCTTCTGCTTTGGGCCGAGCTTGGCACTAGGCATTATGGGGTGTATCCAAGGAGAACGTGTGGGCCCCGCCTACACAGAGCTGAAGGTTCACTTGACAATGTTCAATCCTCATGAAACAAGGAGGGAATAACTGAGCATTAACATGTGAATGGACACATGAGAATACAAGCAGCTCAACGTGGAAGATGCACAGGGACAGAGGTGGAGAGAAGTGTTTGGGAGCAGAGAGGGGTCGAGGCTGGCCCTCAAGGACGGGTGGAATCCGGCTGAGCAGAAAGAACCACAGAAAGACAGGGAGGGGGAGAAATCACCAGTATCGAGGGGCAGTGAAGACCCTGTTTAGAGCTGCTGTTTGGAGCAGAAATTACATGTTAAAAGTGAGGTAAAGTAATGGAGAGGTGGTTATCGTCATATACACACAGCATGTTGCTCATTAGAGAACTCTTTGTCTGGGTTATCTCATTTAATTCATATAATGTCCTGCTGAGTTGATCTCCCTATCTCTTTTGTACAGATGAAGAAACGGTGACTCAGAGAAGTTGTATAACTTGCCAACCGTCACAGAGCTCATACAGGAGGTAGAGGCAGAATCCCACGGCTTCTGAACTGAAGTCCACGTTCCTTTTCTCCCGCAATGCTGAGAGAGCCAGATTATAGTGGGCCTGAACTGACAGGCCAGACATCAGGAAGAGAAAAGTCTGAGATTCTAGACTCACAAAGTCATCATCATAACTTCCATTTTCTCAAATTGTCCCAACAATTGGCACCTGGTTGCCTGACTCGGGATAGAGCCACGAGTTTTGGGGAGGAGCAAGGGAGGGCAGACAGGGCAGAGCACACTTTGAAAGTGAAGGGTCAGTCTGGCTAGGAATTTTGTGGTAGGCTGGAGCAATCGTCGGGGAGCAAAACGCAGTTGCAGGAAGTTCATTCATGGAGAACTTATCATGTCAAGATTCTTTTCACTATTAAATATTGAGTGTTTACTATGTACGAGGCACTAAACCAGGTACTACTTTTTCTTCTCCAATGTCACGTTAAGCCAATCCAACAATGCCTCACCATCTTACAACAGCTTCCCTCTGTGTCCTTCCACTGTTCTGATCTTCAATTACAAATTCATTTTTTGGTCACCTATAATACAGCAAGCTGTATGTTAGGCTTAGAAGATATGCTACCAACTGCTGGTACAGGGATGAAAAAATTACATAATAAGATAGAGTTAAAATAGAAGGCTCTGAAACAGACACAAATGAATATTGAAATTTGATAAGTAATTGAAATGGCATTTAAAATCATTGCATAACCATATGATATCACTTATATGTGGAATCTAAAAAAAAAGACAAACATTACAAAACAGAAACAGATTCACAGACATAGAAAACAAACTTATGGTTACTGCTGGAGAAGGAGGTGGGAAGGGATAAATTGGGAGTTCAAAATTTTCAGATACTAACTACTATATATAAAATAGATTAACAACAAGTTCATACTGCATAACACAGGGAACTATGTTCAATATCTTGTGGTAACTTATGGTGAAAAAGAATATGAAAACGAACATTCATATGTTCATGTATGACTGAAGCATTATGCTGTACACCAGAAATTGACACAACATTGTAAACTGACTATACTTTAATAAAAATATATATACCAGAAAAAATAAAATAAAATAATCGGATAGTGCGGAGATAGCACACAATTTGGAAGGCCTTACGCTCGGATCCCTATCTGTACAATAAATAGATTCTGGACTAAAGAGTTAAATATAAAGAAGAAAAATCATAAAAAGAAATTGTAAAATCATGTTTCTTTTCTCTTAGGAATGGGAGAGACTTTTCTAAGCATAAAAGCAAGGAAACAAATCATATAAAAATATCAATAGATCTAACGTCACAATTTAGAAAAATGTACACCCAAAGAAAAACACTATAAACAATATTGATGGAGGTCTTCCAGGGCAGTCGGATTCTGTGAGTTCACGGCTGAATGATGCTCTTGGCTAGAAACTCAGCCATGATGGATAAAACACAAAAGGGAGGACTGAAAGATAGACTGGGGCTCAAGTGCAGGAGAAGAATATTCGTGGACTGGATACACAGAAGCACAAGCTGAGGCCGTGGGCTTGCTGGACCCCAGGTCCAGGATCAGGCTGAGGGTGGGATGTCTAAGCTCAATTCACTGCTCTCTTTGAAGACAGGAGCTGAAGAGAGAGGCTCATGGAGCCCCGCGAAAGGAGGCTGAAAGCAAAGTGCTACAAAATGTCGCTGAAGGAAAACATTTTCAGATCACGCACCTAATAAAGGACTTGTACCTAGGTTATACAAAGAACTCTCACAATTCAACAATAAAAAGACACATGACACAACTACACATGGGCGAAGGATCTGAACAGGCTTTTCTGCAAAGAAGAAACTCAAGTGGCCAATAAACATATGAAAAGGCACTCCAAGGTTATGAGTCATCAGGGACATGCAAATCAAAACCACAAAGAGGTCACTTCATACCCGCGAGGATGGCTCTAATAGAAAAGATGGATAATAACAAGTGTTGATAAGGAGGCAGAGGAAGTGGGATCCTCATACACAGCTTGTGGGAACATCAAAAGGCGCAGCTGCTATGAAAAACAGTTTGGCAGCTCCTCAAGGAGCTAAACCCATACCAGGGAAAGGGGGTGGCAAGGGATAAATTTGGGAGTTTGAGATTTACAAATGTTAACTACTATATATAAAAATAGATTTAAAGAAACTTTCTTCTGTATAGCACAGAGAACTATGTTTTTAATGAAAAAGAATATGAAAACGGATATATGTATGTATATGCATGACTGGGACATTGTGCTGTACCCCAGAAACTGACACATTGTAACCAGCTGTACTTCAATTAAAAAAAAAAAAAAAAGCTAAACCTAGAATTAGCATGTGACCAAGTAATTCCACTCCTAGGTATATACCCAAGGTATAAATGCTCATGTAAAAACTTGTATAGAAATGATTGGAGCAGGTGCTATGGACTGAATTGTGTTTCCCCAAAATTCATATGTTGGAAGCCCTAATCCCCAGTAGGATGGTATTTGGAGATATAGCCTTTGGGAGACAATTAGCTTTAAATAAATTCATGAGGGTGAGGCCTCTCTGAAGGTATTAGTGCCCTCATAAGAAAAGACACTGGAGAGCTTGCTCTCTCTCCATCTCTACCATGTGAGGACACAGCAAGGTGGCCCTCTGCAAGCCAGAAAGGCAGTTCTCACCAAAACCCAACCACACAGGCACCCTGATCTCAGACTTCCAGCCTGCAGAACAATGAGAAAGAAATTTGCTTCTTCAGCCACCTAGTCTATATAGTATTTTGTTATGAGAGCCTGAGCTGACTAGGACAGATTTTAGTACCAAGAAATGGGGTGCTACTGGAGCAAATAACTAAACACATGGAAGTAATTTTGGAACTGGGTAATGGGTAGAGGCTAAGAGATTTCTGTGGTTATGCTAGAAATGTGGATGTTACAATTCTGACACTAATTTCATTGTGTGTGTGTGTGTTACCCACACCAAGCAATTCTCTGACACATCAGGGTGTCCTACAATTTAACTCAATTCTGACACTATCTACCTGGAAGTAGAATCAGATCCCACAGGTTCAGGGCTCAGCTCCACAAGACTGCCCACAGTTCAGATGCCAATCACAAGTCCAGGTTGTTTCCTGTGCTCTGGACTAATGTGCTGTAAGGCAGAGGTTCCCACAACAACTTTCTTGGTTTGATTAATTTGCTAGAGTGACTCACAGAATTCAGGAAGCCAGCTTATGCACTAGATTACCAGTTTATTACAAAGGATATTAAAGGATACGAATCAATAGCCAAATGAAGAAATACATAGGGTGAGGTCCTGAACAAAGACGCTTCTGTCCTCATGGAGTCTGGGACCAGGCATGGCAGCTCACGGGTGCATTCTGGTTCAACAACCTGGAAGCTCTCTGAACCCCATCCTTTTGGGGTTTTATGGAAGCTTCATTACATGAGCATGATTGATCAAACAATGGGCCACTGGCAACTGAACTTGATCTCCAGCCCGTCTCCCCTCCCTGGATGTCCAGGGCTGGGACCAAAGTTCTGATCCTCTAATCACATGGTTGCTTCCTCTGTTGACTAGCCCCCATCCTTAAGTTACCTAAGGGCTTTCCCAAACTCACCTGGTTAACATAAAAAATACACCTTTATAGCTCTCATAACTCAGGAAATTCTAAGAACTTTAGGAATTCTTCTAGGAACAGGGATGGTCACCAAATATGTATTTTTTTTTAATAAAGGAGACATTATTTTATTTAAAAATCTGTCTTCTAAATTTCAAAAAACAGTATTTCTCAAACTGTATGCCTTGAAACACAAGCATTTCTTTTTTTCTTTTTTTTAAATTGAAGTATAGTTGATTTATAATGTTGTGCTAGTTTTTAGTGTACAGCATAGTGATTCAGTTATATATACATACATATATTCTTTTTCATTATAGGTTATTATAAGCTATTGAATATAGTTCCCTGTGCTATACAGTAGGACCTTGTTTATCTGTTTTAGGTATCGTAGTTTGTTTCTGCTAATCCCAAATATGTATTTCTTATTATAAATCTCAGTATCACACGTTAGTGGTGATTCTGGTGAGGTCTCTGATGGAAATGAGGAACATGTACTGAAAACTGGAGGAAAGGCAATCCTTGTTTTAAAGTGGCAAAGGACTTGGCTGAACTAACGTTCAGATGTTTTGTGGAAGGTAGAACTTGTGAGTGATGAAATCAGATGTTTAGCCAGGGAGATCATTCTAAGCAAAGAGGAAGGAGCAGCTTGGTTTCTCCTGACTCCTTACAAGAAAATACAAAAGGAGAGAGAGAAATTCAAGAAGGAACTGTTAAGCAAAAAGGAACCAGATCTTGAAGGTCTGGGAAATTCTCAGGAGAGAACACTAATGGTGTGTTAGAACAGACATTTGGTAAAGTGATCTTGGGTGTAACTCCTGGACTTAATCAGCTTCCTCAGCAGAAGCCAGAAATAGAGATGGTACTCAGCTAGCAAAGACACTGCCAGTTTGCACTTAAGGGGACAGAGAGTGGGATGGAATGAAAGAAGGCCGTCATACTTCTTGGATTCTACAGAACTAGTCCATTGAGATATTCAGCTATGAACATGCACTATTCTTTATGAAAAAGGAAGAATGACCATAAAGGCAGTTCAGAAAATATCAGGGCTGCCTCCTTGGTTTCAGAGTGAGGTCATTGCTTTAATTTCAACTGGCTGGACAGCCTCCACTAGAGTGGAGGATGGGGCTGCCAAGAACCTTGGAGGTGGGATGCCTGCCTGGCAGAGCCAAGGAAGCATGATTGCCACCTGAGCGCATCACAAAGGCAGGACTGCCACCCTCGTGGGTCCAGAAGGTGGAATATCAGGCCAAAGAGGATTTTACTCAAGCCTAAAGATAGAATTCATCTTCTTAAGTTTTGGGCTTGCTTGGGACCTGTCACCCCTTCATTCTTTCCTATTTTACTCTTTTAGAATGGGGATGTCTATCCTATGCCTGTCCCACAATTATATGGCTCATAATTCGTCTGGTTTCATACGTGGAAAGGAATTTTCCTTGAATCCCACCTATATCTGATGATATTTAGATAAATCTTGGACTTTAGACTTCAGAGTTAATGTTGGAGTAAGTTAAGATTTGGGGGCCTGTTTAAAGTGAAGTTAATGTATTTTGCTTATGAGAAAAACATGAATTGGGGGTAAGTGACAGAATGCTACAAACTGAATTGTAGTCATATGTTGAAGCATATGCGGCAGACTGAGATGGCTAAGATTGTATATAAATCAAAAAGTGGAAACACCCCAGTTGTCTATCAATTGGTGAGTAGATCAATAAAATGTGGTATATCCATATAATGGAATATTACTAAACCATAAAAAGGGAATTAAGTGCTGATACATGCTACTGTGATGGATGAACCTGGAAAAAACTATGCTAAGTGAAAAAAGCTAGACACAGGTCACATACTGTATGATTCCATTTATAAGACATGTCCAGAACAAGCAACTCAACAGAGACAGAAAGGAGGTTACTGGCTGCCATGGACTGGAGGTACGAAGGGGATGAGAAATGACTGCTAATAGGTGCAGGGTTTCTTTTGGGGTTAATAGAAATGTTATGAAATTAGGGGTAATGGTTACACAGATTTTTGACTATAGCAAAAACTGCTGAATTGTTCATATTAAAAGTGTAAATTTTATGGTATGTGAATTATATCTCAATGAAACTATTGTTTAAAAAATGCTGCCTAGGGCTATAGGTCCTCGCAAGCTCTAAGCCTAGGGAGGAAGGTAAGCACAGAGCTGACCTGCAGACTAGGAGGTGGGCCAAGCTTTAATCGCTTCTGTTACTGGAAATGTGATGGACCCTATGTCAATACAATCCTAGTTCTGGATTGGGATCCTGGAGGATCTGGGGGAGGCAACGGCACACCACTAGACAGAGAAGAATAAATACATGAAAACAAAGCAAAAGCAAAGCCTATAGGAAATTGGACTGTAAACTCAAATATCAAAATACAAGAAAAGTACATCTCATGGAAGACAACCAATGAAATCAACATTCAGAACAGAACACAAATTTACTAATGTGAAATTTAATTTATACAACAGTCTGGCAAGGACTTTTAAAAATGTGTTTTTAGAATACTCAGAGAGAAAAATGAAGACGTTTTACATTTTAAAAAGAAATTACAAAATAAAACAAGCAGAGCTGAAAAAGAGCATGGGGATTTTAAAAAAGAATCCATTAATACAACCTCAGAAAAGAAAAATCATGGCCATTATAATTTTACAAAATGGAAACAAAAGGAGGGTGAATTAATGAATATTAATTAATTAATTAATGGACAATAGAATTGAGAAATTCACAGACAGACAGCAAACATGAAGGAGCAGTTAAGAGACATGGAGGTTAAACTGAGCTACTTCAATATATAGCTGGTAGGAACTCTAGGGGTTCCAGAACAAAAGAGCGGCAGGAGTGATGGAAAATCCATTTCTTTTGGAACAAATAACTCATAGACATTTTCTAAAATTTTAAAAAATTGTCTTCAACTTGGAAATGCACACCAAGTATTGAACAGGACCAAACTGCATAGAAAGCTCAGAAATACACCCTTGGATCTATGAAAAGTCAACATGTGAAAGAGACAGCATCATGAATTAATGGAGAAAGGACTACTGCTGGAGAAATATGAAAAATATTACGTTCTTACTGCATACTGTAAACCAAAATAAATTTTAAGTGAACCAAAAGCCTAAATTTCAAAGGCAAAGCTTAAAAACTTTTAGAAGAAAACATAAAAGGATATCTTTATAATCTTTTGATAAGGAGAATCTCCTTAAAAGAAAGCACGAAACAAAGGAAATGGTGGATAAGTCAGACTACGTTAAAACACAAAACTTCACAATCAAGATAGAAAAAGGAAGTTAAAAGACACACTGAAAGACGATATTTACCACGTACAAACAAAGATTTATAGAACGCTCATGGAATATCTATTAGCAATACAAAAAGGACAATCCAATAGAAGGAAATGGACAAATAATAAGAATAGGCAATTTATAGAAGAGGAAGGCTGAACTATGAATAAACCTAAGAAAGGACCTCAATCTCACGAGTAAGCACGGAAATACAAATAAAAATGTCAATGAGTGTCAATTCATACCAACCTGACTGACAAAAATTAAATTCTGTCCCTGGAGAAACAAATTCTATTTGTATTGCTGGGGGGGAGTGCAAATTGACATGACAACTTTGCAGGTAAACCTGATTGTATTTAGTATAAAGAAGATTTTTATATTCTACACTCAGGAAAGAAATTCTTCCATAGACTAAAGGAGCTATATTATGAATACACATTACAAATAGGAAATGAAAGGAAACCACATGAGTACTCAACCCATTCACAGGAGAATGGATAAGGCATTCGTGGCATGTTAATATAGGAAAAGGCACTGCAGCTAAAATGCATGAACTACAGCTACTTGCATCAACATTAAGAAATTTTGGGAAAATGTTGAATGAAAAGAGCAAGGTGCAGAGAGGTATAGTCCAAATACACATTACATATTATATATATATACATACATACACACTATATAATATTATAAATATATTATGTATATATAGCATATGTAATGTAAATTTAAAACATGTAAAATCATATCACTGCAAATCTGTGGACATCTAAATCTGTAGCAAATATATGGAATAAAATTGTTGAATTCATAGTAGTTGTTAACTAAATGGGGAAGTAGGAAAGGGTTTGGAATTGAGGGGAGTGGGTCATGGAAACCTCAAGTTTATCAACAAAATTCTGTTTATTTAAAACAAGTCTGGTGGGGAGGGTAGAGCTCAGTGGTACAGTGCATGCTTAGCATCCACGAGGTCCTGGGTTCAATCCCCAGTACCTGCATCAAAACAAACAAACAAACAAACAAACCTGATTACCCACCCCCCAAAACAAGAACAAAACAGAAATAAAATAAATTAAAATGGAAAAGATTTAAAAAATAAAAATAAAAGTAAATCAAGTCTGACCTCAATATAGAATAATGTTAAGATTTTAGAAAGCAAAGTAATGGGTGTTTATTTTATTATTTTTAATTTTTGCTGTATGTTCTAGATGTCTTATAGTGACAATATTAAAAATCCAGAAACTTCCGTACTAACAGACAAAACTATAAATTGGGAAAGAATAATCGCAACATGTGGCAGCCAGATGACTGAGGTTCTTGTTATATACTAAGTGCTCTTATTAAGTGATGAAAATGAGACGAGCACATGAGGAAAGCTGAGTAACAGCATTAAGAGGCAATTTGCAAGAAGAGAAATACTAGTGACTTGTGAACTTCTGAAACCAAGTTCAACATCACTGCAAAAATGCAGATTGAAGCGGCGATGAAATATAATTTTTTTTTTTTTACTACCAAATTCTAGGAATTTACCCTTAGGAGGTAGCCAGGAATTCTATAAAATTTTATTTTCAGGGATATTATTGATGGCTCCTTAGAGGGGTGAAAAGAATACATGGCAATAAAGTGCATGCATCTGTCCAAGCCAGCTATCTAGGAGAAATTTTGGATTCATTTGATCCTTTTACTCTCCATCACCAAACACTGTTAGTTCTGCTTATTAAATTCAAAGTCACACACTTTTTCTTCACATTTTAGCATCTGTGAAACTGGGATGTGTCTTACAGCCACTGCCGGCCAGGGGGAAGTCATGATGTCATTGTCATTGTCTAAACGTGCTCATCAAAACTTGCAAAATAGATAGGTCTCATGTTCTTTTCATAAACTTCATAAATGTTATATAAATTTTATATGTGAAAATAAGCTCAGAATTGCATATTCGTCTCAGAAGTACCATCTTAGTACAAGTAAGAGTGAATTAAGATGAATCTAAGCAGGTTAAGTAAAACATTGTCGAAGTCACGCATTTATATCTCAGGGAACTTAGAACAAACCTTAATGAAACTAAACAGAGTGTGTGAAACAGGCAAAAAAA
The DNA here is from genome assembly GCF_009834535.1 of Camelus ferus. NCBI lineage: Eukaryota > Metazoa > Chordata > Mammalia > Artiodactyla > Camelidae > Camelus > Camelus ferus. Next base: position 1,210,637 of record NC_045713.1, on the reverse strand, counting down.
TGATGCTTTTAAATTAAATGAAATGTGAATTAGAGTGAGTATAGACAAAACTAAGCAGTTTGTGTCAAACAAGCCCAGAATCTATCATTCTTTTTAAAACCAATTCCTTATGAGGCATTAGAGCAAGATCTAGTTGATACTAAACAGTTTATACGAAACCAAGCTCAAAATCACTTGTTCACATCAAACAAAATTTCTCATGGCTCATTAGAACTAGTTCATATACAACTAAACAGTTTACATTAAGCTAAGTGCAGGCTCAAACATTCTTCTCAAAAGTAACCTTAGGATGAATGAGTGTAGTTGAAAGTAAGCAGCATACATGAGATAAAGCTTGAAATCCCTCGTTCATCTCAAACAACACTCCTAAGCTTCATCAACTTTTTTATGTGCAAACAAGACAGAAGTGTTCCTTGCCCTGGTTATCAAGGGGTCTTTGAACTCAGGGATCATTTGTCACCCACCCCTTGAAAGTCAGATTTAGGTTGCTTTGGATGAAAAGGATAATCTTAGCGGCAACTTGGGGAAAGCATTTTAGGGACACATTAAGGAGGATTTGTAGGAGCTCTAAAGGAATGTACAAACAGTGATTGGGATAAAAAGTTAATATCCTCATTGTGGAAAGGGCTAGTGAAAATCTGTAAGAAAAACCTTAAGTGTCCAATAGATGAAGGGGCCAAGAACAGAGAGCTCACAAAGGGGGAAATAAAATCAGCCAAGAAACATTTGAAACATATATAAACTCAAAAGAAATCAGAAAAATGCAACTAGGACAAGAAGTTAATTCTGCCTATCAGATAACCAAAGACTGAAATGATACACCAGTCCACTGCTACTGAGATTCCAGGAAAACACACACTGTTACATTCTCCTCGCAGGAGGGTGCACTAAAGCAGCCTTTCTGGAAAGCTATGTGCCAGTGTGTAAAAGGAGCCTTAAACACATCCACACCTTGCTTATTTATGCAAAAAAGGAAAAAAAATAAGAAGGATAAACCAAAAAGTAAATAAATTGATTATCTATTGGCATGGGGAAAAATATAAAGAAGGGGAAAGAGGAAGGAAATCTTACAGACAGGGAGCAAATGACCCTTCTCTGAGTATATATGTATCTTTTAGATAGTTCTGAATTTTAGAAACATGGTAATATTGTACATACGCCCAAATTAATGAATAATTAAAAATCAGCCAGGATATGGAGAGACTCCAAACAGAATACAGATAGCAACAAATGAACCTATATATTATGTTACAAATGATTAACCGAGCTGCACATAGTGAGGAAGAAAACTAGCCTTTGTAACTTTGGAAAATACGATTTTGACTATATTGTGCGAGACTAAAGACCCAAAGAATGGTGCATGTACTGTGCTCAAATTAGTAAGTGTTTCTCTCAGGGGTGTGGGCTAACAATTCGGAAGAGACTTTCTGTGAATACTGGGCTGGAATAAATACATTGTAGGCAATATCTGCAGGGCTCCTCACTGCCAGAGAAAGAAGCTGCAAATAAGGAGAAGGGGAAGATAGACTTAACCCTGTGGTTTGGGATTGCAAACGGAGGTATCAGTATGAACTCATAGTTCTCAGACAGAAAAATGCAGAAATATACATAGAGGTGTTTGCATGTGTGGATTAGTATAGCTACATATATTTTCTAGCTACATCCACGGAGAGGGCCTAGAAGCAATGACATCCTAGTAGGAATGAGGACGCTGAGCAACCAGATCTTCATTTCTAAATAGCATTCTCAGTGAAAGGAACCAGGATTTGTTGAAGAAGTGGATGATTCCAGAGCTGGGACCGGGAAAAATGCAAGATAAGCCTGGAGCATCTCATGTTCCCAGAAATTAAGAAGTGCTCAAAAAAGGAAAGGAACACTGAATAGGCTTCTAATAGACAAAGCTAGAGCAAATGGAGCAGCAAAATAAATAACCACTTTATTGGATTTTACCCCACAGAGTGAGAAACAAAGGAACAAACAAAAAGAAAATCCATGAGTCTATAGTGATACAAATAATTGAATAAATAAGTAAAATAGGAGCAAGGGGAAAACTTCTTTGCAGAAGAATTCCAATTCATAAATGTAAAGGGAATCAAGGAAATAAAAAAATCATTAGGCAAACACAGCAGTAATAATTGTTGTAAGCAAGTTCCACCAACAGATGCTAAAATTTGTAGTCAAAAGATTGATATTAGCTGCATTTCTATACATCAACAATGAACAATCTGGAAAGAAACTTTAAAAAACAACTCAGTTTACAATAGCATCAAGAAATAATAAAATACTTTGCAGTAAGTCTAACCAAGGACATAGAAGACTTACACACTGACAACTATAGAATACTGCTAAAAGAAATTAAAGAGCAGGGAGGGTATAGCTCAGTGGTAGAGTGTGTGCTTAGCATGTACAAGGTCCTGGGTTCAATCCTCAGTACCACCATTAAAAAAATAATAAACCTAATTACCTCCCCCAAATAAATAAATAAATCAAATTTAAAAAGAAATTAAAGAAGATACAAATAAACAAAATTGCATCCCACGTTTGTGGATTGGAAGACTTAAGATGCCCATAAAAACCAAAGTAATCTACGTATTGAATGCAATCCCTAAAAAAATCACAATGACATTGATTTTTTTTTTTTAAGAAATAGGAACATTTATCCTAAAATTCATAGGGAACCTCAAGAAACCCAGAATAGCCAAAATCATTTTGAAAAATAAGAATAAAGTTGGTGGACTCACATTTCCTGACTTCAAAACATTATAAAGCTACACTAATCAAAACAGTGTAGTCTGGCACAAATACAGACATATAGACCAATGGAATAGAATAGAGGGTCCGGTAATAAATCCTCATGTACATGCTCAAATAATCTTTGACAAGGGTGCCAAGGCCATTCAATGGGGAAAGAACAGTCTCTTCAGCAGACGATGCTGGGAAAACTGGATGTCCACACGAAAAGAATGAAGCTGGGCCCTTATCTTATGCCATGTACAAAAATTAACTAAAAATTAATTAAAAATCTAAGTGTAAGACCTAAAATTTTATAGGAACATAGGAGAGAAGCTTCATGACACTGGACTCGGCAATGATTTCTTGGATGTGATACCAAAAGCATAGGCAACAAGATCAAAACCAGACAAATGGGACTATATTGAACTTAAAAACTTTTGTACATCAAAGGACACACTCAATAGAATTAAAACACAATCTATGGAATGGGAGAAAATATTTGTAAGTCATATATCTAATAAGAGGTTAATACCCAGAATATATAAAGAACTACAACTCAACAACGACAACAGAAAAATCAAATAACCTAGTTCAAAAATGGGCAAAGGACTTGAACAGACATTTCTCCAAAGATGATATACAAATGACCAACAAGCATATGGAAAGATGCTCAATGTTATTAATCATCAGGGACATAAACATGAAACCACAATGAGATGTTGCCTCACATCCTTTAGGATAGCTATTACTTGAAAAACAAAAACAAAAATGAAAACAAAAAACCAACAAAACTGGAAAATAACGAGTGTTGACAAGATTGTGGAGAAACTGGAACCCTGGTGCACTGTTGGTGGGATTATAAAACTACTATAGAAAACACTATGGATGTTCCTCAAAAAATTAAAAATAGAACTATCATATGATCCTGTAATCCCACTTCTGGGTATATAGACCCAAATAAATTGAAGTCAGGGTATTGAAGAGATTATTTGCACATTCATGTTCATAGCAGCATTATTCACAGTAGCCAAGAGGTGGAAACAATCCAAGTGTCCATCAACAGGTGAATGGATAAACAAAATGTAGTATATACATATAATGGAACATTGTTCATCCTTAAGAAGGAAAGAGAGCCTGTCACATGCTACAGCATGGGTGAATCTTGAGGACATTATGCTAAGTGAAAGCCAGGCACAAAAGTAGTGTATGATTCCATTTATATGAAGTATCTAAAACAGTCAAATTCATAGAAACAGAGAGTAGAATGTGGATACCAGGAGCTGGGGGTGGGGGTCGGGGGGTTGTTATTTAATGAGTATAGAGTTTCAAATTTGCAAGAAAAAAAGTTCTGGAGATCTGTTTCACAACAGTGTGTGCATACTTAATACTACTGAACTGTACACTTAAAAATGTTTAAGATATTAACTTTTATGTTGTGTGTTTTTTACTACAAAGTAAATAAATACAAATTTGAGAAGAAACAGGATATTTGCACAGACTTAAATGAATGTGACAAAGAAGAGGGATACATACATATATATGTATATACACACAATGGAATATTACTCAGCCATAAAAAAGAAATATCACCCCTTGCAGCAACATGGATGGACCTAGAGATTATCATACCAGGTGAAGTAAGTCAGGCAGAGAAAAACAAATATTATATGATATTACTTATACATAGAATCTAAAAAAAAATACAAATAAACTTATTTGCAAAACAGAAAGAGACTCAAGCAACATAGAAAACAAACTCACAGTCACCAAAGGAGAAAGGGGAGGGGGAGGGATAAATTAGAAGTATGGGATTAACATATACAACTATATATAAAATAAGCAACAGGACTACTGTATAGCAGCACAGGGAACTATGTTCAATATCTGGTAATAACCGATAATGGAAAAGAATCTGAGGCTGCACATCTGAAACTAACACAATATTGTAAGTCAACTACAGTTAAATTTAAAAAACCCCAAAATCAAGGAAAGAAACTAAAAATCTCCTCCCACCTGAATAGTTATTAATTACAAAGGGAAGATAGTAACTCTACAGTGGACAAACAGAGCAGACACCAGACATCACCTTAACCAAGCGATAATCAAGGTTAACAGCACCAAAAATTAGACTTGTCACCCTATGAACCCCCTCATATAATGCACCAAGAAGAGAACACTGTCATTTCTGTGGTTTTCATGCCAGAAATGCATTAACCTCACTCTAATCATGAGAAACCATCAGACTGACTCACATTTGGGGACATTCTACCAAATACATGACCAGTGCTCTTCAAAAGCCTCAAGTTCATGAAAGATGGAGCAAGGCTGGGGAACTGTCACAGGTTGGAAGAAACAGGAAAAATGACAACTAAATACAATGTGTAACCCTGGAATGGATCCTGGACCAGAAAAAGTACATTAGTGAAGAAACTGGTGAAACCATAACAGAGAGTCTGTAATTCAGTTAATAGTTTTCTCGCAGTTTCTAAATTTCAATAATTGTCCTATGGTTACACAAGATATTAACATCAGGGCAAGCTAGATGAAAGGCTTACAGGAACTCTCTGTACTATTTTTGCAAGTTCTCTGTAAGTCTAAAATTATCTCAAATTATAATTTTAAACAAATATTCATACATTTGGGGGAAAACCAGGAGATTGTTTTCCAACAACCTTTCCTGAATAAATAATCTGAAATGTAAAAGGGTTTATATAAAAAGATGTTTATCATAGCATTATTCATAATAATTTTAAAAATCAGAAACAACCTACATGCTCATGAACAGGATGGTTAATAAATTATGATCTCCTCTGGGTTCTTGGCTCTGACTACAACCTGTATGCTGATGACACCCAAATATACGTCTCTGCTCACAGAGCGACTGCTGGCTTCACATCTCCTCTTAGAGGAAGGTCTAAGAGATACATCAAAATAGTATGGCTAAAAGGGAGTTCTCAGCTCCTTCCCCAACCCAACTTCTGTCTTCCTTGTGGCTTAAGGGAGAACCTACAAGTCATCCTGGATTCCTCTCATTTCCTTGTCTTCCATACTTAATCCATATGCAAGTCCCTCCTCTCTCCTTCCAAAACATACCACTGGTCCATTACTTCCCTCCTGCACCACTGCTCCTCCTGATGCAAAACATCGTCTATCTCCCTGTGCTCCAGGGAGCACAGGCTCCCATGGTCTCCCTGTTTTCTCTTCTGCCCTCTCTCATCATTCTCCACGCAGCAGCCTGAATGATGCTAAAAGACATCCATCAACCTGCTCTTCCTCTGCCTAAAGCCCTCCAGTGGTTCCCCATGGCACTTAAAGGCCAACTTCCTTACCGTCTCCAGCCGGGTCCTTCTGGAGCCTCCAGGCCACCGTCTCAGGCCAGCCCCTTAACCTCTCCCCTCCTCTCTCCCATGTTCTGGCCACAGTGGCTTCATTCAGTTTCTTGAACAGCAAGGTCCTTTCCTCCCCCAGGAAGGTTCCCTCTGTCCAGAAGTTTCTGTGCCTAGAGCTTCTCCTGGCTCTTTCCTTCTTGTCATTCAGGGCTTGAACCAACTTTCACCTGTTTGCGAGGCCTGATTTGGCCACTTAACGTAAAGCAGACCCCACCCCCACCCCCACTCTCTATGCCAATCATGACTTTTAATGACTTCTGAAAACTAGTAATAAATAATTATCTATAATTATTTTGTCCATGCATTTGCACAATGGCTAACATTCTGACTCTTTTCTCTAAAATGTAGTCTTCATGAGACCTGAATCGTATTTTGAAAAAGTTCAGATCCACAAAAAAGTTGGAAGAGAACATACACGTTACTTAGTTTCTCCAAATGTTAACATCGTATCACATTATCTCAGCCTCTTTCTCTCTTTACACACACACACACACACACACACACACACACACACACACACACACACACATTTTCCTTATCTGAAATAAATTGCAGACATCATGGCCCTGCATCCCTAAATACTTCCTCACGCAACCTAACAACAGTGACATTTTTCTACATACTATGATCATCACACTCAAGCAAATAATTCTACAACATCATTTATATACAGTCCAAATTTCTCCAATTGTCCTAAAGATATCCTTTACGTCAATTAATTTTTCCCCTGATTCAGGATGAAACCTAGCGTCAAGCACTGCATTTGGTGATGTCTCCTGAGTCTCTCCCACTTAACCTGCCTCTTAGTTTTTCATGATGTTGACATTTCAAAGCGCCCCCAGGACCCGTCTGTCTGACAGAACGCACTGCACTCTGAATTTGTCCGATGATTTCTTCATGGTGGCAGTTTTCATCACCTGGGTTTTCTTTTAGCCAGAGGTTAACTCCAGAGCCACTTTGTTCAACATGGTGGCTACTGGCCACATGTGGCTACTGAGCACTTGAAATGTGGCTAGAGTACCTGAAGAAGTGAATTTTTACTTTTAGGTAGTCTTAATTAATTTGCATCAAAGTGAAAACCTGACACACTTTACATTCACTGGGAGCTTTCACAGGAACAGAGCACAGTAATGTTCACGTGGCTTGGGTATGTGGGTCTGTTTTTTTTTCACTGTATATTATGAACACTGTCTGGTTCGAGGTCTGCTTCAGGTGGAAAATACAAACTGAATTTTGAAGACTTAGAAATAAAAAAGAATCTGTCCATCCATTCATTCACAAAATCTGAATTCAAGTCATGGTTAGGAAATGTAGCAACACACACAGAGAAATACACACAATTTAAAAAGTCAGAGAAGCACAGGACAGCAAGGGTAGGCTGAAAATAACCCACCAGGGGGCAGATTCTACCAGGTGGGAATCACGTATCTCTCACTCACCGAAGTATCTGTACTATCCACACTGCACCTGACACGGAGCAGGTGGGTAACAGAGATGTGTGGAATGCATGAGAGTGAGTGAGTGAGTGACCCAATGGTCAGGCCGTCAAGGAGGGAAGAATGGCTTTGCTCAGAGAGCCAAGGGGGCCTTTCCCAGCAGACCAGCTAGCACAAACAGGGTAACAATGATGCCCTAATAGTAAAAAAAAAAACAAAACAAAAAACAAAAAACTAGACTAGAGAGAACAAAGGCAGGGAGGGCTGGGAAGACCTGGCAAAAACCCAGGGGAGCATTCAGAGTTCCTGGGAATGGCTCAGTCCGCGCAGCAGAGCTGCCAAGAGGAGCAAAGAGGGTGATGAGATGAATGAGGCCCGGACCTTGCTCCTCTTTGGACATTCTTAGTGCGCACTTGTTTTGGATAAAATACGCCCTGTGGCAGGCAGGGTGGCATGGTCTCCATCATGACTTGGCTCCTGGCAAGCAGGGACTGCGGGGTGACACCCATGCTTGTGAGTGACCTGGAATGGGTGCCACGTCTGGCGGCTGCCTCTGGCCTCCCATACCCTGAGCAGGCGCACACACAGGGACCGCAGCAGAGAGGCTCCTGTCCTTCCTGGGCATGACATTTGTCTGTCTTTCCCAACAAAGGACTTGGCAAGTTGGGGACTAATATATTTACTCTCCTGAGTGTGTTGTGCCAAGTACTTATATACCTTCCAGATACTATTCTCACCCCGATGAAAACTTTGGAAGGTAAGTATCATTATCCTCAGTTTAGATAGGAAGACATTTGGTTTCAGGTAGGTTGAGTAATTTACCGAAGGTCACACAACTAGTCAGTGTCTGTGCTGGCTTCTGAGAGTCGCTGGGCCCCAAGGGGACACTCTTTTCACTTGTCCACCTTCCTCCGAGGGAGAAAACGATGTCATCACAATTCCTGTCTGAGTTGTCTTTGCACAGCTCTGGTGTCTGCGCCCTACAACAACGCTACCTTATTAAGTTGTGCTGTCCTGGAGGGGTAGATGCCACCTTCTGCATTTATATACAAACATAAATAGTGTGTGTGTGTGTATATATATATATATATATATATATATATATATATATATATATGTATATTAGATAGATATTGCATTTTGTCTAATTATAGGAAGAAAGTCTCGCCATTTAAATTTCTGAATCGTATTATTAAAAGCTTGAGAGAATGACTATTAAATCATAACTCAACCACCACCAACCTGTTCCTCATAAAAATGGTTTTCTACATTTGAATGGAATCTGATCCCTAGATCTGCATGGGAACTGTCTTCTGGTAAGAGCAGCACTCCCAACCAGTGCCAGACCTCATTGTTTACTACAAAACTGTAGCCTCGGCTAAAACTGCCAGATCCTGGAAAGGCAACCCTACGCCTGCCTAAGTGCTTTTAGCTAAACATTCTTCCATTGAAAGGTTGAGTGTTTCCATCTGAGAGGGCTTCAGTTTTATAGTGATCAGAAAGTGGGGGGGGGGGGCGTCGACGTTCTGATTCCCCCACGGAAGAGCATTATCCCATGGAGAGCATTTAAGAGATGCTGAACAACAAGATCCACTTTAGAACCACAAATAAACTTCCACTGCGATGAGGTCTGGGAAAACCTTGTGTTATAGAGCTCTTCAAGACTCCTACATTAAAATGTGGATTGAATGTGTACACTTACTTTCACTGCCTTCCTAAAACTCACAGAGACTGTAAAAAAGAGATTTTAAAACAAATATGTAAACACACATGTATGGGGAAATGAGAGCCGAGAAGACAGCAATGAAATTTGGGAAGATGGATGGAAGCAGATGTATGTTTCATAAGTGACGTATGAAATCCTATAAAGCTACATCCTAAGCCACCGGTGGGCAGAGCTGTGAGCCACTCTGATGTATCCCGCAAAATCTGGAAGAGCTGCAGGAAGTGGTACTCTGAATTTAGAGGGAGGGCAATGGCTAGAGTGAGAGGACTGGATAAAAAACTGAAAAGATCTGAAGGGAGGGCAGCAGAGAGGATGTAGCTCTGGCACCTACATCCTCGTGTGTGTAGGCTCCAAGGCCATCTTGAGACGGCTTAGCTAGGCAAAGCCTTCTGTGTGCTTCCCTCCACATCTGCCTACAATTAAACACTTCAAGTTAAAATTGTTAAGATAAATGTCAAAAGGCAACTTGAAAAAAGGCAACAGCTTGAGGGTGTAAACAGAGTGGGAATTTGAAGATTCTTGGTACACCCACAAGAATTAGTGTGTTTTTGCCCCAATGGACTAAATCCTCTCACTCACCTTGTGTACCTCTGATGGGAGGTGGTGGGAAGTACAGTGCTCCGGGTGTGACTTGAATTTCTTAGAACTAAAGGAATCTGCACCTAAAGGCCCACACAGACTCTGACAGAAAAACTGTCAGCTTCCTAGAATTTCTTTCTTGCCACCAACTGCCATAGACGCCTTTGAGTTGCACATTTCTGAAATTCGTCAAGAATTATCTTCTAGCAATACACTGAAATGTCTTTGAGCTTGGCGGTTGGATTTTTAACTCTCGGTCAGATGTAGTCACCTGCCTTGGCATCAGCGCCTGTGTTATCATAAAACGGCACACAAATCATTTTTGTGACAGGTCTGAGTCGTAAACAGGGAGACAGCTTGGTGTAGCACGGTATTTTTCAATTTTAAGTAAAGAATCTCCTTGAAAGAGACGTTAAAAAAAAAAAAAAACCCTCTCCCATTCCTCAAGTGTTGACTCAAATTATATTTTTGCTACTGAGACATACACTAACTTTAAACAAGATAGAAATTCCTTATGCTTATAGTTCTTAAACTATCTCTACAAAGCCAAAACAGATAGTCAAATTAAATTTAAACAAAATACAGCAAAAACACAGTATCTTTAAACTGTTTTGAGTTCCCTATGGTTTGGATATAGAAGGTAGATGATTGCTCCTTTTGTAATGACTAGAAAATAACTGGGTAAAGTAAAACTTCACATGTTAAAGATACCAGATGGCTGTGGGTGCAAATAAATTTAAAGGAATAAATTCCAGGGAAAAGAGAGCACTTCCTAGCTGAGCAGAGATCAGCAAGCTTCCTTCCTAAGGGTGTCTGCCAATTTGGGGCACAAGCAGAGGTTCTGGCTTCCCATAGGCAGATAACTCAGTACAAGTCATGTGATAGAAAACTGGCAAGTGGGAAAAATCATCTTTCATTTCTTCATGTCAACCCACAAGGTCATTAAAAATTACAATGGCTTCTCTTTTCCCCATAGAGTTTACTGGGATTGTGATTAAGACTAGAGCTTGCAATGTTCCCAGCAGCACTATTTACAATAGCCAAGACATGGAAACAACCTAAATGTCCATCAGCAGATGACTAGATAAAGAGGCTGTGGTATATTTATACAATGGAATACTACTCAGCCATAAAAAAGAATAAAATAATGCCATTTGTAGCAACATGGATGGACCTGGAGATTGTTATTATAAGTGAAGTAAGCCAGAAAAAGAAATAAAAATACCATATGATATCACTCATATGTGGAATCTAAAAAAGAAAAAAAGACAAACAAACCTATTTACAAAACAGAAACAGACTCACAGACATAGAAAACAAACTTATGGTTACCAGAGTGGGAAGGGATAAATTGGGAGTTTGAGATTTGCAGATACAAATATATATAAAATAGATACACAACAAGTTTATACTATATACTGCAGGGAACTATATTCAGTATCTTATAGCAACATACGGTGAAAAAGAATATGAAAATGAATATATGTATGTTCATGTACGACTGAAGCATTGTGCTGTACACCAGAAATAGACACAACATTGTAAACTGACTATACTTCAATAAATATATATACATTTATTGTACATATATGCACACTATATATATACAGTATGTGTATACACATATTTTATATATATACCCCCCCCCCAAAAAAGACTGGAGCTTGATTAGAAAGGCAGAGAAAGGGTCCCTGCAGCCTTCTGGTTTTGGGGAAGGATGATCACTGGAGGGGAGACCCTGAAATAAGCACAAGATAGATCTTACTCTCAATATATTTGAAAGCAAAGGAGAACCAAAACTAAGTTACGCTCAAGCTGGGCCCTCTTCCTGATGGCAGTGGTAGGTTACTGATCAGAACCTGCCCTTACCACTTTAACTAGCGACTCGCTTTGTTCATCTTTGGCATCAAAATGGGGGAGGGGGAAGGGGATAGCAATGGGAGGGGTGCAAAGCGGGCTACTGGGGGCTGAGGTTCTACTTCTTGACAAGGGTATTGGTTACACAAGGGGCTGCTTGGTGTTGAGCCCTTAAGCTGTCCATTTTTGATTTGTAAACTGTAGGTGTAAATTTGTTTCTGTAGGTGTATTCTATTTCACCATTTTTTTTTTTTAAGTTTAAAAAAGCCTAGCTGACTCCGCTCCTCCCCAGAGGCTGGTACTCAACGAACGGCTTTCTAAGAACGTGAACACAGATGTCGCTCATCATCAGCTTCAGGAGAAACACTGCGCATGCTTGGATATTGCCGACAACGATTTATTGTAGGGAGAATACGGACGTTTGTGTACTTGTAGCTTTATGAGAAGACACTCATAGTAGATGTTGAACTTTGGGTATTGAATCTTTCCGCATACTTAACGGTTTCTTTACATTTCTTGAAGTGCGGGTTATAGCGTGGGAAACTCCCAGGGCGTAGTATCCTGGTAAATCTTGGACTTTGAAGGATCTTGCTAGGATTCTTTGGTTTTTCTCTAACTAGTCACCACCTCTTATGAACACACCAAAACCACAACTATCTGCAGAACAACCATCGATGAAAAAGACCAAAACCTACCAGAAAAGATCCTCTACAAAGAACCACAACGAGATGGGGAGGAGGGGCGGACTGGCGACATAACACCCCCCCCCCACCCCTTCGCTGTTGGTCACCCACAAAAACGGGAGAAGAACTACATAGCAGAGGTTCCCCCACAGGACTCAGAGTTCTGAATCCCCCCTCGGGCTCCCCGGCCCAGGGGTCCGGCACCAGGAAGATGAGCCCCGGAGCTTTTGGCTCTGAGGCCCAGCGGGGCTTAATCTGAGGAGCCCACAGGACTGAGGGAAATAGAGACTCACTTTAGACGACGCACACAGAAATCTCACGCGCACCGGCACCCAGCGCAAAAGCAGCAACTCGATAGGAGCCTTGAACCAGACCTACCTGCTGGCTTTGGAGCGGCTCCCGGAGCGGCAGGAGGAAGGGGGCGGCCGCGGCCCGCCGTGGGCACCCAGGCAGCCATAGCGGGAGCTCACCCGACCAGGGGACGCCGGGGTGTGGGCGGGCCCACCACGGCCCCTTGTTAGGGCCGAGATCGGCCCCGCCCAACAGCCTGCAGGCACCAGCGCTGGGAAGCCTCAGGCCAAACAACGAACTGGGCGGGGCCGCGGCCCCACCTAGCATTAGATGCTGCCTGAAGTCCTCCTGAGCCCACAGCTGCCCCTAGACAGTGGCCCTTCTCGCCAGAGGGCCAAGACCCAGCTCTGCCCACCCGTGGGCAGGCGCCAGCCCTGACCTCCAAGAAACCGGTTCTAGTCTGTAGCCCAGCCTCGCACACCGGGGGGCAGACACTAGACACACGAATACCACAATCCCGCTGCCTGTGGACTGAGACTGCCCGCAGTAGGCTAGACCCTGCCCTGGGACCAGGTGGGCCCTTGCCCTGCCCACCAGCAGGCCAACACAAGCTTTAGGACTCCCAGTACCCAACTGTGTCAGGACCCACCCTTCCTCCCCCTACAGTGATCTGACATCAGCTCTGGGATCCCTGGGCCCTGCAGCCACACTCCAGGACCAGGCTCTGCCTGCCAGTAGTCTGGCGCTATCCCCAGGACCTGGCTTTACTCACAGTGGACAGGCAACAGCCCTGGAGTCTTCTAGACCCTGAATCCACCTACTAGTGAGCTAGCACTAGCCCCAGGGCCCCCTGGGGTTCTTCAGTCAACTGCCTTGGACCAGGCCCCGCCAACCAGCAGCCAGCAGCCTCCACACAAGGCAGGGCCCTGACAATGCCAGCCCAGGGGCCATCCTAGCCTGCCTGATATATTTACATCATAAGGGTCCCAGAAAGTGAAGGGAGAGAGGAGCTGAGAACATATTTGAAAATATAATAGCTGAAAAATTCCCTAACCTGGGAAAGGAAAGTCACCCAAGTCCATACATACAATGGAATATTACTCAGCCAAAAAAGGAATGAAATTTTGCCATTTGCAGCAACATGGATGGACTTGGAGTGCATTATACTAAGTGAAATAAGCCAGATGAAGGTAAATACTGTATGACTTCCCTTATATGTGGAGTCTTAAAAATACAAACTAGCAAATAAAACAAGAAAGAAGCAGACACAGATACAGAGAACAAACTAGTGGTTACCAGTTGGGGGAGGGGAGAAGGGAGGGGCAAGATAGGGGCAGGGAAGAAAAGGGAAGGTTATTATGGGGTTATATTAAATCATGTGTGTGAAACTTTTGAAAATTGTAAAGCACTACTGAATTTAAAGAATCTTTCATTCAATAAAAAAAATAAAATATTTCTGAGTCAATAACTACATCAATCATGCTTTCGCCTCTGTGGACACATGATCAACAGCCATTACTTAACTACTCCCATCAGCCTGCCCTCAAGGTTACCTAATAACATAAATGGAATCCACTGTAAGAATTCTTGGACACTCCAAGCTTCTAGCCAGCATTCATTTTTCTCCTTTTACTCACAAGGCAAGTCTTGGTCCCTAGTCCCAAACAACAAATAAACTTTGGGGAAAAAACAGCCTTAGAATTTCCTTCTGGGGTATAGTGTACCTCATGGCCATTAGAGGAGAGGCCTAGTCAAGATTTGTTCTGCAAAGACAAAGGGAGAAGGACTATTTGACTTTCAAAATCCCTGTTCCAACTGTGAGATTCTGCAGTTTCCTGATGAAACAGAATGAAGGATGGAACCCTGGCACTTACCCATTAAAGCAATGACGAGTGGGTCTAATTTGTGGTATCTCTAACTGATAGTTTGCATTTTAAGGTTAAGATATTTTATTGCTTCCAGATGGTCAGCTAACTTCCAGCCAGAGGAATATTACTGCAGAGTTTAAGAATAGCTATGATGCAAAGAGAGATTTTAATTATCATGTAAAGAATCTAATTAAAAAGACATACAGTAGTTGGCTCTTCACATGCTCAAGCCTATAAAAATCAGTAGTTTAAAAAATTACCTTAAGGAGGAAATTGGAAAATTATTCAATCTGAAGTAGAGACACTTGAGGAATTCCTCAAATTAGAGAACTAGAATTAGGTTAACTGCTTGTTCCTAGATGCGTTGATTTCCTCGTTGTTCCTTCTACCCAGTTTTATGACACAAACTTGTGAAGGTTCTTTGGGTGTTTTTGCTTCCTGGTTAATTTCCAGAATGAGGCAGATTCTCTTTAATCAAGCAAGCAAGCAAGCAATGGATCAATTTCAGCATCTGTGAACTTGACACCTGTGTTCGGATCCAGATCCTTCCCCTTACTGGGTGAGCTTGGGCAAAGCTCATAACACCTCTGAGCTGCAGCTTCCTGGTCTGTAAAATGATAAACCTCACTTAGGGTTTCTGGGGCATGTCATGAGACAATAAAAGTCAGCCATTGTTATCTGCAGAGCTTTAGAATGGGCAACTATGCACAGATGAGGCCAAGGATTGTGGAAGACGGGTGACTAGTGGGTAGAATTCTACAGAGAGGTATTCTTCAATGGACTGTCTTCTCTGTGACTTCCTCTCCCTGGCTCCTAAGCTCTGCAGCACAGAAATATTTTGCAAGAGGAATAGCAGTGTTTGCAGGAGGAATGGGCAAAGTGTCCTGTTGCAGGCGAACTGAGCTCTTTGCATTTAATGATTTGGAACCAGAAAGCTACTGACATGTGATATAGTGACCTTAACTAAACACTGTCTCCCCACTTCCCTGCATGATACATCAAGACCTCCGGACCCACCTACCCCGTCTTCTCTGTTTGGCACCTTGAGGGCAGTGCTGGAACAAAAAGCTGAAAATGGCCAGCAAAACTCAATCCAGGAGGTTCATGTAGCTTGAATAAACCTGAGGACTCCAAGCATGTCAGTCCTGTTCTTGGAGGCTAATGTTTCTACAGCGCATTCTCCTCTGTAGCTCCGCTAAGTGCAGTGAACCTTGGCCAGATGCTATAAAAGAGAAAAGTCATCCCTACTCCGGTTCCTCCGTGTTGGAAACCCTAATTTATTTGGCACTGAGGCTCCCCCCTTTTTTTAATGGAGGCACTGGGGATTGAACCCAGGATCTCATGCATGCTAAGCATGTGCTCTACCACTGAGCCATAACCCCCCTGCTCCAAGGCTCCCTCTTGTTAAGCATAAGCCAACTGGACAGCTGACCCACAACCTGGGGAATCTAAATTTCTGAAGGGGAGGTAGATGAGAGCGGGAGGGGTCATTATGAAAGAATGAGGCATGGCCTCCTTTCCTACACATCAGTGGGCAACAGGACAGACAATCCGTAGCCTAGACCAGGTAGGACTCAAAAGACAGAACGTTGGTCCAGGTCAAGGGCTGTTTAATTTGTTCCTTGAGTGACTCTGATAGCCTTGCCTGTGTTTGGATGGGAGTTGTAGGTGGCTAAACTCCCTGGACTATCTTTTTCTTTATTCCCACCCTCCCCATTTTTGTTGTTGTTGTTGTTGTTGTTGTTGTTGTTGTTGTTGTTGTTGTTATGTTTAGAAGTTAGATTTAAGAGAATCAAGAAGATTTCTAAAAATATACCTCTTCCCCCCCCAGAAACAAAGCACAGAGCCACATCCAGAAGCCCGGGCTAGTCCACAGAACTATTGTGGACCATCCAGTTTTGATCACTAGGATAACTAGTTCTTATAACTAGGTTGGGCTAAGTCACTCCCTACTGCCGATTACCTGGCCGTGTGGAACTTGTGTCTAGAATGTACAAAGAACTCTTACAACTCAATAAAATAATAAATAATCCATTAAAAAATTGGAAAAAGATTTGAATAAACATTTCATAAAAGAAGGTCTATGAGTGATCTACAAGCACATGAAAAGGTGTTTATCATCATTTGTCATGGGGGGAAATGCAAATTAAAAATCACAATGAGATGTCATTTCCTGCCCACTAGAATGGCTAAAATGAAAAACAGTGACCATACCAAGCACTGACGAGAATGTAGGAGAATTGAGCCTTTCGTGCATTGCTGATGGAACTATAAAATGGTGCAGCCAAACTGAAAGCCAGTTTGGCAGTTTCTGTTGAAGTTAAACGTGCACTTACTGTATCTTTCAGCAATTCTACTCCTAGGCATTTACCCAAGAGAAATCAAAACATATATCCACCCATTCCAACTGACTTCACTTAGAATAACAATCTCAAGATCCTTCCATATTGCTGCAAATGGCAAATACCATATGATATCACTTATACGTGGAATCTAAAAAAAAAAATGACAAATGAACTTATTTACAAAACAGAAACAGACTCACAGACATAGAAAACAAAATTTTGGTTACCAGTAGGGGAAGAGGGTGGAAAGGGATAAATTGGGATTTCCAGATTTGCAGATACTAATATATATATAAACTAATATATATATATATAATATATATATAATATATTATATATATATATAAACAAGTTCATACTGTATAGCACAGGGAACTATATTCAATATCTTGTAGTAACTTATGGTGAAAAAGAACATGAAAATGAATATATGTATGTTCATGTACGACTGAAGCATTATGCTGTACACCAAAACTTGACACAACATTATAAATTAACTATACTTCAATAAAATATATATATACAAAATATGTCCACCCAAAGACTTGTATATAAATGTTCATAATAGTTTTATTTAAACTAGCAAAAACTGGAAACAACCTTAGTTCTATGAACGGATGAATGAATAGACAGTTTAGAAGATCTCCTTATAATGGAATATTACTCAACATGAAAATAGAATAAGATATTTCATACATGCTGCATTGTGAACAAGTCTCAAATAATTATTCCAAGTGAAAGAAGTCAGACACAAAAGAGTACCTATTATGTAATTTCATTTCTACTGAAAGCAATTCAGTGTTTTCTCAGGGCTAGAGTTAGGAGAGACTGACCACAGAGAGGCATGAGGGAACTTTTCGAGGGTGATAAAAATATTCTCTATCTGGTAAGGAAATGGTGCCAACAATCTAGATGAACCTGGAGGACATTATGCTAAGTCAAGCGAGCCAGATACCAAAATTTTAAAAGCTGCATGATCTCACTAATGTGTTGAATCAAAAAAGGTCTAATATATAGAAACACGAAGTAGAGCAATGGTTACCAGGCACGGGGAGGTGGGAGAAAATGGGAGATGTTGGTCAAAGGGTACAAAGTTACAGTTCCAAAGGATAAGTTTAGAGATCTAATTACAGCATGGTGACTACAGTTAGTAATACTGCACTGAACACTGGAAATTTGCTAAAAGAGTAGATTTAGTTACTCTCATCAGAGGAAAAAAATGTTCAATGTGTTAATTAGCTTGCAGTAATCATTTTACTCTGTGTATGTACATTGAATCATTATGCCGTAACACCTTAAATATGTAGAATTTTATATAAAAATAAAATTGAGTAAATAGGTAACCAACTAAAATATTCTTTATCTTGAAAGTGGTAGCTGTTATTATGAATGTATAATTTGTTAAAATTCATTGACATATACACTTAAAACAGGTACCTTTTATTACATGTAATTTACACAGCAATAGAGCTGATTTAAAAAAAAAGAATAGGAAAGCATGGCTCTGAACCCAAACCCATAAACCCAACCAAAAATATTGGTATGACTTCTGAGTGGGCTGAGGAATTACCAGGGGGGAGCAGGAACCGAAAGCCACAGTGGGAAGGCAAAACAGCTGTGCCAAATCAGAAATTTTTCATGTTTCTTCTGGAAGAATTTTTTTCCAGGGAAATTACCCCCTCCATAGTAGTTTGCCAACAGCTAAAACAGTGGACTGGCTGGTAAAGACTGAAGGACAGACAGTGGTTAGTTGGTTCTATATAAAATCACATCTATCAAGCTAAGAGTAAAACCAAGTTACTCGTAAGTGGCGGATGATAATGGGAAATCAGGGGTTTCTGAACTCAGAAAATGTCAGCTAGTGTGCTTTTATAGGTCTGTGCTGAGACATAAATATTCTAAGCTTAGGGATGCTCTTGTGGGTCTGGAAGGCACAGGGCAGATGTTGTGATGTTGGCTTTATAGATACCCATAAAGAAATTCTCCCGTGTGTTGGACACAAACTTTCACCTCCTCTCAGATTCAAATATCTCCTTTATTTTCCTTTTATAGGAATAAAAGCCTGAATGTATCACAGCAAACACAAATCAAATTCCAGCTCCATATTTCAGGTTGAAGAACATTAACAAGGGCCCCAGCGGCTCAGCCTTATGACCCATTCAGACCAGAGGCTGCTCATTTATTCCTTCGGTTCATTAATTCACTCACTTATTCAGCCAGGATGCACTGTGAGGCTACTGCAAATCAAGGGTTGAAGAGACAGAATATGGTTCTGAGTCTGAACTGCTCACAGTCCATTTGGTGACAGAAACGTGAACAAATAATCACGATGCCAAACGATCATCAAGGTAAATGTTCTCAAAGCTGTGGAAATGCACACACACACACACACACACGCACGCACACATACTCATCTGGCAGAGATGCCAAGAGCCAGTTTGGTGAGAAATCTCTGAACTTCCACATTTCCTTAAACAATCTACAGTGAGAATATCATTCGTGGATTTCTCTAAACCCATTTAGGGCTGAAAATAGCAGAAAAATGAGCAAAGTTGCTCAGAGTATCTCCAATTCCGGGATGAAGAGGTTGGAGAAATCTTACTTTCATCGTCCCACTAAAGCACACACCATCTTCTGGGTATAAAGGAAAGAGCACTTTGGCATATAATTTATTCATTCGTCTTATTTATTCATGTGTGTGGATGAACTCATTGATTGCCATGATGCAATTAGATGGATGCATTTCTCCCAAATCTACAAGATGCTTGGATTTGGTTACAACATTCTTGACGTCCATTCTTCGCTCTGGCTTTTCTTTTTTCCTTTATTCTCTGAGATACTGTCAACCTACTTGTCCTTCTAGGCAAACATCAATTAAGAAAATGTCACTTGCAAATTTTGTAATGACATTCTGAAAAGGCAGGTTGATGACAGAGTTCTCTGGAGCTGACTGTATATGGGAGAGGGAAGGACCCGCTCTGCCCACTGCTTTCCCTGACAAAGCCCCTCTCCTCCCAGTTGTAGGTGCCTGATATCTACCCAAAGGCTCAGCCGCTTTCCCTTTCTGGGAGTCAGCCTACCTTTGAGCTGGCAGTGGGAGACCAGGACTTAGTGATACCCTGTGTAATAACGCTCGGGGACTCAGCATCTGATAGGTCCAGGTGCTCAGGTCAGCATCTGTCCCTGCCCCCTGGTTCTCTGTCTGGTCCCTATGCCTGAGCCACTACCTCAGTCCTCTGCCTGGTAGCTCCCAGTTCAGGTGCCCTTCTTTTTCCAGGTTAGTCTTCCCTCCCAGGGAAGTAGTCAGGCTCCTGCACCCCTAACCTGTGGCCAGGGATCTCTGACCTGATGACAGACCCAAGTAGGATGGATCAGATTCTTGCATATTTCCTGCCTCCAGGGTATCTGGGTCTCAGTTACCTGTTACCAGACCTTTCATGGTTCCTTGGGTACCATGTTTCATCTGCCTGCCTGGGCTTCCTCCATCACCTGCTGTTGGTTCTGCTCATCAGACCACCACCCTCACCCAGTGCCTGCTGCCACTTCCCTCTTGTCTCCCCCAGCACCCTATGAACACTATCCTGTGAATGGCTCCCAGCCCCACCTCCACCAAGAAGGCTGCCCTCAGTCTATCTCTTCCCCTTGTAATTGGGTCCCCTGTGTCTAGCAAAGATGAAAAACAGTCCTTTGCAACGCTTTCTTCAATTTGTTCTGGGGCAGTGTTTACTAAAGTGTGGTACCCATACCTTTGATGGAATCTGAGAAAAATGAGGTGGTCTGTGGATGAGCCATATTTTGTAAAAAGCAAAGTTAATCACTTTTTAAAAACACATATATTAAAAGCATGACACACAGTAAGCACCTAATAAAATTTGCTTTTTTACTTTGTGAATATTATTGTCTAAAATGTTGCTAATTGATAAGAGAAGTGAGTTTGTTTAATTAAAAGTTGTGTAGATAATAATACAGGTGGTATGTAAACATTAAGAGATTGGGAGCTGGGGATTTGCAGATGCTAAACACTCTATATAAAACAGATAAACAACAAGGTTCTACTGTACAGCACAGGGAACTATAGTCAATACCTTGCAATAGACTATAATGCAAAAGAATATGAAAAGGAACAGCTGTATATGTGTATAGCTGAATCCCTACGCTGTACATCAGAAATTAATACAACTTGTAAACTGACTATACTTCAATAGAAAAAAATTAAAAATTAAAAGATTGGTAATATATCCATTAGGGATGGGTAAGTGGTTACAATGGACAGAACCCCAAAATTCAGTGGCTGAAAGTACAAGAAGTTTATTTTTTTTCTCAACAATACAGACAATGTGTTTCCAGTCAGCAGGTGGATTTGCTCCATATAGTGTTTCAGGGCCCCGGGGCCCCTTGGCCTTGCGGCTCTTCCTGCCCCTTTGGGTCTCATCATCACCAGCACGGTCAAGGCTGGGGTGCCGCCTTCAGGTTCTAGCGCACAGAGCAGGTAAAGAGAAGAGCATGAAAGCGGCCCACAGTTGACTTAAAGTCCCTCGTCCCCAGAAGTGGCTGTATCACTTCAGCTCACACTTCACTGGCTAAAACATACTCACGTGTTCGTACCTAACTGCCAGGGGGACGGGAAAAGGAGTGCAGCTGTGTCCCAGGTTTTGATGGGCAGCTAGCTGACTCTGAGCACACGTGACTAAGTTTGGGAAACACTCCTCTTGGAGTGGGTGGCAGGATTCTTCTTAAGACCACGGCCAAGGAGCAAGATGGTAGTTAAGGGATTCCCTGTGACAGGGTAGAGCCAAACAGCTTTCGGCCCACTGACAGTTCATACCGAGTTTTACTTTTCTCTGTTCTCCATTGTATTCCCATGATACACTCTGCCCTTTCAGAAAATCTGTTACATATAGTGGCTTTCAGTTGGAGGTGCCCTGGGGCATGATGATTAGGACTGTGATGGGGAGATAAAAAGCCCCTACAGCCCCACAAAAATGTCGTTTTGCTAATCCCCAGAACCTATGAAGGTATTAGTTTACGTGGCAAAGAGACCTTGCACCTATGATTAAGATGCAAGACCTTGAGATGGGAGAGTATCCTGAATTTTCCAAGAGGGGCCAGTGTAATCACATGAGTCCTCACAAACAGAGCGTCTTTTCTGGCTGTGGTCAGAGATCCAGAGAAATGGTAAGAGCTCAGTCTGATGTTGTTGGCTTTGAAGACAGAGGAAGGGGCGATGAGCCAGGGAACGCAGGCAGCCTCTGGAAGCCAGAAAAAGCGAAGAAATGGATTCTGACCTAGAGCCTCCAGAAAAGACTACATCCCTGCCAAGACCTTGACCTTAGTCCAGTGAGATCTAAGTCAGGCTTCTGATCTACAGAACTGTAGGGACAAATTTGTGTTGTTTCAAGCCTGTGAGGTTATGGTAATTTTTCACGATGGCATGAGAAATCGAATACAGGGACCTATGCCCTTGGTTGAGAAAATATGGTTAAGCAGGGACATGGAGACATGGGAAAATATTGACTGGGAAATCATTGGTGATGAGCACGAGGTGCCAAGGACAGCCAGGTGAAGGTGAGCAATCCCACAGAATCTTTCTCTCAGAAGTGCTGGGAGAGGGCACTGGACTTCTTGCAGCGACCGCAGTGGAAGATGTTAAAGGAAAGGGTGACACAGGAGCCTGGAGAACTTGGGAACAATTGGCGTTCATGTCCTTGGCCATGGAGTAAGTTAAAGAATTTCTTCCATATAGCACAGGGAACTATATTCAATATCTTGTGATAACCTGTAATGAAAAAGAATATGAAAATGAATATATGTGTGTATATATATACGCATGACTGTGACATTATGCTGTACACCAGAAACTGACACATTGTAACTGTACTTCAATTAAAAAAAAAAAAAAGATGGCCAAGACAAAATCCCATGAACTTCTCTTCATCCCAGAAATTCCACCTGCACCGTAAGAACTCCAGCGACCTTGTTCTTTTCCAAAATACTTAGAGAATGTTTTGGGCTGTTTCATGTGAACTATCAAAAATTATGTTTTCCTGAGTATTTGCTCCAAACAAATTGTTGCATCCGGCAAAATAACCCAGGAAACTGTAGTTTCAAAGGCTGCCTCCGGGGGCTTCACAAAACCACCCAGCACAGCTAGTCTTGATGCCAAGATACTACCCATGAGAGAGAGGTCTTTGTTCCTTATCCACTAGCAGCTATGTAATGAGAAAGGCATTGCAGGGCATGCGAATACACGTTTAGAAGGCTCTGGTGTGGAGGTCAGGTTGTGGACAAAGGAAGCGGAGTTCTAGTCCTTGAGAAAGAGGATGCAGGTCAACGGTTTAACAAATGCCTCCAGTTCGCTCTCCTCTGACCCCAGGATCCCACATTTGCTCTTGTTAACTGCAGCAGGACTTGCCAGGCAGGACCAGGGCTGTGGTGGAGGTGGAGAGGGGTCAGAGAGAGGGGCCGGGGCACCGCAGGGTGGAGGGCTTTCGATGCTGTCCCACTCATCGGTGGTTCTAGCCCTGGCTGTCCCCTTTCTTTCCCAGCTGCCTAGTCCACTCAGGCCAGAGTCCTGCTGACCCGGGTCAGCATCACCCAGCCTCTGTGTGGCCCAGAAGAGCCCAGTGTCTTGGCCTCTCCTCCACACACTCACCTCAGAGCCAAAACAAACCCTGGTCCTGTGAAGACGTATTCATAGTAACAATGGCCATGGACAGACAGTGAAAAGTCACCTTCCATGCTCCTCCTGTGCACATCTCTCTTTTTTTTTAATTAGAAAAGTGACAGCTCTTTTGGTTGCTATAAATGTTAATTAAGCTAAGAAAAGTTGCACACATAAATACAATAGAGGCTTGTGCGTAAGGGTCATCCACATTTGAGAAGAACGTTCCCAGGCCCCGGCATTCTCCAGCAAGGGAGCTGTCCTTGGGCGGAGTGTGGGGTCCCTGGGTGAGGATGAGAAGGGGTCCAGTGGTGGGGAGAGGGAAGGATGTTCCTCCAGCAGCTCTTTGGATTTGGCCTCCTACAACTCCATCACTCTATGAATGAAGAGGCCTAGCCCACCAGTCCCCCAGGTTTAGACCCTGTTGTTTATCCTCAGTGCAACTGAATAATTTTGGTGTTATGCTTTGTTTGCTATTTGACTCTTCTGCTGGACAATAAGCTCCAGGAGGGCAGGGAACATGTGTCCACCATGCCCTGCACACTGTGGCACATAGCAAGCACCCAATAAATTTTCCACAATGAATCAGTCAAGGAATAGATACTTTGTAGATTTGTAGATAAATTCGTGGGTAATTTGTAGATTAAAAAGTTGCATGTGTTCAGGCTCTCTGATGGGGCACCATGGAGGACAGGGGTGCTAAACTGAGCCTTAAAAGGGTCTTTGAGTTTGAGAAGGAATCCAACTTCTAGCAGAAAGGAAGCGTCTTAGAATGAAACCCCAGAGCTACCATGGGACCTGGCCGAGAGGCAACTATTGCTTTGGCCAACTATGGCAGATGCTACTAGGAAAATATGTGAAACATGCATGCCCATTACATGTATAATTGTTTAGAAATTATATATACATGTCACTGTCATTGTATATATTAAATAGTAACTTTCTTACTTTGGTTAACAGTACCTACGTTACCAACCCAGGTTCTTGGGCTCCTTAATCAATAGAAATTGATAAGGAGCCAGAGGAGAAATCCAGGCAAGGCTTTTTGGGACTCATGCAGAAACACGAGAGAGTTAAGGTAAGTAACAGGTTCCCTTGCTCACTCCCTGAGCGGGGTGACCCGGCCCTTTAAATGGGATGAGGGTGGGGGCCGGTCAATGGGTCTGCCACCCCCTTGGTGCAGGGTTTGTGCTCAGGACCCTGTTTTGCTCCACAGACTTGAGAAGTGGCCGTTGGGTTTTTGGTCTTTTTGTATCCTGTTGTTCATAATTTGCCCCAACTGCTCATGTACCCAGGTTTTTTGGTCCCTTACAGTTCTTTGTATTCTGTTGCTGGAGGAGACATTTGTCCTGGTACAAGCACTGCAGCGAAGGATCCCAGGTCCCAAATTCCAACCTGTCTCACATAGATCTTCTAATATTTTCTCTCTATATCCTAGTGGGCTGTCTTGTGCACCACTTCAGAAGCCACTGCTGCTGGCCGATGAGATTGTGGTTAGAGGAGGCGGCCCTGGGATGTGGGGGGGTGGCCTACATCTCTCAGGCAGGTGGACCTGCTTTTGATGCATTTTTCTGCCAACTGCGACTCTTTCTTAGTTCTGGAAACGTTAATAACAGCGGTAATAACCCATAGTTATTGAGAGATGAGAGGCTAAAACACAAACAAGCAATGGCCAGACCATGTGTGACTCTAAAACTCTGACCCACAGCCTCTCCAACAACCAGGCTGGGAAGTCCGGCCACAGCTGCTGTCGCCATCGGCTCACAGCGGTCAGGAGGTGGTCAGTAACTGCCAGCTTTCTGAATTTTTGCCCCCACTTCCTGCTTAGGACCAACCAAAGAAAGCCAAATATGCTCCTTTAACCAGTCACAGAGGAGGCCCTACTTCTAATTATCCTGCCTCTACCTTCCCCAGGCCATTGGCCTCCAGTCGGGGCAGATCTGAAGCCTTCCCTTTTCCACTATAAAGCTCTTCCTCTCCTCTACCTGCTAAACGCGAGTGATGGTGGCTGGCTCCCTTGCAATAGCAAACTCTGAATACACAGCCTTTGCCCGTCCTCAGGTGGATGGTCTTGGTTTATTTCCACAGCGCTTACTCTATGCCCAGCCCTGTGCTGAGTGGTTGACACATCCTTATCCTTGCAGCTCCATGAGGTAGTATCAGGGATATCATTCCCGTTTTACAGCTGGGGAAATGGATGATACCCAGAGAAGTTAGGTAACTTGCCCAGAATCACACAGCAAATAAGTGGCGAGGCTAGATGGATGTGTGTGCAGTGCCTGGCACACGGTGCGGGCCTCAGCTCACTCAGCAGCTTGGTCTCTCCCTGCTTCTTTATTCCCCACCTTGTAGCCTTTCCCCCACTAAAATGTGAATCCTTGAAGGGGACAAAAGGATGTATTCATGTCTGGTATTTTCTTTAAAAAAAAAACAAAACAAAACTCCAGTGAAATAAGTCAGACAGGGAAAGACAAACACTATATGATCTCTTACACGTGGAATCTGAAAACAAAAACAGAAACCGGAAATCGCAGAATCAGAGAACAGATTGGTGGTGGCCAGAGGTGAGGTGTAGTCGGGGAAATGGGTGAAGGAGGTCAAAAGATACAAACTTCCAGTTATAAAATAAATAAGTCATGGCAGTGTGATGCCCAGCATCGTGACTGTAGTTAATAATACTGCTTGTATATTTGAAAGTTGCTAAGACAACAGATTTTAAACGTTCTCTTCACGAGAAAAAAACACTGGTGACTCTGCGTGGTGATAAATGTTAACTAGACTTCTTGTGGTGTACATCTCACAATATATACAAATATTGAATCATTATGTTGTACACCTGAAATTAAAATAATGGTGTATACCAGTTACATCTCAATTTAAAAAAATCAAATAACAACTCCAGGGTCTGTTGCCATGTGCACGGCTTTATGAGCATGAAGGCTCCATGTCTCTGCTTCTGGCAAGAGTAAGGAGACTGACAAAATCCTCTGTAGAAAGATGAACCCCTGGTTTTCCTTGGTGAACCTCCAAGTATTTTTAACTTCAGTGATGGATTAGGGTGAGATGTGAGAGTTTTTTAACAATCAAGCAAAGGTAACACTGTCAAGTCAGAGCTACATATCATATGAACCATGGTTGATGAGGGAAAAATGTATTTAGAATCAAAATCCTCGGTGACCTATGGACAGAAATACATCAGTCTACTTCCTTTCAGCCTGCTAAACAAACAAACATACCATTAAACTACCTCTGAAAAATGTAGTTTAACTGAATGTTATGACTGGGAAAGATTTTTGGAGGCAGCTAAGAGAAATTTCTTATTTTAAAGCTGAAAACTAATTTGCTTCTTGGTAACAGGTGGAATCGAACCCAGGGTCTCCTGGTGAGCAGGCCAGGCAGCCACGGAGGTGTCATTCTGTTGGATTTACTAGCTAGATTGGGGCAAATCGTGTGTAGACAGATGGCAGTCATTGATTGAGGGAGGTCACCCACCCCTCCGGGAACCTCTGGGCACAGGGCAATTGATGACTTTGTAAAGCATCCTTTAATCTTGGTGTATGTAGTGTAAGTGGCTAGGTGCACTCCTTTTGGGCCTGAGAATTTACTCAGCAGGCAGAAGCTATTTAGTTCAGTGCCTTTACCTCAGTGCAACCTTCATTCATACAAGCATGTTGGCCTTAGTCCAGAGTTTTCTTTCTTCTATCAAGATATGCAAGCAACCAGAGAGCTCCATCAACCTTGGGTACCTTGGCACCACTGATTTCATAAGCAGCTGGCGTACAATAAATGTCAGCTGATTATGTTTTTGCATATCTAACATATGCCAGGCAGGTTCTTAAATTTTAGGTGTCACTGACCACATTGAGAATCTAGTGGAAGCTATTAGACTTTTCCCCCAGAAAAATGCCCATAAGACATACACACATACATTTCTGTATCTGACTGAGGGGTGTTTATGGACTTCTGAAGTCTGCCCCAGGCATCTGGGGAGAGGAGCCGGTTAGGCACATGGAACAGTGTTTTTGAGCAAAAGGAAGGCTCCAGCTCAAGTTATACATCACTGATTGGCAATGTCCCAGAGGTCTGGGAAGCTGTGGTTTTCCCTAGGTGTACTCTTGCTTAGGTGAGATCGATTCAGAGATGGGATTGCCAAGCTGGGGGCAGCAGGAGACCATGTATACGAGTGTGTGTGTGAATCGTGGCCACTACTGGGAATGCATTTGAAATAAATGACTAACCAGAATTCAAGAGTAATGAGGAAAGGTAGAGCAGGAACTCAAGAGGGGATAGAAGGGCTTCGATACGTGGGAGGGAGAGAGGAGTTGCCGGTGGCCGGAGAGTATGTGTGGTTGGAACCAAGAGTAGGAAAGGCAGAAATGCGGGAGAGCAGCACTTCTCTGTGATGACAGGATTCAGAGTCTGACCACGACAGTGGGGCACTCACTGAGTCTAGGGGGTCAGATGTGATTTATGAACGTAGAAGCTGTCCAGGAGGCACGTGAAAGGGGAGGGGAGAAGCCTGTATGATGCATGATAAGGTCATCAGTTAATAAGGGCAAGGGACCTCTCTGGCTTTAGGGGGGAAAACAAATTCCACTGAAGCTGAATCTTGGCCTGGAAACTCCTCCATTACTCTGAGGGCCATTTCCTCCACTTTGCTTCCTGTCTCCTATTCCCAAATATGCATATGCCTGGGAGTCAGACCTACCTGGGTTTAGATTCACTTACTACTGGGGACTCTAACCCAATGAATGCCTCAGCCTCCCCAGCTTCAGTCTTGTGGCTGAATGAATGTTCAAAAATTATTTTTGCAGAAGCTTCCCTTGATCGTTTTAGTTTCCATCTGAGTGTGCTTATAATAACACTTACCTCAACCAAGTACTCAGTGAGATAACGTGGAGATGGTGCCTGGCCCAGTGTCTATCACATCGTAACTGCTCAATAACTCGTTTCTTTCTGCTCAAGCCCCTTTGTGCCCAACACGTGTGCTTAAAAACTGTCCCTTGTGGCTTTTGATGTGGCTTATAAACTTAACTGCTTTGTATTCTCTTTCTTGTAGATTATACAAAGCAAAACCTATTTAACTCCGGCACAGAGTTCCAAGGGAATGAAATAAAAAGATAGTTATCTTTTTTATGCACTTTTCTGTGTTGAAAATCAACATTTCAAATAATAAATCAGCAACAAAACAAAAACAAAACCCAACAGTAGCAAAAGAAAAAAAAACCTTTAATAAATTCAAAATGATGAGGTGGAAACCACCAGATTTGTTGGGCTTCACTGTCCGACATTCTTTTTTAATTGGCAGCCTGACTTCTTTTTCAGGCCCAAACAATTAAATGGATCAACACCGGGCTTTGAATGCCAGCATTTGGAGCTCCTGCCTTTGGGAAGAGGAAGAGACGTTGTAAATCCAATAGCCAAAATACGTTTTCTCATGATTAAAATGCGTGCAGAGGTGGGGGTGAACACAGAACCTGTAACCTGGACGGTCAGAATTTCACACGGAGGGAACCCACCCAGCCCACGACCGCACGGCCTGGCTCCCAAAGTAACAGAATCCGAGTCTCCAGGCCAGATTTTCCCTCTAGCCATTCCAGGCCACGCATAGCGGAGCTGCGAGCACACAGAAAGGGATGTCTTCATCGCCAACCAGGATGGAACAAACCCGCCCGTTTGGGGAGTGCTGAGAACCAAGGGTCCCTCCGACGCCGGCAGCAGCCAACATGACTTGACTGCCCCCATCCCGCGCGGTCCTTACTCTCCAGACGCCCCCACCCTTTCCGGGTGCGCGCGCATGAGCGGGTGAGCCAGGGAGCTGTGCGCCCGGCAGCCTGCGGGCGGCGGCGGCCGACAGGCTCGCGGGGAGCCGGGTAGCCAGGGGCGGCGGAGGAGGAGCTGGCGCCGCAGCCGGCCCCCTCCAGCCGCGCCCCGCCCTCCGCCGCCACCTGCGCGACCCCTCTGGGCCTCGGGCCCCAGGACTGTGTGGACTCTCCCTGCCGCAGCGGCG